>NW_027488810.1:0-354090 GCF_050948215.1 Halictus rubicundus
ATCCTATCCTCTATCCTATCCTATCCTCTATCTTATCCTATCCTCTATCCTATCCTATCATCTATCCTATCCTATCCTCTATCCTATCCTATCCTCTATCATATCCTATCCTCTATCATATCCTATCCTCCATCCTATCCAATCCTCTATCCTATCCTATCCTCTATCCTATCGTATCCTCTATCCTATCCTATCCTATCCTCTATCCTATCCTATCCTCTATCCTATCCTATACTCTATCCTATCTTATCCTCTATCTTATCCTATACTCTATCCTATCCTCTATCCTATCCTATCCTTTATTCTATCCAATCCCCTATCCTATCCTCTATCCGATCCTATCCTCTATCCTATCCTATCCTCTATCCTATCCTATCCTCTATCTTATCCTATCCTCTATCCTATCCTATCATCTATCCTATCCTATCCTCTATCCTATCCTATCCTCTATCATATCCTATCCTCTATCATATCCTATCCTATATCCTATCCTATCCTCTATCCTATCCTATCGTATCCTCTATCGTATCCTATCCTCTATCCTATCCTATTGTATCCTCTATCGTATCCTATCCTCTATCCTATCCTATCCTCTATCCTATCCTATCCTTTATAATATCCTATCCTCTATCCTATCCTATCCTCTATAATATCGTATCCTCTATCATATCCTTTCCTCTTCCCTATAATATCATCTATCCTATACTATCCTCTATCTTATCCTATCCTCTATCCTATCCTATCATCTATCCTATCCAATCCTCTATTCTATCTGATCCACTATCATATCCTATCCTCTATCCTATCCTATCCTCTATCCTATCCTATCCTCTATCCTATCTTATCCTCTATCTCATCCTATCCTCTATCCTATCCTATCATCTATCCTATCCTATCTTCTATCCTATCCTATCCTCTATCATATCCTATCCTCTATCCTATCCTATCCTCTATCCTATCCTATGCTCTATCCTATCCTATCCACTATCCTATCCTATCCTCTATCCTATCCTATCATCTATCCTATCCTATCCTCTATCCTATCCTATCCTCTATCCTATCCTATCCTGTATCGTATCCTATCCTCTATCCTATCCTATCCTCTATCCTATCTATCCTCTATCCTATCCTATCCTCTATCCTATCCTATCCTCTATCCTATCCTATCCTCTATCCTATCCTATCCTCTATCCTATCCTATCCTCTATCCTATCCTATCCTCTATCCTATCCTATCCTCTATCCGATCCTATCCTCTATCCTATCCTATCCTCTATCCTATCCTATCCTCTATCTTATCCTATCCTCTATCCTATCCTATCATCTATCCTATCCTATCCTCTATCCTATCCTATCCTCTATCATATCCTATCCTCTATCATATCCTATCCTATATCCTACCCTATCCTCTATCCTATCCTATCGTATCCTCTATCGTATCCTATCCTCTATCCTATCCTATCGTATCCTCTATCGTATCCTATCCTCTATACTATCCTATCCTCTATACTATCCTATCCTCTATCCTATCCTATCCTCTATCCTATCCTATCCTCTATCCTATCCTATCCTTTATAATATCCTATCCTCTATCCTATCCTATCCTCTATAATATCGTATCCTCTATCATATCCTTTCCTCTTCCCTATAATATCATCTATCCTATCCTATCCTCTATCTTATCCTATCCTCTATCCTATCCTATCATCTATCCTATCCAATCCTCTATTCTATCTGATCCACTATCATATCCTATCCTCTATCCTATCCTATCCTCTATCCTATCCTATCCTCTATCATATCCTACCCTCTATCATATCCTATCCTATATCCTATCCTTTCCTCTATCCTATCCTATCGTATCCTCTATCGTATCCTATCCTCTATCCTATCTTATCCTCTATCTTATCCTATCCTCTATCCTATCCTATACTCTATCCTATCTTATCCTCTATCTTATCCTATACTCTATCCTATCCTCTATCCTATCCTATCCTTTATTCTATCCAATCCCCTATCCTATCCTCTATCCGATCCTATCCTCTATCCTATCCTATCCTTTATTCTATCCAATCCCCTATCCTATCCTCTATCCGATCCTATCCTCTATCCTATCCTATCCTCTATCCTATCCTATCCTCTATCTTATCCTATCCTCTATCCTATCCTATCATCTATCCTATCCTATCCTCTATCCTATCCTATCCTCTATCATATCCTATCCTCTATCATATCCTATCCTATATCCTATCCTATCCTATATCCTATCCTATCCTCTATCCTATCCTATCGTATCCTCTATCGTATCCTATCCTCTATCCTATCCTATCGTATCCTATCCTCTATCCTATCCTATCGTATCCTCTATCGTATCCTATCCTCTATACTATCCTATACTCTATACTATCCTATCCTCTATCCTATCCTATCCTCTATCCTATCCTATCCTTTATAATATCCTATCCTCTATCCTATCCTATCCTCTATAATATCGTATCCTCTATCATATCCTTTCCTCTTCCCTATAATATCATCTATCCTATCCTATCCTCTATCTTATCCTATCCTCTATCCTATCCTATCATCTATCCTATCCAATCCTCTATTCTATCTGATCCACTATCATATCCTATCCTCTATCCTATCCTATCCTCTATCCTATCCTATCCTCTATCCTATCCTATCCTCTATCATATCCTATCCTCTATCCTATCCTATCCTCTATCCTATCTTATCCTCTATCTTATCCTATCCTCTATCCTATCCTATCATCTATCCTATCCTATCTTCTATGCTATCCTATCCTCTATCATATCCTATCCTCTATCCTATCCTATGCTCTATCCTATCCTATCCTCTATCCTATCCTATCCTCTATCCTATCCTATCATCTATCCTATCCTATCCTCTATCCTATCCTATCCTCTATCCTATCCTATCCTCTATCCTATCCTATCCTCTATCCTATCCTATCCTCTATCCTATCCTATCCTCTATCCTATCCTATCCTCTATCCTATCCTATCCTCTATCCTATCCTATCCTCTATCCTATCCTATCCTCTATCCTATCCTATCCTCTATCCTATCCTATCCTCTATCCTATCCTATCCTCTATCCTATCCTATCCTCTATCCTATCCTATCCTCTATCCTATCCTATCCTCTATCATATCCTATCCTCTATCCTATCCTATCCTCTATCCTATCTTATCCTCTATCTTATCCTATCCTCTATCCTATCCTATCCTCTCTCCTATCCAATCCCCTAACCTATTCTCTATCCGATCCTCTCCTCTATCTTATCCTATCCTCTATCCTATCCTATCATCTATCCTATCCTATCCTCTATCCTATCCTATCCTCTATCATATCCTATCCTCTATCCTATCCTATACTCTATCCTATCTTATCCTCTATCTTATCCTATCCTCTATCCTATCCTCTATCCTATCCTATCCTTTATTCTATCCAATCCCCTATCCTATCCTCTAGCCGATCCTATCCTCTATCCTATCCTATCGTATCCTCTATCGTATCCTATCCTCTATCCTATCCTATCGTATCCTCTATCGTATCCTATCCTCTATACTATCCTATCCTCTATACTATCCTATCCTCTATCCTATCCTATCCTCTATCCTATCCTATCCTTTATAATATCCTATCCTCTATCCTATCCTATCCTCTATAATATCGTATCCTCTATCATATCCTTTCCTCTTCCCTATAATATCATCTATCCTATCCTATCCTCTATCTTATCCTATCCTCTATCCTATCCTATCATCTATCCTATCCAATCCTCTATTCTATCTGATCCACTATCATATCCTATCCTCTATCCTATCCTATCCTCTATCCTATCCTATCCTCTATCCTATCCTATCCTCTATCATATCCTATCCTCTATCCTATCCTATCCTCTATCATATCCTATCCTCTATCATATCCTATCCTCCATCCTATCCAATCCTCTATCCTATCCTATCCTCTATCCTATCCTATCGTATCCTCTATCCTATCCTATCCTATCCTCTATCCTATCCTATCCTCTATCCGATCCTATCCTCTATCCTATCCTATCCTCTATCCTATCCTATCCTCTATCTTATCCTATCCTCTATCCTATCCTATCATCTATCCTATCCTATCCTCTATCCTATCCTATCCTCTATCATATCCTATCCTCTATCCTATCCTATACTCTATCCTATCTTATCCTCTATCTTATCCTATCCTCTATCCTATCCTCTATCCTATCCTATCCTTTATTCTATCCAATCCCCTATCCTATCCTCTAGCCGATCCTATCCTCTATCCTATCCTATCCTCTATCCTATCCTCTATCCTATCCTACCCTCTATCCTATCCTATCGTATCCTCTATCGTATCCTATCCTCTATCCTATCCTATCCTCTATACTATCCTATCCTCTATCCTATCCTATCCTCTATCCTATCCTATCCTCTATCATATCCTATCCTCTATCATATCCTATCCTCCATCCTATCCAATCCTCTATCCTATCCTATCCTCTATCCTATCCTATCGTATCCTCTATCCTATCCTATCCTATCCTCTATCCTATCCTATCCTCTATCCTATCCTATACTCTATCCTATCTTATCCTCTATCTTATACTATCCTCTATCCTATCCTCTATCCTATCCTATCCTTTATTCTATCCAATCCCCTATCCTATCCTCTAGCCGATCCTATCCTCTATCCTATCCTATCCTCTATCATATCCTATCCTCTATCATATCCTATCCTCCATCCTATCCAATCCTCTATCCTATCCTATCCTCTATCCTATCCTATCGTATCCTCTATCCTATCCTATCCTATCCTCTATCCTATCCTATCCTCTATCCGATCCTATCCTCTATCCTATCCTATCCTCTATCCTATCCTATCCTCTATCTTATCCTATCCTCTATCCTATCCTATCATCTATCCTATCCTATCCTCTATCCTATCCTATCCTCTATCATATCCTATCCTCTATCATATCCTATCCTATATCCTATCCTATCCTCTATCCTATCCTATCGTATCCTCTATCGTATCCTATCCTCTATACTATCCTATCCTCTATACTATCCTGTCCTCTATCCTATCCTATACTCTATCCTATCCTATCCTCTATCCTATCCTATCCTCTATCCTATTCTATCCTTTATAATATCCTATCCTCTATCCTATCCTATCCTCTATAATATCGTATCCTCTATCATATCCTTTCCTCTTCCCTATAATATCATCTATCCTATCCTATCCTCTATCTTATCCTATCCTCTATCCTATCCTATCATCTATCCTATCCAATCCTCTATTCTATCTGATCCACTATCATATCCTATCCTCTATCCTATCCTATCCTCTATCCTATCCTATCCTCTATCATATCCTATCCTCTATCATATCCTATCCTATATCCTATCCTATCCTCTATCCTATCCTATCGTATCCTCTATCGTATCCTATCCTCTATCCTATCCTATCGTATCCTCTATCGTATCCTATCCTCTATACTATCCTATCCTCTATACTATCCTATCCTCTATCCTATCCTATCCTCTATCCTATCTTATCCTCTATCTTATCCTATCCTCTATCCTATCCTATACTCTATCCTATCTTATCCTCTATCTTATCCTATACTCTATCCTATCCTCTATCCTATCCTATCCTTTATTCTATCCAATCCCCTATCCTATCCTCTATCCGATCCTATCCTCTATCCTATCCTATCCTCTATCCTATCCTATCCTCTATCTTATCCTATCCTCTATCCTATCCTATCATCTATCCTATCCTATCCTCTATCCTATCCTATCCTCTATCATATCCTATCCTCTATCATATCCTATCCTATATCCTATCCTATCCTCTATCCTATCCTATCGTATCCTCTATCGTATCCTATCCTCTATCCTATCCTATCGTATCCTCTATCGTATCCTATCCTCTATACTATCCTATCCTCTATACTATCCTATCCTCTATCCTATCCTATCCTCTATCCTATCCTATCCTCTATCCTATCCTATCCTCTATCCTATCCTATCCTCTATCCTATCCTATCCTCTATCCTATCCTATCCTCTATCCTATCCTATCCTCTATCCTATCCTATCCTCTATCCTATCCTATCCTCTATCCTATCCTATCCTTTATCCTATCCTATCCTCTATCCTATCCTATCCTCTATCCTATCCTATCGTATCCTCTATCCTATCCTATCCTATCCTCTATCCTATCCTATACTCTATCCTATCTTATCCTCTATCTTATCCTATCCTCTATCCTATTCTCTATCCTATCCTCATTCCTATCGTATCCTCTATCCTATCGTATCCTCTATCCTATCCTATCCTCTGTCCTGTCCTATCCTCTATCCTATCCTATTCTCAATCCTATCCTATCGTATCCTCTATCCTATCCTATCCTCTATCCTATCCTATCCTCTATCCTATCCTACCCTCTATCCTATCCTATCGTATCCTCTATCGTATCCTATCCTGTATCCTATCCTATCCTCTATCCTATCCTATCCTCTATACTATCCTATCCTCTATCCTATCCTATCCTCTATCCTATCCTATCCTCTATCCAATCCTATCCTTTATAATATCCTATCCTCTATCCTATCCTATCCTCCAATAATATCGTATCCTCTATCATATCCTTTCCTCTTTCTTATAATATCATCTATCCTATCCTATCCTCTATCTTATCCTATCCTCTATCCTATCCTATCATCTATCCTATCCTATCCTATCCTCTATCCTATCCTATCCTCTATCATATCCTATCCTCTATCCTATCCTATCCTCTATCATATCCTATCCTCTATCTTATCCTATCCTCTATCCTATCCTATCATCTATCCTATCCTATCCTCTATCCTATCCTATCCTCTATCATATCCTATCCTCTATCCTATCCTATACTCTATCCTATCTTATCCTCTATCTTATCCTATCCTCTATCCTATCCTCTATCCTATCCTATCCTTTATTCTATCCAATCCCCTATCCTATCCTCTAGCCGATCCTATCCTGTATCCTATCCTATCCTCTATCCTATCCTATCCTCTATCATATCCTATCCTCTATCCTATCCTATCCTCTATCCTATCCTATGCTCTATCCTATCCTATCCTCTATCCTATCCTATCCTCTATCTTATCCTATCCTCTATCCTATCCTATCATCTATCGTATCCTATCCTATCCTCTATCCTATCCTATCCTCTATCATATCCTATCCTCTATCCTATCCTATCCTCTATGCTATCTTATCCTCTATCTTATCCTATCCTATATCCTATCCTATCATCTATCCTATCCTATCTTCTATCCTATCCTATCCTCTATCATATCCTATCCTCTATCCTATACTATCCTCTATCCTATCCTATCCTCTATCCTATCCTATCCTCTATCCTATCCTATCCTCTATCATATCCTATCCTCTATCCTATCTTATCCTCTATCTTATCCTATCCTCTATCCTATCCTATCCTCTATCCTATCCTATCCTCTATCCTATCCTATCCTCTATCATATCCTATCCTCTATCCTATCCTATCCTCTATCATATCCTATCCTCTATCTTATCCTATCCTCTATCCTATCCTATCATCTATCCTATCCTATCCTCTATAGTATCCTATCCTCTATCATATCCTATCCTCTATCCTATCCTATACTCTATCCTATCTTATCCTCTATCTTATCCTATCCTCTATCCTATCCTCTATCCTATCCTATCCTTTATTCTATCCAATCCCCTATCCTATCCTCTAGCCGATCCTATCCTGTATCCTATCCTATCCTCTATCCTATCCTATCCTCTATCATATCCTATCCTCTATCCTATCCTATCCTCTATCCTATCCTATGCTCTATCCTATCCTATCCTCTATCCTATCCTATCCTCTATCCTATCCTATCCTCTATCCTATCCTATCCTCTATCCTATCCTATCGTACCCTCTATCGTATCCTATCCTCTATCCTATCCTATCCTCTATCCTATCCTATCCTCTATACTATCCTATCCTCTATCGTCTCCTATCCTGTATCCGATACAATCCCCTAACCTCTATCGTATCCTATCCTCTATCCTATCCTATCCTCTATCCTATCCTATCCTCTATACTATCCTATCCTCTATCGTCTCCTATCCTGTATCCGATCCAATCCCCTAACCTCTATCCTCTCCTATTCTCTATCCTATCCTCATTCCTATCGTATCCTCTATCCTATCCTATCCTCTATCCTATCCTATCCTCTGTCCTGTCCTATCCTCTATCCTATCCTATTCTCTATCCTATCCTATCGTATCCTCTATCCTATCCTATCCTCTATCCTATCCTATCCTCTATCCTATCCTACCCTCTATCCTATCCTATCGTATCCTCTATCGTATCCTATCCTCTATCCTATCCTATCCTCTATCCTATCCTATCCTCTATACTATCCTATCCTCTATCCTATCCTATCCTCTATCCTATCCTATCCTCTATCCTATCCTATCCTTTATAATATCCTATCCTCTACCCTATCCTATCCTCTATAATATCGTATCCTCTATCATATCCTTTCCTCTTTCCTATAATATCATCTATCCTATCCTATCCTCTATCTTATCCTATCCTCTATCCTATCCTATCATCTATCGTATCCTATCCTATCCTCTATCCTATCCTATCCTCTATCATATCCTATCCTCTATCCTATCCTATCCTCTATCCTATCTTATCCTCTATCTTATCCTATCCTATATCCTATCCTATCATCTATCCTATCCTATCTTCTATCCTATCCTATCCTCTATCATATCCTATCCTCTATCCTATACTATCCTCTATCCTATCCTATCCTCTATCCTATCCTATCCTCTATCATAACCTATCCTCTATCCTATCCTATCCTCTATCCTATCTTATCCTCTATCTTATCCTATCCTCTATCCTATCCTATCCTCTATCCTATCCTATCCTCTATCCTATCCTATCCTCTATCATATCCTATCCTCTATCCTATCCTATCCTCTATCATATCCTATCCTCTATCTTATCCTATCCTCTATCCTATCCTATCATCTATCCTATCCTATCCTCTATCCTATCCTATCCTCTATCATATCCTATCCTCTATCCTATCCTATACTCTATCCTATCTTATCCTCTATCTTATCCTATCCTCTATCCTATCCTCTATCCTATCCTATCCTTTATTCTATCCAATCCCCTATCCTATCCTCTAGCCGATCCTATCCTGTATCCTATCCTATCCTCTATCCTATCCTATCCTCTATCATATCCTATCCTCTATCCTATCCTATCCTCTATCCTATCCTATGCTCTATCCTATCCTATCCTCTATCCTATCCTATCCTCTATCTTATCCTATCCTCTATCCTATCCTATCATCTATCGTATCCTATCCTATCCTCTATCCTATCCTATCCTCTATCATATCCTATCCTCTATCCTATCCTATCCTCTATCCTATCTTATCCTCTATCTTATCCTATCCTATATCCTATCCTATCATCTATCCTATCCTATCTTCTATCCTATCCTATCCTCTATCATATCCTATCCTCTATCCTATACTATCCTCTATCCTATCCTATCCTCTATCCTATCCTATCCTCTATCATATCCTATCCTCTATCCTATCCTATCCTCTATCCTATCTTATCCTCTATCTTATCCTATCCTCTATCCTATCCTCTATCCTATCCTATCCTTTATTCTATCCAATCCCCTATCCTATCCTCTAGCCGATCCTATCCTGTATCCTATCCTATCCTCTATCCTATCCTATCCTCTATCATATCCTATCCTCTATCCTATCCTATCTTCTATCCTATCCTATGCTCTATCCTATCCTATCCTCTATCCTATCCTATCCTCTATCCTATCCTATCCTCTATCCTATCCTATCCTCTATCCTATCCTATCGTACCCTCTATCGTATCCTATCCTCTATCCTATCCTATCCTCTATCCTATCCTATCCTCTATACTATCCTATCCTCTATCGTCTCCTATCCTGTATCCGATCCAATCCCCTAACCACTATCCTATCCTATTCTCTATCCTATCCTCATTCCTATCGTATCCTCTATCCTATCCTATCCTCTATCCTATCCTATCCTCTGTCCTGTCCTATCCTCTATCCTATCCTATTCTCTATCCTATCCTATCGTATCCTCTATCCTATCCTATCCTCTATCCTATCCTATCCTCTATCCTATCCTACCCTCTATCCTATCCTATCGTATCCTCTATCGTATCCTATCCTCTATGCTATCCTATCCTCTATCCTATCCTCTCCTCTATACTGTCCTATCCTCTATCCTATCCTATCCTCTATCTTATCCTATCCTCTAAACTATCCTATCCTCTATCCTATCCTATCCTCTATCCTATCCTATCCTGTATCATATCCAATCCTCTGTCCTCTCCTATCCTCTATCCTATCCTATCCTCTATCCTATCTTATCCTCTATCCTATCCTATCCTCTATCATATCCTATCCTCTATCCTATCCTATCCTCTATCCTATCCTATCCTCTATCCTATCCTATCCTCTATGCTATCCTATCCTATCCTCTATCCTATCCTATCATCTATCCTATTCTATCCTCTATCCTATCCTATCCTCTATCATATCCTATCCTCTATCCTATCCTATACTCTATCCTATCTTATCCTCTATCTTATCCTATCCTCTATCCTATCCTCTATCCTATCCTATCCTTTATTCTATCCAATCCCCTATCCTATCCTCTATCCGATCCTATCCTCTATCCTATCCTATCCTCTATCTTATCCTATCCTCTATCTTATCCTATCCTCTATCCTATCCTATCATCTATCCTATCCTATCCTCTATCCTATCCTATCCTCTATCATATCCTATCCTCTATCATATCCTATCCTCTATCCTATCCAATCCTCTATCCTATCCTATCCTCTATCCTATCCTATCGTATCCTCTATCCTATCCTATCCTATCCTCTATCCTATCCTATCCTCTATCCTATCCTATACTCTATCCTATCTTATCCTCTATCTTATCCTATCCTCTATCCTATTCTCTATCCTATCCTCATTCCTATCGTATCCTCTATCCTATCGTATCCTCTATCCTATCCTATCCTCTGTCCTGTCCTATCCTCTATCCTATCCTATTCTCAATCCTATCCTATCGTATCCTCTATCCTATCCTATCCTCTATCCTATCCTATCCTCTATCCTATCCTACCCTCTATCCTATCCTATCGTATCCTCTATCGTCTCCTATCCTGTATCCGATCCAATCCCCTAACCTCTATCCTATCCTATTCTCTATCCTATCCTCATTCCTATCGTATCCTCTATCCTATCCTATCCTCTATCCTATCCTATCCTCTGTCCTGTCCTATCCTCTATCCTATCCTATTCTCAATCCTATCCTATCGTATCCTCTATCCTATCCTATCCTCTATCCTATCCTACCCTCTATCCTATCCTATCCTACCCTCTATCCTATCCTATCGTATCCTCTATCGTATCCTATCCTGTATCCTATCCTATCCTCTATCCTATCCTATCCTCTATCCTATCCTATCCTCTATCCAATCCTATCCTTTATAATATCCTATCCTCTATCCTATCCTATCCTCTATAATATCGTATCCTCTATCATATCCTTTCCTCTGTCTTATAATATCATCTATCCTATCCTATCCTCTATCTTATCCTATCCTCTATCCTATCCTATCATCTATCCTATCCTATCCTATCCTCTATCCTATCCTATCCTCTATCATATCCTATCCTCTATCCTATCCTATCCAATATCTTATCTTATCCTCTATCTTATCCTATCCTCTATCCTATTCTATCATCTATCCTATCCTATCCTCTATCCTATCCTATCCTCTATCCTATCCTATGCTCTATCCTATCCTATCCTCTATCCTATCCTATCCTCTATCCTATCCTATCCTCTATCCTATCCTATCCTCTATCCTATCCTATCGTACCCTCTATCGTATCCTATCCTCTATCCTATCCTATCCTCTATCCTATCCTATCCTCTATACTATCCTATCCTCTATCGTCTCCTATCCTGTATCCGATCCAATCCCCTAACCTCTATCCTGTCCTATTCTCTATCCTATCCTCATTCCTATCGTATCCTCTATCCTATCCTATCCTCTATCCTATCCTATCCTCTGTCCTGTCCTATCCTCTATCCTATCCTATTCTCTATCCTATCCTATCGTATCCTCTATCCTATCCTATCCTCTATCCTATCCTATCCTCTATCCTATCCTACCCTCTATCCTATCCTATCGTATCCTCTATCGTATCCTATCCTCTATGCTATCCTATCCTCTATCCTATCCTCTCCTCTATACTGTCCTATCCACTATCCTATCCTATCCTCTATCCTATCCAATCCTCTATCCTATCCTATCCTTTATAATATCCTATCCTCTATCCTATCCTATCCTCTATCCTATCCTATCATCTATCCTATCCTATCCTATCCTCTATCCTATCCTATCCTCTATCATATCCTATCCTCTATCCTATCCTATCCTCTATCCTATCTTATCCTCTATCGTATCCTATCCTATATCCTATCCTATCCTCTATCATATCCTATCCTCTATCCTATCCAATCCTCTATCCTATCCTATCCTCTATCCTATCCTATCGTATCCTCTATCCTATCCTATCCTATCTTCTATCCTATCCTATCCTCTATCCTATCCTATACTCTATCCTATCTTATCCTCTATCTTATCCTATCCTCTATCCTATTCTCTATCCTATCCTCATTCCTATCGTATCCTCTATCCTATCGTATCCTCTATCCTATCCTATCCTCTGTCCTGTCCTATCCTCTATCCTATCCTATTCTCAATCCTATCCTATCGTATCCTCTATCCTATCCTATCCTCTATCCTATCCTATCCTCTATCCTATCCTACCCTCTATCCTATCCTATCGTATCCTCTATCGTCTCCTATCCTGTATCCGATCCAATCCCCTAACCTCTATCCTATCCTATTCTCTATCCTATCCTCATTCCTATCGTATCCACTTTCCTATCCTATCCTCTATCCTATCCTATCCTCTGTCCTGTCCTATCCTCTATCCTATCCTATTCTCAATCCTATCCTATCGTATCCACTATCCTATCCTATCCTCTATCCTATCCTATCCTCT
Organism: Halictus rubicundus; assembly: GCF_050948215.1. Taxonomy (NCBI): domain Eukaryota; kingdom Metazoa; phylum Arthropoda; class Insecta; order Hymenoptera; family Halictidae; genus Halictus; species Halictus rubicundus. Next base: position 13,245 of record NW_027488810.1, read on the forward strand.
ATCCTATCCTACCCTCTATCCTATCCTATCGTATCCTCTATCGTATCCTATCCTGTATCCTATCCTATCCTCTATCCTATCCTATCCTCTATACTATCCTATCCTCTATCCTATCCTATCCTCTATCCTATCCTATCCTCTATCCAATCCTATCCTTTATAATATCCTATCCTCTATCCTATCCTATCCTCTATAATATCGTATCCTCTATCATATCCTTTCCTCTGTCTTATAATATCATCTATCCTATCCTATCCTCTATCTTATCCTATCCTCTATCCTATCCTATCATCTATCCTATCCTATCCTATCCTCTATCCTATCCTATCCTCTATCATATCCTATCCTCTATCCTATCCTATTCTCTATCTTATCTTATCCTCTATCTTATCCTATCCTCTATCCTATTCTATCATCTATCCTATCCTATCTTCTATCCTATCCTATCCTCTATCATATCCTATCCTCTATCCTATCCTATCCTCTATCCTATCCTATCCTCTATCCTATCCTATCCTCTATCCTATCCTATCCTCTATCCTATCCTATCCTCTATACTATCCTATCCTCTATCCTATCCTATCCTCTATCCTATCCTATCCTCTATACTATCCTATCCTCTATCGTCTCCTATCCTGTATCCGATCCAATCCCCTAACCTCTATCCTCTCCTATTCTCTATCCTATCCTCATTCCTATCGTATCCTCTATCCTATCCTATCCTCTATCCTATCCTATCCTCTGTCCTGTCCTATCCTCTATCCTATCCTATTCTCTATCCTATCCTATCGTATCCTCTATCCTATCCTATCCTCTATCCTATCCTATCCTCTATCCTATCCTACCCTCTATCCTATCCTATCGTATCCTCTATCGTATCCTATCCTCTATCCTATCCTATCCTCTATCCTATCCTATCCTCTATACTATCCTATCCTCTATCCTATCCTATCCTCTATCCTATCCTATCCTCTATCCTATCCTATCCTTTATAATATCCTATCCTCTACCCTATCCTATCCTCTATAATATCGTATCCTCTATCATATCCTTTCCTCTTTCCTATAATATCATCTATCCTATCCTATCCTCTATCTTATCCTATCCTCTATCCTATCCTATCATCTATCGTATCCTATCCTATCCTCTATCCTATCCTATCCTCTATCATATCCTATCCTCTATCCTATCCTATCCTCTATCCTATCTTATCCTCTATCTTATCCTATCCTATATCCTATCCTATCATCTATCCTATCCTATCTTCTATCCTATCCTATCCTCTATCATATCCTATCCTCTATCCTATACTATCCTCTATCCTATCCTATCCTCTATCCTATCCTATCCTCTATCATAACCTATCCTCTATCCTATCCTATCCTCTATCCTATCTTATCCTCTATCTTATCCTATCCTCTATCCTATCCTATCCTCTATCCTATCCTATCCTCTATCCTATCCTATCCTCTATCATATCCTATCCTCTATCCTATCCTATCCTCTATCATATCCTATCCTCTATCTTATCCTATCCTCTATCCTATCCTATCATCTATCCTATCCTATCCTCTATCCTATCCTATCCTCTATCATATCCTATCCTCTATCCTATCCTATACTCTATCCTATCTTATCCTCTATCTTATCCTATCCTCTATCCTATCCTCTATCCTATCCTATCCTTTATTCTATCCAATCCCCTATCCTATCCTCTAGCCGATCCTATCCTGTATCCTATCCTATCCTCTATCCTATCCTATCCTCTATCATATCCTATCCTCTATCCTATCCTATCCTCTATCCTATCCTATGCTCTATCCTATCCTATCCTCTATCCTATCCTATCCTCTATCTTATCCTATCCTCTATCCTATCCTATCATCTATCGTATCCTATCCTATCCTCTATCCTATCCTATCCTCTATCATATCCTATCCTCTATCCTATCCTATCCTCTATCCTATCTTATCCTCTATCTTATCCTATCCTATATCCTATCCTATCATCTATCCTATCCTATCTTCTATCCTATCCTATCCTCTATCATATCCTATCCTCTATCCTATACTATCCTCTATCCTATCCTATCCTCTATCCTATCCTATCCTCTATCATATCCTATCCTCTATCCTATCCTATCCTCTATCCTATCTTATCCTCTATCTTATCCTATCCTCTATCCTATCCTCTATCCTATCCTATCCTTTATTCTATCCAATCCCCTATCCTATCCTCTAGCCGATCCTATCCTGTATCCTATCCTATCCTCTATCCTATCCTATCCTCTATCATATCCTATCCTCTATCCTATCCTATCTTCTATCCTATCCTATGCTCTATCCTATCCTATCCTCTATCCTATCCTATCCTCTATCCTATCCTATCCTCTATCCTATCCTATCCTCTATCCTATCCTATCGTACCCTCTATCGTATCCTATCCTCTATCCTATCCTATCCTCTATCCTATCCTATCCTCTATACTATCCTATCCTCTATCGTCTCCTATCCTGTATCCGATCCAATCCCCTAACCACTATCCTATCCTATTCTCTATCCTATCCTCATTCCTATCGTATCCTCTATCAAATCCTATCCTCTATCCTATCCTATCCTCTGTCCTGTCCTATCCTCTATCCTATCCTATTCTCTATCCTATCCTATCGTATCCTCTATCCTATCCTATCCTCTATCCTATCCTATCCTCTATCCTATCCTACCCTCTATCCTATCCTATCGTATCCTCTATCGTATCCTATCCTCTATGCTATCCTATCCTCTATCCTATCCTCTCCTCTATACTGTCCTATCCTCTATCCTATCCTATCCTCTATCTTATCCTATCCTCTAAACTATCCTATCCTCTATCCTATCCTATCCTCTATCCTATCCTATCCTGTATCATATCCAATCCTCTGTCCTCTCCTATCCTCTATCCTATCCTATCCTCTATCCTATCTTATCCTCTATCCTATCCTATCCTCTATCATATCCTATCCTCTATCCTATCCTATCCTCTATCCTATCCTATCCTCTATCCTATCCTATCCTCTATGCTATCCTATCCTATCCTCTATCCTATCCTATCATCTATCCTATTCTATCCTCTATCCTATCCTATCCTCTATCATATCCTATCCTCTATCCTATCCTATACTCTATCCTATCTTATCCTCTATCTTATCCTATCCTCTATCCTATCCTCTATCCTATCCTATCCTTTATTCTATCCAATCCCCTATCCTATCCTCTATCCGATCCTATCCTCTATCCTATCCTATCCTCTATCTTATCCTATCCTCTATCTTATCCTATCCTCTATCCTATCCTATCATCTATCCTATCCTATCCTCTATCCTATCCTATCCTCTATCATATCCTATCCTCTATCATATCCTATCCTCTATCCTATCCAATCCTCTATCCTATCCTATCCTCTATCCTATCCTATCGTATCCTCTATCCTATCCTATCCTATCCTCTATCCTATCCTATCCTCTATCCTATCCTATACTCTATCCTATCTTATCCTCTATCTTATCCTATCCTCTATCCTATTCTCTATCCTATCCTCATTCCTATCGTATCCTCTATCCTATCGTATCCTCTATCCTATCCTATCCTCTGTCCTGTCCTATCCTCTATCCTATCCTATTCTCAATCCTATCCTATCGTATCCTCTATCCTATCCTATCCTCTATCCTATCCTATCCTCTATCCTATCCTACCCTCTATCCTATCCTATCGTATCCTCTATCGTCTCCTATCCTGTATCCGATCCAATCCCCTAACCTCTATCCTATCCTATTCTCTATCCTATCCTCATTCCTATCGTATCCTCTATCCTATCCTATCCTCTATCCTATCCTATCCTCTGTCCTGTCCTATCCTCTATCCTATCCTATTCTCAATCCTATCCTATCGTATCCTCTATCCTATCCTATCCTCTATCCTATCCTACCCTCTATCCTATCCTATCCTACCCTCTATCCTATCCTATCGTATCCTCTATCGTATCCTATCCTGTATCCTATCCTATCCTCTATCCTATCCTATCCTCTATCCTATCCTATCCTCTATCCAATCCTATCCTTTATAATATCCTATCCTCTATCCTATCCTATCCTCTATAATATCGTATCCTCTATCATATCCTTTCCTCTGTCTTATAATATCATCTATCCTATCCTATCCTCTATCTTATCCTATCCTCTATCCTATCCTATCATCTATCCTATCCTATCCTATCCTCTATCCTATCCTATCCTCTATCATATCCTATCCTCTATCCTATCCTATCCAATATCTTATCTTATCCTCTATCTTATCCTATCCTCTATCCTATTCTATCATCTATCCTATCCTATCCTCTATCCTATCCTATCCTCTATCCTATCCTATGCTCTATCCTATCCTATCCTCTATCCTATCCTATCCTCTATCCTATCCTATCCTCTATCCTATCCTATCCTCTATCCTATCCTATCGTACCCTCTATCGTATCCTATCCTCTATCCTATCCTATCCTCTATCCTATCCTATCCTCTATACTATCCTATCCTCTATCGTCTCCTATCCTGTATCCGATCCAATCCCCTAACCTCTATCCTGTCCTATTCTCTATCCTATCCTCATTCCTATCGTATCCTCTATCCTATCCTATCCTCTATCCTATCCTATCCTCTGTCCTGTCCTATCCTCTATCCTATCCTATTCTCTATCCTATCCTATCGTATCCTCTATCCTATCCTATCCTCTATCCTATCCTATCCTCTATCCTATCCTACCCTCTATCCTATCCTATCGTATCCTCTATCGTATCCTATCCTCTATGCTATCCTATCCTCTATCCTATCCTCTCCTCTATACTGTCCTATCCACTATCCTATCCTATCCTCTATCCTATCCAATCCTCTATCCTATCCTATCCTTTATAATATCCTATCCTCTATCCTATCCTATCCTCTATCCTATCCTATCATCTATCCTATCCTATCCTATCCTCTATCCTATCCTATCCTCTATCATATCCTATCCTCTATCCTATCCTATCCTCTATCCTATCTTATCCTCTATCGTATCCTATCCTATATCCTATCCTATCCTCTATCATATCCTATCCTCTATCCTATCCAATCCTCTATCCTATCCTATCCTCTATCCTATCCTATCGTATCCTCTATCCTATCCTATCCTATCTTCTATCCTATCCTATCCTCTATCCTATCCTATACTCTATCCTATCTTATCCTCTATCTTATCCTATCCTCTATCCTATTCTCTATCCTATCCTCATTCCTATCGTATCCTCTATCCTATCGTATCCTCTATCCTATCCTATCCTCTGTCCTGTCCTATCCTCTATCCTATCCTATTCTCAATCCTATCCTATCGTATCCTCTATCCTATCCTATCCTCTATCCTATCCTATCCTCTATCCTATCCTACCCTCTATCCTATCCTATCGTATCCTCTATCGTCTCCTATCCTGTATCCGATCCAATCCCCTAACCTCTATCCTATCCTATTCTCTATCCTATCCTCATTCCTATCGTATCCACTTTCCTATCCTATCCTCTATCCTATCCTATCCTCTGTCCTGTCCTATCCTCTATCCTATCCTATTCTCAATCCTATCCTATCGTATCCACTATCCTATCCTATCCTCTATCCTATCCTATCCTCTATCCTATCCTACCCTCTATCCTATCCTATCGTATCCTCTATCGTATCCTATCCTGTATCCTATCCTATCCTCTATCCTATCCTATCCTCTATACTATCCTATCCTCTATCCTATCCTATCCTCTATCCTATCCTATCCTCTATCCAATCCTATCCTTTATAATATCCTATCCTCTATCCTATCCTATCCTCTATAATATCGTATCCTCTATCATATCCTTTCCTCTGTCTTATAATATCATCTATCCTATCCTATCCTCTATCTTATCCTATCCTCTATCCTATCCTATCATCTATCCTATCCTATCCTATCCTCTATCCTATCCTATCCTCTATCATATCCTATCCTCTATCCTATCCTATTCTCTATCTTATCTTATCCTCTATCTTATCCTATCCTCTATCCTATTCTATCATCTATCCTATCCTATCTTCTATCCTATCCTATCCTCTATCATATCCTATCCTCTATCCTATCCTATCCTCTATCCTATCCTATCCTCTATCCTATCCTATCCTCTATCCTATCCTATCCTCTATCCTATCCTATCGTACCCTCTATCGTATCCTATCCTCTATCCTATCCTATCCTCTATCCTATCCTATCCTCTATACTATCCTATCCTCTATCGTCTCCTATCCTGTATCCGATCCAATCCCCTAACCTCTATCCTGTCCTATTCTCTATCCTATCCTCATTCCTATCGTATCCTCTATCCTATCCTATCCTCTATCCTATCCTATCCTCTGTCCTGTCCTATCCTGTATCCTATCCTATTCTCTATCCTATCCTATCGTATCCTCTATCCTATCCTATCCCCTATCCTATCCTATCCTCTATCCTATCCTACCCTCTATCCTATCCTATCGTATCCTCTATCGTATCCTATCCTCTATCCTATCCTATCCTCTATCCTATCCTCTCCTCTATACTATCCTATCCTCTATCCTATCCTATCCTCTATCCTATCCAATCCTCTATCCTATCCTATCCTTTATAATATCCTATCCTCTATCCTATCCTATCCTCTATCCTATCCTATCATCTATCCTATCCTATCCTATCCTCTATCCTATCCTATCCTCTATCATATCCTATCCTCTATCCTATCCTATCCTCTATCCTATCTTATCCTTTATCGTATCCTATCCTATATCCTATCCTATCATCTATCCTATCCTATCTTCTATCCTATCCTATCCTCTATCATATCCTATCCTCTATCCTATCCTATCCTCTATCATATCCTATCCTCTATCCTATCCTATACTCTATCCTATCTTATCCTCTATCTTATCCTATCCTCTATCCTATCCTCTATCCTATCCTATCCTTTATTCTATCCAATCCCCTATCCTATCCTCTATCCGATCCTATCCTCTATCCTATAATATCCTCTATCTTATCCTATCCTCTATCTTATCCTATCCTCTATCCTATCCTATCATCTATCCTATCCTATCCTCTATCCTATCCTATCCTCTATCATATCCTATCCTCTATCATATCCTATCCTCTATCCTATCCAATCCTCTATCCTATCCTATCCTCTATCCTATCCTATCGTATCCTCTATCCTATCCTATCCTATCCTCTATCCTATCCTATCCTCTATCCTATCCTATACTCTATCCTATCTTATCCTCTATCTTATCCTATCCTCTATCCTATTCTCTATCCTATCCTCATTCCTATCGTATCCTCTATCTTATCCTATCCTCTATCCTATCCTATCCTCTATCCTATCCTATCCTCTATCATATCCTATCCTCTATCATATCCTATCCTCTATCCTATCCAATCCTCTGTCCTATCCAATCCTCTATCCTATCCTATCCTCTACCCTATCCTATCCTCTATCCTATCCTATCCTCTATACTATCCTATCCTCTATCTTATCCTATCCTCTATCCTATCCTATCCTCTATCCTATCCTATCATCTATCCTATCCTATCCTCTATCCTATCCTATCCTCTATCCTATCCTATCCTCTATCCTATCCTATCCTCTATCCCATCCTATCCTCTATCCTATCCTATCCTCTATCCTATCCTATTCTCTATCCTATCCTATCGTATCCTCTGTCCTATCCTATCCTCTATCCTATCCTATCCTCTATCCTATCCTATCCTCTATCTTATCCTATCCTCTATCCTATCCTATCATCTATCCTATCCTATCCTCTATCCTATCCTATCCTCTATCATATCCTATCCTCTATCATATCCTATCCTCTATCCTATCGAATCCTCTATCCTATCCTATCCTCTATCCTATCCTATCGTATCCTCTATCCTATCCTATCCTATCCTCTATCCTATCCTATCCTCTACCGTCTCCTATCCTGTATCCGATCCAATCCCCTATCCTCTATCCTATCCTACCCTCTATCCTATCCTATTGTATCCTCTATCGTATCCTATCCTCTATCCTATCCTATCCTCTATCCTATCCTATCCTCTATACTATCCTATCCTCTATCCTATCCTATCCTCTATCCTATCCTATCCTCTATCCTATCCTATCCTTTATAATATCCTATCCTCTATCCTATCCTATCCTCTATAATATCGTATCCTCTATCATATCCTTTCCTCTTTCCTATAATATCATCTATCCTATCCTATCCTCTATCCTATCCTATCCTCTATCATATCCTATCCTCTATCATATCCTATCCTCTATCCTATCCAATCCTCTATCCTATCCTATCCTCTATCCTATCCTATCGTATCCTCTATCCTATCCTATCCTATCCTCTATCCTATCCTATCCTCTACCGTCTCCTATCCTGTATCCGATCCAATCCCCTATCCTCTATCCTATCCTACCCTCTATCCTATCCTATTGTATCCTCTATCGTATCCTATCCTCTATCCTATCCTATCCTCTATCCTATCCTATCCTCTATACTATCCTATCCTCTATCCTATCCTATCCTCTATCCTATCCTATCCTCTATCCTATCCTATCCTTTATAATATCCTATCCTCTATCCTATCCTATCCTCTATAATATCGTATCCTCTATCATATCCTTTCCTCTTTCCTATAATATCATCTATCCTATCCTATCCTCTATCTTATCCTATCCTCTATCCTATCCTATCATCTATCCTATCCTATCCTATCCTCTATCCTATCCTATCCTCTATCATATCCTATCCTCTATCCTATCCTATCCTCTATCCTATCTTATCATCTATCCTATCCTATCCTCTATCCTATCCTATCCTCTATCATATCCTATCCTCTACCCTATCCTATCCTCTATATTATCTTATCCTCTATCTTATCCTATCCTCTATCCTATCCTATCATCTATCCTATCCTATCTTCTATCCTATCCTATCCTCTATCATATCCTATCCTCTATCCTATCCTATCATCTATCCTATCCTATCCTCTATCCTATCCTATCCTCTATCATATCCAATCCTCTATCCTATCCTATACTCTATCCTATCTTATGCTCTATCTTATCCTATCCTCTATCCTATCCTCTATCCTATCCTATCCTCTATCCTATCCTATCCTCTATCCTATCCTATCCTCTATCCTATCCTATCCTCTATCCTATCCTATCCTCTATCCTATCCTATCCTCTATCCTATCCTATCCTCTACAATATCGTATCCTCTATCATATCCTTTCCTCTTTCCTATAATATCATCTATCCTATCCTCCATCTTATCCTATCCTCTATCCTATCCTATCATCTATCCTGTCCTATCCTCTATCCTATCTTATCCTCTATCTTATCCTATCCTCTATCCTATCCTATCATCTATCCTATCCTATCCTCTATCCTATCCTATCGTATCCTCTATCGTATCCTATCCTCTATCCTGTCCTATCCTCTCTCCTATCCAATCCCCTATCCTATTCTCTATCCGATCCTATCCTCTATCTTATCCTATCCTCTATCCTATCCTATCATCTATCCTATCCTATCCTCTATCCTATCCTATCCTCTATCATATCCTATCCTCTATCCTATCCTATACTCTATCCTATCTTATCCTCTATCTTATCCTATCCTCTATCCTATCCTCTATCCTATCCTATCCTTTATTCTATCCAATCCCCTATCCTATCCTCTAGCCGATCCTATCCTCTATCCTATCCTATCCTCTATCCTATCCTATCCTCTATCTTATCCTATCCTCTATCCTATCCTATCATCTATCCTATCCTATCCTCTATCCTATCCTATCCTCTACCATATCCTATCCTGTATCATATCCTATCCTCTATCCTATCCAATCCTCTATCCTATCCTATCCTCTATCCTATCCTATCGTATCCTCTATCCTATCCTATCCTATCCTCTACCCTATCCTATCCTCTATCCTATCCTATCCTCTATACTATCCTATCCTCTATCTTATCCTATCCTCTATCCTATCCTATCCTCTATCCTATCCTATCATCTATCCTATCCTATCCTCTATCCTATCCTATCCTCTATCCTATCCTATCCTCTATCCTATCCTATCCTCTATCCCATCCTATCCTCTATCCTATCCTATCCTCTATCCTATCCTATTCTCTATCCTATCCTATCGTATCCTCTGTCCTATCCTATCCTCTATCCTATCCTATCCTCTATCCTATCCTATCCTCTATCTTATCCTATCCTCTATCCTATCCTATCATCTATCCTATCCTATCCTCTATCCTATCCTATCCTCTATCATATCCTATCCTCTATCATATCCTATCCTCTATCCTATCCAATCCTCTATCCTATCCTATCCTCTATCCTATCCTATCGTATCCTCTATCCTATCCTATCCTATCCTCTATCCTATCCTATCCTCTACCGTCTCCTATCCTGTATCCGATCCAATCCCCTATCCTCTATCCTATCCTACCCTCTATCCTATCCTATTGTATCCTCTATCGTATCCTATCCTCTATCCTATCCTATCCTCTATCCTATCCTATCCTCTATACTATCCTATCCTCTATCCTATCCTATCCTCTATCCTATCCTATCCTATCCTCTATCCTATCCTATCCTTTATAATATCCTATCCTCTATCCTATCCTATCCTCTATAATATCGTATCCTCTATCATATCCTTTCCTCTTTCCTATAATATCATCTATCCTATCCTATCCTCTATCTTATCCTATCCTCTATCCTATCCTATCATCTATCCTATCCTATCCTATCCTCTATCCTATCCTATCCTCTATCATATCCTATCCTCTATCCTATCCTATCCTCTATCCTATCTTATCATCTATCCTATCCTATCCTCTATCCTATCCTATCCTCTATCATATCCTATCCTCTACCCTATCCTATCCTCTATATTATCTTATCCTCTATCTTATCCTATCCTCTATCCTATCCTATCATCTATCCTATCCTATCTTCTATCCTATCCTATCCTCTATCATATCCTATCCTCTATCCTATCCTATCCTCTATCCTATCCTATCCTCTATCCTATCCTATCCTCTATCCTATCCTATCCTATCCTCTATCCTATCCTATCATCTATCCTATCCTATCCTCTATCCTATCCTATCCTCTATCATATCCAATCCTCTATCCTATCCTATACTCTATCCTATCTTATGCTCTATCTTATCCTATCCTCTATCCTATCCTCTATCCTATCCTATCCTCTATCCTATCCTATCCTCTATCCTATCCTATCCTCTATCCTATCCTATCCTCTATCCTATCCTATCCTCTACAATATCGTATCCTCTATCATATCCTTTCCTCTTTCCTATAATATCATCTATCCTATCCTCCATCTTATCCTATCCTCTATCCTATCCTATCATCTATCCTGTCCTATCCTCTATCCTATCTTATCCTCTATCTTATCCTATCCTCTATCCTATCCTATCATCTATCCTATCCTATCCTCTATCCTATCCTATCGTATCCTCTATCGTATCCTATCCTCTATCCTGTCCTATCCTCTCTCCTATCCAATCCCCTATCCTATTCTCTATCCGATCCTATCCTCTATCTTATCCTATCCTCTATCCTATCCTATCATCTATCCTATCCTATCCTCTATCCTATCCTATCCTCTATCATATCCTATCCTCTATCCTATCCTATACTCTATCCTATCTTATCCTCTATCTTATCCTATCCTCTATCCTATCCTCTATCCTATCCTATTCTTTATTCTATCCAATCCCCTATCCTATCCTCTAGCCGATCCTATCCTCTATCCTATCCTATCCTCTATCCTATCCTATCCTCTATCTTATCCTATCCTCTATCCTATCCTATCATCTATCCTATCCTATCCTCTATCCTATCCTATCCTCTATCATATCCTATCCTCTATCATATCCTATCCTCCATCCTATCCAATCCTCTATCCTATCCTATCCTCTATCCTATCCTATCGTATCCTCTATCCTATCCTATCCTATCCTCTATCCTATCCTATCCTCTATCCTATCCTATACTCTATCCTATCTTATCCTCTATCTTATCCTATACTCTATCCTATCCTCTATCCTATCCTATCCTTTATTCTATCCAATCCCCTATCCTATCCTCTATCCGATCCTATCCTCTATCCTATCCTATCCTCTATCCTATCCTATCCTCTATCTTATCCTATCCTCTATCCTATCCTATCATCTATCCTATCCTATCCTCTATCCTATCCTATCCTCTATCATATCCTATCCTCTATCATATCCTATCCTATATCCTATCCTATCCTCTATCCTATCCTATCGTATCCTCTATCGTATCCTATCCTCTATCCTATCCTATTGTATCCTCTATCGTATCCTATCCTCTATCCTATCCTATCCTCTATCCTATCCTATCCTTTATAATATCCTATCCTCTATCCTATCCTATCCTCTATAATATCGTATCCTCTATCATATCCTTTCCTCTTCCCTATAATATCATCTATCCTATCCTATCCTCTATCTTATCCTATCCTCTATCCTATCTTATCCTCTATCTTATCCTATCCTCTATCCTATCCTATCATCTATCCTATCCTATCTTCTATCCTATCCTATCCTCTATCATATCCTATCCTCTATCCTATCCTATCCTCTATCCTATCCTATGCTCTATCCTATCCTATCCACTATCCTATCCTATCCTCTATCCTATCCTATCATCTATCCTATCCTATCCTCTATCCTATCCTATCCTCTATCCTATCCTATCCTCTATCCTATCCTATCCTCTATCCTATCCTATCCTCTATCCTATCCTATCCTCTATCCTATCCTATCCTCTATCATATCCTATCCTCTATCATATCCTATCCTCTATCCTATCCAATCCTCTATCCTATCCTATCCTCTATCCTATCCTATCGTATCCTCTATCCTATCCTATCCTATCCTCTATCCTATCCTATATTCTACCGTCTCCTATCCTGTATCCGATCCAATCCCCTATCCTCTATCCTATCCTACCCTCTATCCTATCCTATTGTATCCTCTATCGTATCCTATCCTCTATCCTATCCTATCCTCTATCCTATCCTATCCTCTATACTATCCTATCCTCTATCCTATCCTATCCTCTATCCTATCCTATCCTCTATCCTATCCTATCCTTTATAATATCCTATCCTCTATCCTATCCTATCCTCTATAATATCGTATCCTCTATCATATCCTTTCCTCTTTCCTATAATATCATCTATCCTATCCTATCCTCTATCTTATCCTATCCTCTATCCTATCCTATCATCTATCCTATCCTATCCTATCCTCTATCCTATCCTATCCTCTATCATATCCTATCCTCTATCCTATCCTATCCTCTATCCTATCTTATCATCTATCCTATCCTATCCTCTATCCTATCCTATCCTCTATCATATCCTATCCTCTACCCTATCCTATCCTCTATATTATCTTATCCTCTATCTTATCCTATCCTCTATCCTATCCTATCATCTATCCTATCCTATCTTCTATCCTATCCTATCCTCTATCATATCCTATCCTCTATCCTATCCTATCATCTATCCTATCCTATCCTCTATCCTATCCTATCCTCTATCATATCCAATCCTCTATCCTATCCTATACTCTATCCTATCTTATGCTCTATCTTATCCTATCCTCTATCCTATCCTCTATCCTATCCTATCCTCTATCCTATCCTATCCTCTATCCTATCCTATCCTCTATCCTATCCTATCCTCTATCCTATCCTATCCTCTATCCTATCCTATCCTCTATCCTATCCTATCCTCTACAATATCGTATCCTCTATCATATCCTTTCCTCTTTCCTATAATATCATCTATCCTATCCTCCATCTTATCCTATCCTCTATCCTATCCTATCATCTATCCTGTCCTATCCTCTATCCTATCTTATCCTCTATCTTATCCTATCCTCTATCCTATCCTATCATCTATCCTATCCTATCCTCTATCCTATCCTATCGTATCCTCTATCGTATCCTATCCTCTATCCTGTCCTATCCTCTCTCCTATCCAATCCCCTATCCTATTCTCTATCCGATCCTATCCTCTATCTTATCCTATCCTCTATCCTATCCTATCATCTATCCTATCCTATCCTCTATCCTATCCTATCCTCTATCATATCCTATCCTCTATCCTATCCTATACTCTATCCTATCTTATCCTCTATCTTATCCTATCCTCTATCCTATCCTCTATCCTATCCTATCCTTTATTCTATCCAATCCCCTATCCTATCCTCTAGCCGATCCTATCCTCTATCCTATCCTATCCTCTATCCTATCCTATCCTCTATCTTATCCTATCCTCTATCCTATCCTATCATCTATCCTATCCTATCCTCTATCCTATCCTATCCTCTACCATATCCTATCCTGTATCATATCCTATCCTCTATCCTATCCAATCCTCTATCCTATCCTATCCTCTATCCTATCCTATCGTATCCTCTATCCTATCCTATCCTATCCTCTACCCTATCCTATCCTCTATCCTATCCTATCCTCTATACTATCCTATCCTCTATCTTATCCTATCCTCTATCCTATCCTATCCTCTATCCTATCCTATCATCTATCCTATCCTATCCTCTATCCTATCCTATCCTCTATCCTATCCTATCCTCTATCCTATCCTATCCTCTATCCCATCCTATCCTCTATCCTATCCTATCCTCTATCCTATCCTATTCTCTATCCTATCCTATCGTATCCTCTGTCCTATCCTATCCTCTATCCTATCCTATCCTCTATCCTATCCTATCCTCTATCTTATCCTATCCTCTATCCTATCCTATCATCTATCCTATCCTATCCTCTATCCTATCCTATCCTCTATCATATCCTATCCTCTATCATATCCTATCCTCTATCCTATCCAATCCTCTATCCTATCCTATCCTCTATCCTATCCTATCGTATCCTCTATCCTATCCTATCCTATCCTCTATCCTATCCTATCCTCTACCGTCTCCTATCCTGTATCCGATCCAATCCCCTATCCTCTATCCTATCCTACCCTCTATCCTATCCTATTGTATCCTCTATCGTATCCTATCCTCTATCCTATCCTATCCTCTATCCTATCCTATCCTCTATACTATCCTATCCTCTATCCTATCCTATCCTCTATCCTATCCTATCCTATCCTCTATCCTATCCTATCCTTTATAATATCCTATCCTCTATCCTATCCTATCCTCTATAATATCGTATCCTCTATCATATCCTTTCCTCTTTCCTATAATATCATCTATCCTATCCTATCCTCTATCTTATCCTATCCTCTATCCTATCCTATCATCTATCCTATCCTATCCTATCCTCTATCCTATCCTATCCTCTATCATATCCTATCCTCTATCCTATCCTATCCTCTATCCTATCTTATCATCTATCCTATCCTATCCTCTATCCTATCCTATCCTCTATCATATCCTATCCTCTACCCTATCCTATCCTCTATATTATCTTATCCTCTATCTTATCCTATCCTCTATCCTATCCTATCATCTATCCTATCCTATCTTCTATCCTATCCTATCCTCTATCATATCCTATCCTCTATCCTATCCTATCCTCTATCCTATCCTATCCTCTATCCTATCCTATCCTCTATCCTATCCTATCCTATCCTCTATCCTATCCTATCATCTATCCTATCCTATCCTCTATCCTATCCTATCCTCTATCATATCCAATCCTCTATCCTATCCTATACTCTATCCTATCTTATGCTCTATCTTATCCTATCCTCTATCCTATCCTCTATCCTATCCTATCCTCTATCCTATCCTATCCTCTATCCTATCCTATCCTCTATCCTATCCTATCCTCTATCCTATCCTATCCTCTACAATATCGTATCCTCTATCATATCCTTTCCTCTTTCCTATAATATCATCTATCCTATCCTCCATCTTATCCTATCCTCTATCCTATCCTATCATCTATCCTGTCCTATCCTCTATCCTATCTTATCCTCTATCTTATCCTATCCTCTATCCTATCCTATCATCTATCCTATCCTATCCTCTATCCTATCCTATCGTATCCTCTATCGTATCCTATCCTCTATCCTGTCCTATCCTCTCTCCTATCCAATCCCCTATCCTATTCTCTATCCGATCCTATCCTCTATCTTATCCTATCCTCTATCCTATCCTATCATCTATCCTATCCTATCCTCTATCCTATCCTATCCTCTATCATATCCTATCCTCTATCCTATCCTATACTCTATCCTATCTTATCCTCTATCTTATCCTATCCTCTATCCTATCCTCTATCCTATCCTATTCTTTATTCTATCCAATCCCCTATCCTATCCTCTAGCCGATCCTATCCTCTATCCTATCCTATCCTCTATCCTATCCTATCCTCTATCTTATCCTATCCTCTATCCTATCCTATCATCTATCCTATCCTATCCTCTATCCTATCCTATCCTCTATCATATCCTATCCTCTATCATATCCTATCCTCCATCCTATCCAATCCTCTATCCTATCCTATCCTCTATCCTATCCTATCGTATCCTCTATCCTATCCTATCCTATCCTCTATCCTATCCTATCCTCTATCCTATCCTATACTCTATCCTATCTTATCCTCTATCTTATCCTATACTCTATCCTATCCTCTATCCTATCCTATCCTTTATTCTATCCAATCCCCTATCCTATCCTCTATCCGATCCTATCCTCTATCCTATCCTATCCTCTATCCTATCCTATCCTCTATCTTATCCTATCCTCTATCCTATCCTATCATCTATCCTATCCTATCCTCTATCCTATCCTATCCTCTATCATATCCTATCCTCTATCATATCCTATCCTATATCCTATCCTATCCTCTATCCTATCCTATCGTATCCTCTATCGTATCCTATCCTCTATCCTATCCTATTGTATCCTCTATCGTATCCTATCCTCTATCCTATCCTATCCTCTATCCTATCCTATCCTTTATAATATCCTATCCTCTATCCTATCCTATCCTCTATAATATCGTATCCTCTATCATATCCTTTCCTCTTCCCTATAATATCATCTATCCTATCCTATCCTCTATCTTATCCTATCCTCTATCCTATCTTATCCTCTATCTTATCCTATCCTCTATCCTATCCTATCATCTATCCTATCCTATCTTCTATCCTATCCTATCCTCTATCATATCCTATCCTCTATCCTATCCTATCCTCTATCCTATCCTATGCTCTATCCTATCCTATCCACTATCCTATCCTATCCTCTATCCTATCCTATCATCTATCCTATCCTATCCTCTATCCTATCCTATCCTCTATCCTATCCTATCCTCTATCCTATCCTATCCTCTATCCTATCCTATCCTCTATCCTATCCTATCCTCTATCCTATCCTATCCTCTATCATATCCTATCCTCTATCATATCCTATCCTCTATCCTATCCAATCCTCTATCCTATCCTATCCTCTATCCTATCCTATCGTATCCTCTATCCTATCCTATCCTATCCTCTATCCTATCCTATCCTCTACCGTCTCCTATCCTGTATCCGATCCAATCCCCTATCCTCTATCCTATCCTACCCTCTATCCTATCCTATTGTATCCTCTATCGTATCCTATCCTCTATCCTATCCTATCCTCTATCCTATCCTATCCTCTATACTATCCTATCCTCTATCCTATCCTATCCTCTATCCTATCCTATCCTCTATCCTATCCTATCCTTTATAATATCCTATCCTCTATCCTATCCTATCCTCTATAATATCGTATCCTCTATCATATCCTTTCCTCTTTCCTATAATATCATCTATCCTATCCTATCCTCTATCTTATCCTATCCTCTATCCTATCCTATCATCTATCCTATCCTATCCTATCCTCTATCCTATCCTATCCTCTATCATATCCTATCCTCTATCCTATCCTATCCTCTATCCTATCTTATCATCTATCCTATCCTATCCTCTATCCTATCCTATCCTCTATCATATCCTATCCTCTACCCTATCCTATCCTCTATATTATCTTATCCTCTATCTTATCCTATCCTCTATCCTATCCTATCATCTATCCTATCCTATCTTCTATCCTATCCTATCCTCTATCATATCCTATCCTCTATCCTATCCTATCATCTATCCTATCCTATCCTCTATCCTATCCTATCCTCTATCATATCCAATCCTCTATCCTATCCTATACTCTATCCTATCTTATGCTCTATCTTATCCTATCCTCTATCCTATCCTCTATCCTATCCTATCCTCTATCCTATCCTATCCTCTATCCTATCCTATCCTCTATCCTATCCTATCCTCTATCCTATCCTATCCTCTATCCTATCCTATCCTCTATCCTATCCTATCCTCTACAATATCGTATCCTCTATCATATCCTTTCCTCTTTCCTATAATATCATCTATCCTATCCTCCATCTTATCCTATCCTCTATCCTATCCTATCATCTATCCTGTCCTATCCTCTATCCTATCTTATCCTCTATCTTATCCTATCCTCTATCCTATCCTATCATCTATCCTATCCTATCCTCTATCCTATCCTATCGTATCCTCTATCGTATCCTATCCTCTATCCTGTCCTATCCTCTCTCCTATCCAATCCCCTATCCTATTCTCTATCCGATCCTATCCTCTATCTTATCCTATCCTCTATCCTATCCTATCATCTATCCTATCCTATCCTCTATCCTATCCTATCCTCTATCATATCCTATCCTCTATCCTATCCTATACTCTATCCTATCTTATCCTCTATCTTATCCTATCCTCTATCCTATCCTCTATCCTATCCTATCCTTTATTCTATCCAATCCCCTATCCTATCCTCTAGCCGATCCTATCCTCTATCCTATCCTATCCTCTATCCTATCCTATCCTCTATCTTATCCTATCCTCTATCCTATCCTATCATCTATCCTATCCTATCCTCTATCCTATCCTATCCTCTACCATATCCTATCCTGTATCATATCCTATCCTCTATCCTATCCAATCCTCTATCCTATCCTATCCTCTATCCTATCCTATCGTATCCTCTATCCTATCCTATCCTATCCTCTACCCTATCCTATCCTCTATCCTATCCTATCCTCTATACTATCCTATCCTCTATCTTATCCTATCCTCTATCCTATCCTATCCTCTATCCTATCCTATCATCTATCCTATCCTATCCTCTATCCTATCCTATCCTCTATCCTATCCTATCCTCTATCCTATCCTATCCTCTATCCCATCCTATCCTCTATCCTATCCTATCCTCTATCCTATCCTATTCTCTATCCTATCCTATCGTATCCTCTGTCCTATCCTATCCTCTATCCTATCCTATCCTCTATCCTATCCTATCCTCTATCTTATCCTATCCTCTATCCTATCCTATCATCTATCCTATCCTATCCTCTATCCTATCCTATCCTCTATCATATCCTATCCTCTATCATATCCTATCCTCTATCCTATCCAATCCTCTATCCTATCCTATCCTCTATCCTATCCTATCGTATCCTCTATCCTATCCTATCCTATCCTCTATCCTATCCTATCCTCTACCGTCTCCTATCCTGTATCCGATCCAATCCCCTATCCTCTATCCTATCCTACCCTCTATCCTATCCTATTGTATCCTCTATCGTATCCTATCCTCTATCCGATCCTATCCTCTATCCTATCCTATCCTCTATCCTATCCTATCCTCTATCTTATCCTATCCTCTATCCTATCCTATCATCTATCCTATCCTATCCTCTATCCTATCCTATCCTCTATCATATCCTATCCTCTATCATATCCTATCCTATATCCTATCCTATCCTCTATCCTATCCTATCGTATCCTCTATCGTATCCTATCCTCTATCCTATCCTATCGTATCCTCTATCGTATCCTATCCTCTATACTATCCTATCCTCTATACTATCCTATCCTCTATCCTATCCTATCCTCTATCCTATCCTATCCTCTATCCTATCCTATCATCTATCCTATCCTATCTTCTATGCTATCCTATCCTCTATCATATCCTATCCTCTATCCTATCCTATGCTCTATCCTATCCTATCCTCTATCCTATCCTATCCTCTATCCTATCCTATCATCTATCCTATCCTATCCTCTATCCTATCCTATCCTCTATCCTATCCTATCCTCTATCCTATCCTATCCTCTATCCTATCCTATCCTCTATCCTATCCTATCCTCTATCCTATCCTATCCTCTATCCTATCCTATCCTCTATCCTATCCTATCCTCTATCCTATCCTATCCTCTATCCTATCCTATCCTCTATCCTATCCTATCCTCTATCCTATCCTATCCTCTATCCTATCCTATCCTCTATCCTATCCTATCCTCTATCCTATCCTATCCTCTATCCTATCCTATCCTCTATCATATCCTATCCTCTATCCTATCCTATCCTCTATCCTATCTTATCCTCTATCTTATCCTATCCTCTATCCTATCCTATCCTCTCTCCTATCCAATCCCCTAACCTATTCTCTATCCGATCCTCTCCTCTATCTTATCCTATCCTCTATCCTATCCTATCATCTATCCTATCCTATCCTCTATCCTATCCTATCCTCTATCATATCCTATCCTCTATCCTATCCTATACTCTATCCTATCTTATCCTCTATCTTATCCTATCCTCTATCCTATCCTCTATCCTATCCTATCCTTTATTCTATCCAATCCCCTATCCTATCCTCTAGCCGATCCTATCCTCTATCCTATCCTATCGTATCCTCTATCGTATCCTATCCTCTATCCTATCCTATCGTATCCTCTATCGTATCCTATCCTCTATACTATCCTATCCTCTATACTATCCTATCCTCTATCCTATCCTATCCTCTATCCTATCCTATCCTCTATCCTATCCTATCCTTTATAATATCCTATCCTCTATCCTATCCTATCCTCTATAATATCGTATCCTCTATCATATCCTTTCCTCTTCCCTATAATATCATCTATCCTATCCTATCCTCTATCTTATCCTATCCTCTATCCTATCCTATCATCTATCCTATCCAATCCTCTATTCTATCTGATCCACTATCATATCCTATCCTCTATCCTATCCTATCCTCTATCCTATCCTATCCTCTATCCTATCCTATCCTCTATCATATCCTATCCTCTATCCTATCCTATCCTCTATCATATCCTATCCTCTATCATATCCTATCCTCCATCCTATCCAATCCTCTATCCTATCCTATCCTCTATCCTATCCTATCGTATCCTCTATCCTATCCTATCCTATCCTCTATCCTATCCTATCCTCTATCCGATCCTATCCTCTATCCTATCCTATCCTCTATCCTATCCTATCCTCTATCTTATCCTATCCTCTATCCTATCCTATCATCTATCCTATCCTATCCTCTATCCTATCCTATACTCTATCATATCCTATCCTCTATCCTATCCTATACTCTATCCTATCTTATCCTCTATCTTATCCTATCCTCTATCCTATCCTCTATCCTATCCTATCCTTTATTCTATCCAATCCCCTATCCTATCCTCTAGCCGATCCTATCCTCTATCCTATCCTATCCTCTATCCTATCCTCTATCCTATCCTACCCTCTATCCTATCCTATCGTATCCTCTATCGTATCCTATCCTCTATCCTATCCTATCCTCTATACTATCCTATCCTCTATCCTATCCTATCCTCTATCCTATCCTATCCTCTATCATATCCTATCCTCTATCATATCCTATCCTCCATCCTATCCAATCCTCTATCCTATCCTATCCTCTATCCTATCCTATCGTATCCTCTATCCTATCCTATCCTATCCTCTATCCTATCCTATCCTCTATCCTATCCTATCCTCTATCCTATCCTATACTCTATCCTATCTTATCCTCTATCTTATACTATCCTCTATCCTATCCTCTATCCTATCCTATCCTTTATTCTATCCAATCCCCTATCCTATCCTCTAGCCGATCCTATCCTCTATCGTATCCTATCCTCTATCATATCCTATCCTCTATCATATCCTATCCTCCATCCTATCCAATCCTCTATCCTATCCTATCCTCTATCCTATCCTATCGTATCCTCTATCCTATCCTATCCTATCCTCTATCCTATCCTATCCTCTATCCGATCCTATCCTCTATCCTATCCTATCCTCTATCCTATCCTATCCTCTATCTTATCCTATCCTCTATCCTATCCTATCATCTATCCTATCCTATCCTCTATCCTATCCTATCCTCTATCATATCCTATCCTCTATCATATCCTATCCTATATCCTATCCTATCCTCTATCCTATCCTATCGTATCCTCTATCGTATCCTATCCTCTATCCTATCCTATCGTATCCTCTATCGTATCCTATCCTCTATACTATCCTATCCTCTATACTATCCTATCCTCTATCCTATCCTATACTCTATCCTATCCTATCCTCTATCCTATCCTATCCTCTATCCTATCCTATCCTTTATAATATCCTATCCTCTATCCTATCCTATCCTCTATAATATCGTATCCTCTATCATATCCTTTCCTCTTCCCTATAATATCATCTATCCTATCCTATCCTCTATCTTATCCTATCCTCTATCCTATCCTATCATCTATCCTATCCAATCCTCTATTCTATCTGATCCACTATCATATCCTATCCTCTATCCTATCCTATCCTCTATCCTATCCTATCCTCTATCATATCCTATCCTCTATCATATCCTATCCTATATCCTATCCTATCCTCTATCCTATCCTATCGTATCCTCTATCGTATCCTATCCTCTATCCTATCCTATCGTATCCTCTATCGTATCCTATCCTCTATACTATCCTATCCTCTATACTATCCTATCCTCTATCCTATCCTATTCTCTATCCTATCTTATCCTCTATCTTATCCTATCCTCTATCCTATCCTATACTCTATCCTATCTTATCCTCTATCTTATCCTATACTCTATCCTATCCTCTATCCTATCCTATCCTTTATTCTATCCAATCCCCTATCCTATCCTCTATCCGATCCTATCCTCTATCCTATCCTATCCTCTATCCTATCCTATCCTCTATCTTATCCTATCCTCTATCCTATCCTATCATCTATCCTATCCTATCCTCTATCCTATCCTATCCTCTATCATATCCTATCCTCTATCATATCCTATCCTATATCCTATCCTATCCTCTATCCTATCCTATCGTATCCTCTATCGTATCCTATCCTCTATCCTATCCTATCGTATCCTCTATCGTATCCTATCCTCTATACTATCCTATCCTCTATACTATCCTATCCTCTATCCTATCCTATCCTCTATCCCATCCTATCCTCTATCCTATCCTATCCTCTATCCTATCCTATCCTCTATCCTATCCTATCCTCTATCCTATCCTATCCTCTATCCTATCCTATCCTCTATCCTATCCTATCCTCTATCCTATCCTATCCTTTATCCTATCCTATCCTCTATCCTATCCTATCCTCTATCCTATCCTATCCTCTATCCTATCCTATCCTCTACAATATCGTATCCTCTATCATATCCTTTCCTCTTTCCTATAATATCATCTATCCTATCCTATCCTCTATCTTATCCTATCCTCTATCTTATCCTATCCTCTTTCCTATCCTATCATCTATCCTATCCTATCCTCTATCCTATCCTATCCTCTATCCTATCCTATCCTCTATCCTATCCTATCCTCTATCCTATCCTATCCTCTATCCTATCCTATCCTCTATCCTATCCTATCCTCTATCCTATCCTATCCTCTATCCTATCCTATCCTCTATCCTATCCTATCCTCTATCCTATCCTATCCTCTATCCTATCCTATCCTCTATCCTATCCTATCCTCTATCCTATCCTATCCTCTATCCTATCCTATCCTCTATCCTATCCTATCCTCTATCCTATCCTATCCTCTATCCTATCCTATACTCTATCCTATCTTATCCTCTATCTTATCCTATCCTCTATCCTATCCTCTATCCTATCCTATCCTTTATTCTATCCAATCCCCTATCCTATCCTCTATCCGATCCTATCCTCTATCCTATCCTATCCTCTATCCTACCCTATCCTCTATCTTATCCTATCCTCTATCCTATCCTATCATCTATCCTATCCTATCCTCTATCCTATCCTATCCTCTATCATATCCTATCCTCTATCATATCCTATCCTATATCCTATCCTATCCTCTATCCTATCCTATCCTCTATCATATCCTATCCTCTATCATATCCTATCCTATATCCTATCCTATCCTCTATCCTATCCTATCGTATCCTCTATCGTATCCTATCCTCTATCCTATCCTATCGTATCCTCTATCGTATCCTATCCTCTATACTATCCTATCCTCTATACTATCCTACCCTCTATCCTATCCTATCCTCTATCCTATCCTCTATCCTATCCTATCCTCTATCCGATCCTATCCTCTATCCTATCCTATCCTCTATCCTATCCTATCCTCTATCTTATCCTATCCTCTATCCTATCCTATCATCTATCCTATCCTATCCTCTATCCTATCCTATCCTCTATCATATCCTATCCTCTATCATATCCTATCCTATATCCTATCCTATCCTCTATCCTATCCTATCGTATCCTCTATCGTATCCTATCCTCTATCCTATCCTATCGTATCCTCTATCGTATCCTATCCTCTATACTATCCTATCCTCTATACTATCCTATCCTCTATCCTATCCTATACTCTATCCTATCCTATCCTCTATCCTATCCTATCCTCTATCCTATCCTATCCTTTATAATATCCTATCCTCTATCCTATCCTATCCTCTATAATATCGTATCCTCTATCATATCCTTTCCTCTTCCCTATAATATCATCTATCCTATCCTATCCTCTATCTTATCCTATCCTCTATCCTATCCTATCATCTATCCTATCCAATCCTCTATTCTATCTGATCCACTATCATATCCTATCCTCTATCCTATCCTATCCTCTATCCTATCCTATCCTCTATCCTATCCTATCCTCTATCATATCCTATCCTCTATCATATCCTATCCTATATCCTATCCTATCCTCTATCCTATCCTATCGTATCCTCTATCGTATCCTATCCTCTATCCTATCCTATCGTATCCTCTATCGTATCCTATCCTCTATACTATCCTATCCTCTATACTATCCTATCCTCTATCCTATCCTATACTCTATCCTATCTTATCCTCTATCTTATCCTATACTCTATCCTATCCTCTATCCTATCCTATCCTTTATTCTATCCAATCCCCTATCCTATCCTCTATCCGATCCTATCCTCTATCCTATCCTATCCTCTATCCTATCCTATCCTCTATCTTATCCTATCCTCTATCCTATCCTATCATCTATCCTATCCTATCCTCTATCCTATCCTATCCTCTATCATATCCTATCCTCTATCATATCCTATCCTATATCCTATCCTATCCTCTATCCTATCCTATCGTATCCTCTATCGTATCCTATCCTCTATCCTATCCTATCGTATCCTCTATCGTATCCTATCCTCTATACTATCCTATCCTCTATACTATCCTATCCTCTATCCTATCCTATCCTCTATCCCATCCTATCCTCTATCCTATCCTATCCTCTATCCTATCCTATCCTCTATCCTATCCTATCCTCTATCCTATCCTATCCTCTATCCTATCCTATCCTCTATCCTATCCTATCCTCTATCCTATCCTATCCTCTATCCTATCCTATCCTTTATCCTATCCTATCCTCTATCCTATCCTATCCTCTATCCTATCCTATCCTCTATCCTATCCTATCCTCTACAATATCGTATCCTCTATCATATCCTTTCCTCTTTCCTATAATATCATCTATCCTATCCTATCCTCTATCTTATCCTATCCTCTATCTTATCCTATCCTCTTTCCTATCCTATCATCTATCCTATCCTATCCTCTATCCTATCCTATCCTCTATCCTATCCTATCCTCTATCCTATCCTATCCTCTATCCTATCCTATCCTCTATCCTATCCTATCCTCTATCCTATCCTATCCTCTATCCTATCCTATCCTCTATCCTATCCTATCCTCTATCCTATCCTATCCTCTATCCTATCCTATCCTCTATCCTATCCTATCCACTATCCTATCCTTTCCTATCCTCTACAATATCGTATCCTCTATCATATCCTTTCCTCTATCATATCCTATCCTGCATCCTATCCAATCCTCTATCCTATCCTATCCTCTATCCTATCCTATCGTATCCTCTATCCTATCCTATCCTATCCTCTATCCTATCCTATCCTCTATCCTATCCTATACTCTATCCTATCTTATCCTCTATCTTATCCTATCCTCTATCCTATCCTCTATCCTATCCTATCCTTTATTCTATCCAATCCCCTATCCTATCCTCTATCCGATCCTATCCTCTATCCTATCCTATCCTCTATCCTACCCTATCCTCTATCTTATCCTATCCTCTATCCTATCCTATCATCTATCCTATCCTATCCTCTATCCTATCCTATCCTCTATCATATCCTATCCTCTATCATATCCTATCCTATATCCTATCCTATCCTCTATCCTATCCTATCGTATCCTCTATCGTATCCTATCCTCTATCCTATCCTATCGTATCCTCTATCGTATCCTATCCTCTATACTATCCTATCCTCTATACTATCCTACCCTCTATCCTATCCTATCCTCTATCCTATCCTCTATCTTATCCTATCCTCTATCCTATCCTATCATCTATCCTATCCAATCCTCTATTCTATCTGATCCACTATCATATCCTATCCTCTAGCCGATCCTATCCTCTATCCTATCCTATCCTCTATCCTATCCTATCCTCTATCTTATCCTATCCTCTATCCTATCCTATCATCTATCCTATCCTATCCTCTATCCTATCCTATCCTCTATCATATCCTATCCTCTATAGTATCCTATCCTCTATACTATCCTATCCTCTATCCTATCCTATCCTCTATCCTATCCTATCCTCTATCCTATCCTATCCTTTATAATATCCTATCCTCTATCCTATCCTATCCTCTATAATATCGTATCCTCTATCATATCCTTTCCTCTTCCCTATAATATCATCTATCCTATCCTATCCTCTATCTTATCCTATCCTCTATCCTATCCTATCATCTATCCTATCCAATCCTCTATTCTATCTGATCCACTATCCTATCCTATCCTCTATCCTATCCTATCGTATCCTCTATCCTATCCTATCCTATCCTCTATCCTATCCTATCCTCTATCCTATCCTATACTCTATCCTATCTTATCCTCTATCTTATCCTATCCTCTATCCTATCCTCTATCCTATCCTATCCTTTATTCTATCCAATCCCCTATCCTATCCTCTATCCGATCCTATCCTCTATCCTATCCTATCCTCTATCCTACCCTATCCTCTATCTTATCCTATCCTCTATCCTATCCTATCATCTATCCTATCCTATCCTCTATCCTATCCTATCCTCTATCATATCCTATCCTCTATCATATCCTATCCTATATCCTATCCTATCCTCTATCCTATCCTATCGTATCCTCTATCGTATCCTATCCTCTATCCTATCCTATCGTATCCTCTATCGTATCCTATCCTCTATACTATCCTATCCTCTATACTATCCTATCCTCTATCCCATCCTATCCTCTATCCTATCCTATCCTCTATCCTATCCTATCCTTTATAATATCCTATCCTCTATCCTATCCTATCCTCTATCCTATCCTATCCTCTATCCTATCCTATCCTTTATCCTATCCTATCCTCTATCCTATCCTATCCTCTATCCTATCCTATCCTCTATCCTATCCTATCCTCTACAATATCGTATCCTCTATCATATCCTTTCCTCTTTCCTATAATATCATCTATCCTATCCTATCCTCTATCTTATCCTATCCTCTATCTTATCCTATCCTCTTTCCTATCCTATCATCTATCCTATCCTATCCTCTATCCTATCCTATCCTCTATCCTATCCTATCCTCTATCCTATCCTATCCTCTATCCTATCCTATCCTCTATCCTATCCTATCCTCTATCCTATCCTATCCTCTATCCTATCCTATCCTCTATCCTATCCTATCCTCTATCCTATCCTATCCTCTATCCTATCCTATCCTCTATCCTATCCTATCCACTATCCTATCCTTTCCTATCCTCTACAATATCGTATCCTCTATCATATCCTTTCCTCTATCATATCCTATCCTGCATCCTATCCAATCCTCTATCCTATCCTATCCTCTATCCTATCCTATCGTATCCTCTATCCTATCCTATCCTATCCTCTATCCTATCCTATCCTCTATCCTATCCTATACTCTATCCTATCTTATCCTCTATCTTATCCTATCCTCTATCCTATCCTCTATCCTATCCTATCCTTTATTCTATCCAATCCCCTATCCTATCCTCTATCCGATCCTATCCTCTATCCTATCCTATCCTCTATCCTACCCTATCCTCTATCTTATCCTATCCTCTATCCTATCCTATCATCTATCCTATCCTATCCTCTATCCTATCCTATCCTCTATCATATCCTATCCTCTATCATATCCTATCCTATATCCTATCCTATCCTCTATCCTATCCTATCGTATCCTCTATCGTATCCTATCCTCTATCCTATCCTATCGTATCCTCTATCGTATCCTATCCTCTATACTATCCTATCCTCTATACTATCCTACCCTCTATCCTATCCTATCCTCTATCCTATCCTCTATCTTATCCTATCCTCTATCCTATCCTATCATCTATCCTATCCAATCCTCTATTCTATCTGATCCACTATCATATCCTATCCTCTAGCCGATCCTATCCTCTATCCTATCCTATCCTCTATCCTATCCTATCCTCTATCTTATCCTATCCTCTATCCTATCCTATCATCTATCCTATCCTATCCTCTATCCTATCCTATCCTCTATCATATCCTATCCTCTATAGTATCCTATCCTCTATACTATCCTATCCTCTATCCTATCCTATCCTCTATCCTATCCTATCCTCTATCCTATCCTATCCTTTATAATATCCTATCCTCTATCCTATCCTATCCTCTATAATATCGTATCCTCTATCATATCCTTTCCTCTTCCCTATAATATCATCTATCCTATCCTATCCTCTATCTTATCCTATCCTCTATCCTATCCTATCATCTATCCTATCCAATCCTCTATTCTATCTGATCCACTATCCTATCCTATCCTCTATCCTATCCTATCGTATCCTCTATCCTATCCTATCCTATCCTCTATCCTATCCTATCCTCTATCCTATCCTATACTCTATCCTATCTTATCCTCTATCTTATCCTATCCTCTATCCTATCCTCTATCCTATCCTATCCTTTATTCTATCCAATCCCCTATCCTATCCTCTATCCGATCCTATCCTCTATCCTATCCTATCCTCTATCCTACCCTATCCTCTATCTTATCCTATCCTCTATCCTATCCTATCATCTATCCTATCCTATCCTCTATCCTATCCTATCCTCTATCATATCCTATCCTCTATCATATCCTATCCTATATCCTATCCTATCCTCTATCCTATCCTATCGTATCCTCTATCGTATCCTATCCTCTATCCTATCCTATCGTATCCTCTATCGTATCCTATCCTCTATACTATCCTATCCTCTATACTATCCTATCCTCTATCCCATCCTATCCTCTATCCTATCCTATCCTCTATCCTATCCTATCCTTTATAATATCCTATCCTCTATCCTATCCTATCCTCTATAATATCGTATCCTCTATCATATCCTTTCCTCTTCCCTATAATATCATCTATCCTATCCTATCCTCTATCTTATCCTATCCTCTATCCTATCCTATCATCTATCCTATCCAATCCTCTATTCTATCTGATCCACTATCATATCCTATCCTCTATTCTATCTGATCCACTATCATATCCTATCCTCTATCCTATCCTATCCTCTATCCTATCCTATCCTCTATCCTATCTTATCCTCTATCTTATCCTATCCTCTATCCTATCCTATCATCTATCCTATCCTATCTTCTATCCTATCCTATCCTCTATCCTATCCTATCCTCTATCCTATCCTATCCTTTATAATATCCTATCCTCTATCCTATCCTATCCTCTATCCTATCCTATCATCTACCCTATCCAATCTCCTATTCTATCTGATCCACTATCATATACTATCCTCTATCCTATCCTATCCTCTATCCTATCCTATCCTCTATCCTATCCTATCCTCTATCCTATCCTATCCTATCCTATCCTCTACCGTCTCCTATCCTGTATCCGATCCAATCCCCTATCCTCTATCCTATCCTCTATCCTATCCTATCGTATCCTCTATCGTATCCTATCCTCTATCCTATCCTATCGTATCCTCTATCGTATCCTATCCTCTATCCTATCCTATCCTCTATCCTATCCAATCCCCTATCCTATCCTCTATCCTAACCTATCCTCTATCTTATCCTATCCTCTATCCTATCCTATCATCTATCCTATCCTATCCTCAATCCTATCCTATCCTCTATCCCATCCTATCCTCTATCCTATCCTATCCTCTATCCCATCCTATCCTCTATCCTATCCTATCCTATATCCTATCCTATCCTCTATCCTATCCTATCCTCTATCCCATCCTATCCTCTATCCTATCCTATCCTCTATCCTATCCTATCCTCTATCCTATCCTATCCTCTACAATATCGTATCCTCTATCATATCCTTTCCTCTTTCCTATAATATCATCTATCCTATCCTATCCTCTATCTTATCCTATCCTCTTTCCTATCCTATCATCTATCATATCCTATCCTCTATCCTATCCAATCCTCTATCCTATCCTATCCTCTATCCTATCCTATCGTATCCTCTATCCTATCCTATCCTATCCTCTATCCTATCCTATCCTCTACCGTCTCCTATCCTGTATCCGATCCAATCCCCTATCCTCTATCCTATCCTATCCTCTATCCTATCCTATCCTATCCTATCCTCTACCGTCTCCTATCCTGTATCCGATCCAATCCCCTATCCTCTATCCTATCCTCTATCCTATCCTATCGTATCCTCTATCGTATCCTATCCTCTATCCTATCCTCTATCGTATCCTATCCTCTATCCTATCCTATCCTCTATCCTATCCAATCCCAAATCCTATCCTCTATCCTAACCTATCCTCTCTCTTATCCTATCCTCTATCCTATCCTATCATCTATCCTATCCTATCCTCTATCCTATCCTATCCTCTATCCTATCCTATCCTCTATCCTAGCCTATCCTCTATCCCATCCTATCCTCTATCCTATTCTATCCTCTATCCTATCCCATCCTCTATCCTATCCTATCCTCTATCCCATCCTATCCTCTATCCTATCCTATCCTCTATCCTATCCTATCCTCTATCCTATCCTATCCTCTATCCTATCCTATCCTCTACAATATCGTATCCTCTATCATATCCTTTCCTCTTTCCTATAATATCATCTATCCTATCCTATCCACTACCTTATCCTATCCTCTTTCCTATCCTATCATCTATCCTATCCTATCCTCTATCCTATCCTATCATCTATCCTATCCTATCCTCTATCCTATCCTATCCTCTATCCTATCCTATCCTCTATCCTATCCTATCCTCTATCATATCCTATCCTCTATCCTATCCTATCCTCTATCCTATCTTATCCTCTATCTTATCCTATCCTCTATCCTATCCTATCATCTATCCTATCCTATCCTCTATCCTATCCTATCGTATCCTCTATCGTATCCTATCCTCTATCCTATCCAATCCCCTAACCTATTCTCTATCCGATCCTCTCCTCTATCTTATCCTATCCTCTATCCTATCCTATCATCTATCCTATCCTATCCTCTATCCTATCCTATACTCTATCCTATCTTATCCTCTATCTTATCCTATCCTCTATCCTATCCTCTATCCTATCCTATCCTTTATTCTATCCAATCCCCTATCCTATCCTCTATCCGATCCTATCCTCTATCCTATCCTATCCTCTATCCTATCCTATCCTCTATCTTATCCTATCCTCTATCCTATCCTATCATCTAT
Source organism: Halictus rubicundus (assembly GCF_050948215.1). Classification (NCBI taxonomy): domain Eukaryota; kingdom Metazoa; phylum Arthropoda; class Insecta; order Hymenoptera; family Halictidae; genus Halictus; species Halictus rubicundus. Next base: position 45,546 of record NW_027488810.1, read on the forward strand.
CCTATCCTATCCTCTATCCTATCCTATCCTCTATCATATCCTATCCTCTATCATATCCTATCCTATATCCTATCCTATCCTCTATCCTATCCTATCGTATCCTCTATCGTATCCTATCGTATCCTCTATCGTATCCTATCCTCTATACTATCCTATCCTCTATACTATCCTATCCTCTATCCTATCCTATCCTCTATCCTATCCTATCCTTTATAATATCCTATCCTCTATCCTATCCTATCCTCTATAATATCGTATCCTCTATCATATCCTTTCCTCTTCCCTATTATATCATCTATCCTATCCTATCCTCTATCTTATCCTATCCTCTATCCTATCCTATCATCTATCCTATCCAATCCTCTATTCTATCTGATCCACTATCCTATCCTATCCTCTATCCTATCCTATCCTCTATCATATCCTATCCTCTATCATATCCTATCCTATATCCTATCCTATCCTCTATCCTATCCTATCGTATCCTCTATCGTATCCTATCCTCTATCCTGTCCTATCGTATCCAATATCGTATCCTATCCTCTATACTATCCAATCCTCTATACTATCCTATCCTCTATCCTATCCTATCCTCTATCCTATCTTATCCTCTATCTTATCCTATCCTCTATCCTATCCTATACTCTATCCTATCTTATCCTCTATCTTATCCTATACTCTATCCTATCCTCTATCCTATCCTATCCTTTATTCTATCCAATCCCCTATCCTATCCTCTATCCGATCCTATCCTCTATCCTATCCTATCCACTATCCTATCCTATCCTCTATCTTATCCTATCCTCTATCCTATCCTATCATCTATCCTATCCTATCCTCTATCCTATCCTATCCTCTATCATATCCTATCCTCTATCATATCCTATCCTATATCCTATCCTATCCTCTATCCTATCCTATCGTATCCTCTATCGTATCCTATCCTCTATCCTATCCTATCGTATCCTCTATCGTATCCTATCCTCTATACTATCCTATCCTCTATACTATCCTATCCTCTATCCTATCCTATCCTCTATCCTATCCTATCCTCTATCCTATCCTATCCTTTATAATATCCTATCCTCTATCCTATCCTATCCTCTATAATATTGTATCCTCTATCATATCCTTTCCTCTTCCCTATAATATCATCTATCCTATCCTATCCTCTATCTTATCCTATCCTCTATCCTATCCTATCATCTATCCTATCCAATCCTCTATTCTATCTGATCCACTATCATATCCTATCCTCTATTCTATCTGATCCACTATCATATCCTATCCTCTATCCTATCCTATCCTCTATCCTATCCTATCCTCTATACTATCCTATCCTCTATCCTATCCTATCCTCTATCCTATCCTATCGTATCCTCTATCGTATCCTATCCTCTATACTATCCTATCCTCTATACTATCCTATCCTCTATCCTATCCTATCCTCTATCCTATCCTATCCTTTATAATATCCTATCCTCTATGCTATCCTATCCTCTATCCTATCCTATCATCTATCCTATCCAATCTCCTATTCTATCTGATCCACTATCATATCCTATCCTCTATCCTATCCTATCCTCTATCCTATCCTATCCTCTATCCTATCCTATCCTCTATCCTATCCTATCCTCTATCCTATCCTATCCTCTATCCTATCCTATCCTCTATCCTATCCTATCCTCTATCCTATCCTATCCTATCCTATCCTCTACCGTCTCCTATCCTGTATCCGATCCAATCCCCTATCCTCTATCCTATCCTCTATCCTATCCTATCGTATCCTCTATCGTATCCTATCCTCTATCCTATCCTATCGTATCCTCTATCGTATCCTATCCTCTATCCTATCCTATCCTCTATCCTATCCAATCCCCTATCCTATCCTCTATCCTAACCTATCCTCTATCTTATCCTATCCTCTATCCTATCCTATCATCTATCCTATCCTATCCTCAATCCTATCCTATCCTCTATCCCATCCTATCCTCTATCCTATCCTATCCTCTATCCCATCCTATCCTCTATCCTATCCTATCCTCTATCCTATCCTATCCTCTATCCTATCCTATCCTCTATCCCATCCTATCCTCTATCCTATCCTATCCTCTATCCTATCCTATCCTCTATCCTATCCTATCCTCTACAATATCGTATCCTCTATCATATCCTTTCCTCTTTCCTATAATATCATCTATCCTATCCTATCCTCTATCTTATCCTATCCTCTTTCCTATCCTATCATCTATCATATCCTATCCTCTATCATATCCTATCCTATATCCTATCCTATCCTCTATCCTATCCTATCGTATCCTCTATCGTATCCTATCCTCTATCCTATCCTATCGTATCCTCTATCGTATCCTATCCTCTATACTATCCTATCCTCTATACTATCCTATCCTCTATCCTATCCTATCCTCTATCCTATCCTATCCTCTATCCTATCCTATCCTTTATAATATCCTATCCTCTATCCTATCCTATCCTCTATAATATTGTATCCTCTATCATATCCTTTCCTCTTCCCTATAATATCATCTATCCTATCCTATCCTCTATCTTATCCTATCCTCTATCCTATCCTATCATCTATCCTATCCAATCCTCTATTCTATCTGATCCACTATCATATCCTATCCTCTATTCTATCTGATCCACTATCATATCCTATCCTCTATCCTATCCTATCCTCTATCCTATCCTATCCTCTATACTATCCTATCCTCTATCCTATCCTATCCTCTATCCTATCCTATCGTATCCTCTATCGTATCCTATCCTCTATACTATCCTATCCTCTATACTATCCTATCCTCTATCCTATCCTATCCTCTATCCTATCCTATCCTTTATAATATCCTATCCTCTATGCTATCCTATCCTCTATCCTATCCTATCATCTATCCTATCCAATCTCCTATTCTATCTGATCCACTATCATATCCTATCCTCTATCCTATCCTATCCTCTATCCTATCCTATCCTCTATCCTATCCTATCCTCTATCCTATCCTATCCTCTATCCTATCCTATCCTCTATCCTATCCTATCCTCTATCCTATCCTATCCTCTATCCTATCCTATCCTATCCTATCCTCTACCGTCTCCTATCCTGTATCCGATCCAATCCCCTATCCTCTATCCTATCCTCTATCCTATCCTATCGTATCCTCTATCGTATCCTATCCTCTATCCTATCCTATCGTATCCTCTATCGTATCCTATCCTCTATCCTATCCTATCCTCTATCCTATCCAATCCCCTATCCTATCCTCTATCCTAACCTATCCTCTATCTTATCCTATCCTCTATCCTATCCTATCATCTATCCTATCCTATCCTCAATCCTATCCTATCCTCTATCCCATCCTATCCTCTATCCTATCCTATCCTCTATCCCATCCTATCCTCTATCCTATCCTATCCTCTATCCTATCCTATCCTCTATCCTATCCTATCCTCTATCCCATCCTATCCTCTATCCTATCCTATCCTCTATCCTATCCTATCCTCTATCCTATCCTATCCTCTACAATATCGTATCCTCTATCATATCCTTTCCTCTTTCCTATAATATCATCTATCCTATCCTATCCTCTATCTTATCCTATCCTCTTTCCTATCCTATCATCTATCATATCCTATCCTCTATCCTATCCAATCCTCTATCCTATCCTATCCTCTATCCTATCCTATCGTATCCTCTATCCTATCCTATCCTATCCTCTATCCTATCCTATCCTCTACCGTCTCCTATCCTGTATCCGATCCAATCCCCTATCCTCTATCCTATCCTATCCTCTATCCTATCCTATCCTATCCTATCCTCTACCGTCTCCTATCCTGTATCCGATCCAATCCCCTATCCTCTACCCTATCCTCTATCCTATCCTATCGTATCCTCTATCGTATCCTATCCTCTATCCTATCCTCTATCGTATCCTATCCTCTATCCTATCCTATCCTCTATCCTATCCAATCCCAAATCCTATCCTCTATCCTAACCTATCCTCTGTCTTATCCTATCCTCTATCCTATCCTATCATCTATCCTATCCTATCCTCTATCCTATCCTATCCTCTATCCTATCCTATCCTCTATCCTAGCCTATCCTCTATCCCATCCTATCCTCTATCCTATTCTATCCTCTATCCTATCCCATCCTCTATCCTATCCTATCCTCTATCCCATCCTATCCTCTATCCTATCCTATCCTCTATCCTATCCTATCCTCTATCCTATCCTATCCTCTATCCTATCCTATCCTCTACAATATCGTATCCTCTATCATATCCTTTCCTCTTTCCTATAATATCATCTATCCTATCCTATCCACTATCTTATCCTATCCTCTTTCCTATCCTATCATCTATCCTATCCTATCCTCTATCCTATCCTATCATCTATCCTATCCTATCCTCTATCCTATCCTATCCTCTATCCTATCCTATCCTCTATCCTATCCTATCCTCTATCATATCCTATCCTCTATCCTATCCTATCCTCTATCCTATCTTATCCTCTATCTTATCCTATCCTCTATCCTATCCTATCATCTATCCTATCCTATCCTCTATCCTATCCTATCGTATCCTCTATCGTATCCTATCCTCTATCCTATCCAATCCCCTAACCTATTCTCTATCCGATCCTCTCCTCTATCTTATCCTATCCTCTATCCTATCCTATCATCTATCCTATCCTATCCTCTATCCTATCCTATACTCTATCCTATCTTATCCTCTATCTTATCCTATCCTCTATCCTATCCTCTATCCTATCCTATCCTTTATTCTATCCAATCCCCTATCCTATCCTCTATCCGATCCTATCCTCTATCCTATCCTATCCTCTATCCTATCTTATCCTCTATCTTATCCTATCCTCTATCCTATCCTATCATCTATCCTATCCTATCCTCTATCCTATCCTATCCTCTATCATATCCTATCCTCTATCATATCCTATCCTATATCCTATCCTATCCTCTATCCTATCCTATCGTATCTTCTATCGTATCCTATCGTATCCTCTATCGTATCCTATCCTCTATACTATCCTATCCTCTATACTATCCTATCCTCTATCCTATCCTATCCTCTATCCTATCCTATCCTTTATAATATCCTATCCTCTATCCTATCCTATCCTCTATAATATCGTATCCTCTATCATATCCTTTCCTCTTCCCTATTATATCATCTATCCTATCCTATCCTCTATCTTATCCTATCCTCTATCCTATCCTATCATCTATCCTATCCAATCCTCTATTCTATCTGATCCACTATCCTATCCTATCCTCTATCCTATCCTATCCTCTATCATATCCTATCCTCTATCATATCCTATCCTATATCCTATCCTATCCTCTATCCTATCCTATCGTATCCTCTATCGTATCCTATCCTCTATCCTGTCCTATCGTATCCAATATCGTATCCTATCCTCTATACTATCCAATCCTCTATACTATCCTATCCTCTATCCTATCCTATCCTCTATCCTATCTTATCCTCTATCTTATCCTATCCTCTATCCTATCCTATACTCTATCCTATCTTATCCTCTATCTTATCCTATACTCTATCCTATCCTCTATCCTATCCTATCCTTTATTCTATCCAATCCCCTATCCTATCCTCTATCCGATCCTATCCTCTATCCTATCCTATCCTCTATCCTATCCTATCCTCTATCTTATCCTATCCTCTATCCTATCCTATCATCTATCCTATCCTATCCTCTATCCTATCCTATCCTCTATCATATCCTATCCTCTATCATATCCTATCCTATATCCTATCCTATCCTCTATCCTATCCTATCGTATCCTCTATCGTATCCTATCCTCTATCCTATCCTATCATCTATCCTATCCTATCTTCTATCCTATCCTATCCTCTATCATATCCTATCCTCTATCCTATCCTACCCTCTATCCTATCGTATCCTCTATCGTATCCTATCCTCTATACTATCCTATCCTCTATACTATCCTATCCTCTATCCTATCCTATCCTCTATCCTATCCTATCCTCTATCCTATCCTATCCTTTATAATATCCTATCCTCTATCCTATCCTATCCTCTATAATATCGTATCCTCTATCATATCCTTTCCTCTTCCCTATAATATCATCTATCCTATCCTATCCTCTATCTTATCCTATCCTCTATCCTATCCTATCATCTATCCTATCCAATCCTCTATTCTATCTGATCCACTATCATATCCTATCCTCTATTCTATCTGATCCACTATCATATCCTATCCTCTATCCTATCCTATCCTCTATCCTATCCTATCCTCTATCCTATCTTATCCTCTATCTTATCCTATCCTCTATCCTATCCTATCATCTATCCTATCCTATCTTCTATCCTATCCTATCCTCTATCATATCCTATCCTCTATCCTATCCTACCCTCTATCCTATCCTATGCTCTATCCTATCCTATCCTCTATCCTATCCTATCCTCTATCCTATCCTATCATCTATCCTATCCTATCCTCTATCCTATCCTATCCTCTATCCTATCCTATCCTCTATCCTATCCTATCCTCTATCCTATCCTATCCTCTATCCTATCCTATCCTCTATCCTATCCTATCCTCTATCCTATCCTATCCTCTATCCTATCCTATCCTCTATCCTATCCTATCCTCTATCCTATCCTATCCTCTATCCGATCCTATCCTCTATCCTATCCTATCCTCTATCCTATCCTATCCTCTATCTTATCCTATCCTCTATCCTATCCTATCATCTATCCTATCCTATCCTCTATCCTATCCTATCCTCTATCCTATCCTATCCTCTATCCTATCCTATCCTCTATCCCATCCTATCCTCTATCCTATCCTATCGTATCCTCTATCGTATCCTATCCTCTATCCTATCCTATCGTATCCTCTATCGTATCCTATCCTCTATACTATCCTATCCTCTATACTATCCTATCCTCTATCCTATCCTATCCTCTATCCTATCCTATCCCCTATCCTATCCTATCCTTTATAATATCCTATCCTCTATCCTATCCTATCCTCTATAATATCGTATCCTCTATCATATCCTTTCCTCTTCCCTATAATATCATCTATCCTATCCTATCCTCTATCTTATCCTATCCTCTATCCTATCCTATCATCTATCCTATTAAATCCTCTATTCTATCTGATCCACTATCATATCCTATCCTCTATCCTATCCTATCCTCTATCCTATCCTATCCTCTATCATATCCTACCCTCTATCATATCCTATCCTATATCCTATCCTATCCTCTATCCTATCCTATCGTATCCTCTATCGTATCCTATCCTCTATCCTATCCTATCGTATCCTCTATCGTATCCTATCCTCTATCCTATCCTATCGTATCCTCTATCGTATCCTATCCTCTATACTATCCTATCCTCTATACTATCCTATCCTCTATCCTCTCCTATCCTCTATCCTATCCTATCCCCTATCCTATCCTATCCTTTATAATATCCTATCCTCTATCCTATCCTATCCTCTATAATATCGTATCCTCTATCATATCCTTTCCTCTTCCCTATAATATCATCTATCCTATCCTATCCTCTATCTTATCCTATCCTCTATCCTATCCTATCATCTATCCTATCCAATCCTCTATTCTATCTGATCCACTATCATATCCTATCCTCTATCCTATCCTATCCTCTATCCTATCCTATCCTCTATCATATCCTACCCTCTATCATATCCTATCCTATATCCTATCCTATCCTCTATCCTATCCTATCGTATCCTCTATCGTATCCTATCCTCTATCCTATCCTATCGTATCCTCTATCGTATCCTATCCTCTATCCTATCCTATCGTATCCTCTATCGTATCCTATCCTCTATACTATCCTATCCTCTATACTATCCTATCCTCTATCCTATCCTATCCTCTATCCTATCCTATCCCCTATCCTATCCTATCCTTTATAATATCCTATCCTCTATCCTATCCTATCCTCTATAATATCGTATCCTCTATCATATCCTTTCCTCTTCCCTATAATATCATCTATCCTATCCTATCCTCTATCTTATCCTATCCTCTATCCTATCCTATCATCTATCCTATCCAATCCTCTATTCTATCTGATCCACTATCATATCCTATCCTCTATCCTATCCTATCCTCTATCCTATCCTATCCTCTATCATATCCTACCCTCTATCATATCCTATCCTATATCCTATCCTATCCTCTATCCTATCCTATCGTATCCTCTATCGTATCCTATCCTCTATCCTATCCTATCGTATCCTCTATCGTATCCTATCCTCTGTACTATCCTATCCTCTATACTATCCTATCCTCTATCCTCTCCTATCCTCTATCCTATCTTATCCTCTATCTTATCCTATCCTCTATCCTATCCTATACTCTATCCTATCTTATCCTCTATCTTATCCTATACTCTATCCTATCCTCTATCCTATCCTATCCTTTATTCTATCCAATCCCCTATCCTATCCTCTATCCGATCCTATCCTCTATCCTATCCTATCCTCTATCCTATCCTATCCTCTATCTTATCCTATCCTCTATCCTATCCTATCATCTATCCTATCCTATCCTCTATCCTATCCTATCCTCTATCCTATCCTATCCTCTATCCCATCCTATCCTCTATCCTATCCTATCCTCTATCCTATCCTATCGTATCCTCTATCGTATCCTATCCTCTATCCTATCCTATCGTATCCTCTATCGTATCCTATCCTCTATACTATCCTATCCTCTATACTATCCTATCCTCTATCCTATCCTATCCTCTATCCTATCCTATCCTCTATCCTATCCTATCCTCTATCCTATCCTATCCTTTATAATATCCTATCCTCTATCCTATCCTATCCTCTATAATATCGTATCCTCTATCATATCCTTTCCTCTTCCCTATAATATCATCTACCCTATCCTATACTCTATCTTATCCTATCCTCTATCCTATCCTATCATCTATCCTATCCAATCCTCTATTCTATCTGATCCACTATCATATCCTATCCTCTATCCTATCCTATCCTCTATCCTATCCTATCCTCTATCATATCCTATCCTCTATCATATCCTATCCTCCATCCTATCCAATCCTCTATCCTATCCTATCCTCTATCTTATCCTATCCTCTATCCTATCCTATCATCTATCCTATCCTATCCTCTATCCTATCCTATCCTCTATCATATCCTATCCTCTATCATATCCTATCCTATATCCTATCCTATCCTCTATCCTATCCTATCGTATCCTCTATCGTATCCTATCCTCTATCCTATCCTATCGTATCCTCTATCGTATCCTATCCTCTATACTATCCTATCCTCTATACTATCCTATCCTCTATCCTATCCTATCCTCTATCCTATCCTATCCTCTATCCTATCCTATCCTCTATCCTATCCTATCCTTTATAATATCCTATCCTCTATCCTATCCTATCCTCTATAATATCGTATCCTCTATCATATCCTTTCATCTTCCCTATAATATCATCTATCCTATCCTATCCTCTATCTTATCCTATCCTCTATCCTATCCTATCATCTATCCTATCCAATCCTCTATTCTATCTGATCCACTATCATATCCTATCCTCTATCCTATCCTATCCTCTATCCTATCCTATCCTCTATCATATCCTATCCTCTATCATATCCTATCCTATATCCTATCCTATCCTCTATCCTATCCTATCCTATCCTCTATCCTATCCTATCGTATCCTCTATCGTATCCTATCCTCTATCCTATCCTATCGTATCCTCTATCGTATCCTATCCTCTATACTATCCTATCCTCTATACTATCCTATCCTCTATCCTATCCTATCCTCTATCCTAACTTATCCTCTATCTTATCCTATCCTCTATCCTATCCTATACTCTATCCTATCTTATCCTCTATCTTATCCTATACTCTATCCTATCCTCTATCCTATCCTATCCTTTATTCTATCCAATCCCCTATCCTATCCTCTATCCGATCCTATCCTCTATCCTATCCTATCCTCTATCCTATCCTATCCTCTATCTTATCCTATCCTCTATCCCATCCTATCATCTATCCTATCCTATCGTATCCTCTATCGTATCCTATCCTCTATACTATCCTATCCTCTATACTATCCTATCCTCTATCCTATCCTATCCTCTATCCTATCCTATCCTCTATCCTATCCTATCCTCTATCCTATCCTATCCTCTATCTTATCCTATCCTCTATCCTATCCTATCATCTATCCTATCCTATCCTCTATCCTATCCTATCCTCTATCATATCCTATCCTCTATCATATCCTATCCTATATCCTATCCTATCCTCTATCCTATCCTATCGTATCCTCTATCGTATCCTATCCTCTATCCTATCCTATCGTATCCTCTATCGTATCCTATCCTCTATACTATCCTATCCTCTATACTATCCTATCCTCTATCCTATCCTATCCTCTATCCTATCCTATCCTCTATCCTATCCTATCCTTTATAATATCCTATCCTCTATCCTATCCTATCCTCTATAATATCGTATCCTCTATCATATCCTTTCCTCTTCCCTATAATATCATCTATCCTATCCTATCCTCTATCTTATCCTATCCTCTATCCTATCCTATCCTCTATCCTATCCTATCCTCTATCCTATCCTATGCTCTATCCTATCCTATCCTCTATCCTATCCTATCCTCTATCCTATCCTATCCTCTATCCTATCCTATCGTACCCTCTATCGTATCCTATCCTCTATCCTATCCTACCCTCTATCCTATCCTATCCTCTATACTATCCTATCCTCTATCGTCTCCTATCCTGTATCCGATCCAATCCCCTAACCTCTATCCTATCCTATTCTCTATCCTATCCTCATTCCTATCGTATCCTCTATCCTATCCTATCCTCTATCCTATCCTATCCTCTGTCCTGTCCTATCCTCTATCCTATCCTATTCTCTATCCTATCCTATCGTATCCTCTATCCTACCCTATCCTCTATTTTATCCTATCCTCTATCCTATCCTATCATCTATCCTATCCTATCCTCTATCCTATCCTATCCTCTATCCCATCCTTTCGTATCCTCTATCGCATCCTATCCTCTATCCTATCCTATCCTCTATCCTATCCTATCCTCTATCTTATCCTATCCTCTATCCTATCCTATCATCTATCCTATCCTATCCTCTATCCTATCCTATCCTCTATCATATCCTATCCTCTATCATATCCTATCCTCTATCCTATCCTACCCTCTATCCTATCCTATCCTCTATACTATCCTATCCTCTATCCTATCCTATCCTCTATCCTATCTTATCCTCTATCTTATCCTATCCTCTATCCTATCCTATCATCTATCCTATCCTATCCTCTATCCTATCCTATCGTACCCTCTATCGTATCCTATCCTCTATCCTATCCTACCCTCTATCCTATCCTATCCTCTATACTATCCTATCCTCTATCGTCTCCTATCCTGTATCCGATCCAATCCCCTAACCTCTATCCTATTCTATTCTCTATCCTATCCTCATTCCTATCGTATCCTCTATCCTATCCTATCCTCTATCCTATCCTATCCTCTGTCCTGTCCTATCCTCTATCCTATCCTATTCTCTATCCTATCCTATCGTATCCTCTATCCTATCCTATCCTCTATCGTATCCTATCCTCTATCCTATCCTACCCTCTATCCTATCCTATCCTCTATACTATCCTATCCTCTATCCTATCCTATCCTCTATCCTATCTTATCCTCTATCTTATCCTATCCTCTATCCTATCCTATCATCTATCCTATCCTATCCTCTATCCTATCCTATCGTATCCTCTATCGTATCCTATCCTCTATCCTATCCTATCCTCTCTCCTATCCAATCCCCTAACCTATTCTCTATCCGATCCTCTCCTCTATCTTATCCTATCCTCTATCCTATCCTATCATCTATCCTATCCTATCCTCTATCCTATCCTATCCTCTATCATATCCTATCCTCTATTCTATCCTATACTCTATCCTATCTTATCCTCTATCTTATCCTATCCTCTATCCTATCCTCTATCCTATCCTATCCTTTATTCTATCCAATCCCCTATCCTATCCTCTAGCCGATCCTATCCTCTATCCTATCCTATCCTCTATCCTATCCTATCCTCTATCATATCCTATCCTCTATCATATCCTATCGTCCATCCTATCCAATCCTCTATCCTATCCTATCCTCTATCCTATCCTATCGTATCCTCTATCCTATCCTATCCTGTCCTCTATCCTATCCTATCCTCTATCCTATCCTATCCTCTATCCTATCCTATACTCTATCCTATCTTATCCTTTATCTTATCCTATTCTCTATCCTATCCTCTATCCTATCCTATCCTTTATTCTATCCAATCCCCTATCCTATCCTCTATCCGATCCTATCCTCTATCCTATCCTATCCTCTATCCTATCCTATCCTCTATCTTATCCTATCCTCTATCCTATCCTATCATCTATCCTATCCTATCCTCTATCCTATCCTATCCTGTATCATATCCTATCCTCTATCATATCCTATCCTATATCCTATCCTATCCTCTATCCTATCCTATCATATCCTCTATCGTATCCTATCCTCTATCCTATCCTATCGTATCCTCTATCGTATCCTATCCTCTATACTATCCTATCCTCTATACTATCCTATCCTCTATCCTATCCTATCCTCTATCCTATCCTATCCTCTATCCTATCCTATCCTCTATCCTATCCTATCCTTTATAATATCCTATCCTCTATCCTATCCTATCCTCTATAATATCGTATCCTCTATCATATCCTTTCCTCTTCCCTATAATATCATCTATCCTATCCTATCCTCTATCTTATCCTATCCTCTATCCTATCCTATCATCTATCCTATCCAATCCTCTATCCTATCCTATCCTCTATCATATCCTATCCTCTATCATATCCTATCCTATATCCTATCCTATCCTCTATCCTATCCTATCGTATCCTCTATCGTATCCTATCCTCTATCCTATCCTATCGTATCCTCTATCGTATCCTATCCTCTATACTATCCTATCCTCTATACTATCCTATCCTCTATCCTATCCTATCCTCTATCCTATCTTATCCTCTATCTTATCCTATCCTCTATCCTATCCTATACTCTATCCTATCTTATCCTCTATCTTATCCTATACTCTATCCTATCCTCTATCCTATCCTATCCTTTATTCTATCCAATCCCCTATCCTATCCTCTATCCGATCCTATCCTCTATCCTATCCTATCCTCTATCCTATCCTATCCTCTATCTTATCCTATCCTCTATCCTATCCTATCATCTATCCTATCCTATCCTCTATCCTATCCTATCCTCTATAATATCCTATCCTCTATCCTATCCTATCCTCTATAATATCGTATCCTCTATCATATCCTCTCCTCTTCCCTATAATATCATCTATCCTATCCTATCCTCTATCTTATCCTATCCTCTATCCTATCCTATCATCTATCCTATCCTATCCTCTATCCTATCCTATCTTCTATCCTATCCTATCCTCTATCCTATCCTATCCTCTATCCCATCCTATCCTCTATCCTATTCTATCCTCTATCCTATCCTATCCTCTATCCTATCCTATCCTCTATCCCATCCTATCCTCTATCCTATCCTATCCTCTATACTATCCTATCCTCTATACTATCCTATCCTCTATCCTATCCTATCCTCTATCCTATCCTATCCTCTATCCTATCCTATCATCTATCCTATCCAATCCTCTATTCTATCTGATCCACTATCATATCCTATCCTCTATCCTATCCTATCCTCTATCCTATCCTATCCTCCATCCTATCCTATCCTCTATCATATTCTATCCTCTATCCTATCCTATCCTCTATCCTATCTTATCCTCTATCTTATCCTATCCTCTATCCTATCCTATCATCTATCCTATCCTATCATCTATCCTATCCTATCTTCTATCCTATCCTATCCTCTATCATATCCTATCCTCTATCCTATCCTATCCTCTATCCTATCCTATGCTCTATCCTATCCTATCCTCTATCCTATCCTATCATCTATCCTATCCTATCCTCTATCCTATCCTATCCTCTATCCTATCCTATCCTCTATCCTATCCTATCCTCTATCCTATCCTATCCTCTATCCTATCCTATCCTCTATCCTATCCTATCCTCTATCCTATCCTATCCTCTATCCTATCCTATCCTCTATCCTATCCTATCCTCTATCCTATCCTATCCTCTATCCTATCCTATCCTCTATCCTATCCTATCCTCTATCCTATCCTATCCTCTATCCTATCCTATCCTCTACAATATCGTATCCTCTATCATATCCTTTCCTCTTTCCTATAATATCATCTATCCTATCCTATCCTCTATCTTATCCTATCCTCTATCTTATCCTATCCTCTTTCCTATCCTATCATCTATCCTATCCTATCCTCTATCCTATCCTATCCTCTATCCTATCCTATCCTCTATCCTATCCTATCCTCTTTCCTATCCTATCCTCTATCCTATCCTATCCTCTATCCTATCCTATCCTCTATCCTATCCTATCCTCTATCCTATCCTATCCTCTATCCTATCCTATCCTCTATCCTATCCTATCCTCTATCCTATCCTATCCTCTATCCTATCCTATCCTCTATCCTATCCTATCCTCTATCCTATCCTATCCTCTATCCTATCCTATCCTCTATCCTATCCTATCCTCTATCCTATCCTATCGTATCCTCTATCGTATCCTATCCTCTATACTATCCTATCCTCTATACTATCCTATCCTCTATCCTATCTTATCCTCTATCTTATCCTATCCTCTATCCTATCCTATACTCTATCCTATCTTATCCTCTATCTTATACTATACTCTATCCTATCCTCTATCCTATCCTATCCTTTATTCTATCCAATCCCCTATCCTATCCTCTATCCGATCCTATCCTCTATCCTATCCTATCCTCTATCCTATCCTATCCTCTATCTTATCCTATCCTCTATCCTATCCTATCATCTATCCTATCCTATCCTCTATCCTATCCTATCCTCTATCATATCCTATCCTCTATCATATCCTATCCTATATCCTATCCTATCCTCTATCCTATCCTATCGTATCCTCTATCGTATCCTATCCTCTATCCTATCCTATCGTATCCTCTATCGTATCCTATCCTCTATACTATCCTATCCTCTATACTATCCTATCCTCTATCCTATCCTATCCTCTATCCTATCCTATCCTCTATCCTATCCTATCCTCTATAATATCCTATCCTCTATCCTATCCTATCCTCTATAATATCGTATCCTCTATCATATCCTTTCCTCTTCCCTATAATATCATCTATCCTATCCTATCCTCTATCTTATCCTATCCTCTATCCTATCCTATCATCTATCCTATCCAATCCTCTATTCTATCTGATCCACTATCATATCCTATCCTCTATCCTATCCTATCCTCTATCCTATCCTATCCTCTATCCTATCCTATCCTCTATCCTATCCTATCCTCTATCATATTCTATCCTCTATCCTATCCTATCCTCTATCCTATCTTATCCTCTATCTTATCCTATCCTCTATCCTATCCTATCATCTATCCTATCCTATCATCTATCCTATCCTATCTTCTATCCTATCCTATCCTCTATCATATCCTATCCTCTATCCTATCCTATCCTCTATCCTATCCTATGCTCTATCCTATCCTATCCTCTATCCTATCCTATCATCTATCCTATCCTATCATCTATCCTATCCTATCCTCTATCCTATCCTATCCTCTATCCTATCCTATCCTCTATCCTATCCTATCCTCTATCCTATCCTATCCTCTATCCTATCCTATCCTCTATCCTATCCTATCCTCTATCCTATCCTATCCTCTATCCTATCCTATCCTCTATCCTATCCTATCCTCTATCCTATCCTATCCTCTATCCTATCCTATCCTCTATCCTATCCTATCCTCTATCCTATCCTATCCTCTATCCTATCCTATCCTCTACAATATCGTATCCTCTATCATATCCTTTCCTCTTTCCTATAATATCATCTATCCTATCCTATCCTCTATCTTATCCTATCCTCTATCTTATCCTATCCTCTTTCCTATCCTATCATCTATCCTATCCTATCCTCTATCCTATCCTATCCTCTATCCTATCCTATCCTCTATCCTATCCTATCCTCTTTCCTATCCTATCCTCTATCCTATCCTATCCTCTATCCTATCCTATCCTCTATCCTATCCTATCCTCTATCCTATCCTATCCTCTATCCTATCCTATCCTCTATCCTATCCTATCCTCTATCCTATCCTATCCTCTATCCTATCCTATCCTCTATCCTATCCTATCCTCTATCCTATCCTATCCTCTATCCTATCCTATCCTCTATCCTATCCTATCCTCTATCCTATCCTATCGTATCCTCTATCGTATCCTATCCTCTATACTATCCTATCCTCTATACTATCCTATCCTCTATCCTATCTTATCCTCTATCTTATCCTATCCTCTATCCTATCCTATACTCTATCCTATCTTATCCTCTATCTTATACTATACTCTATCCTATCCTCTATCCTATCCTATCCTTTATTCTATCCAATCCCCTATCCTATCCTCTATCCGATCCTATCCTCTATCCTATCCTATCCTCTATCCTATCCTATCCTCTATCTTATCCTATCCTCTATCCTATCCTATCATCTATCCTATCCTATCCTCTATCCTATCCTATCCTCTATCATATCCTATCCTCTATCATATCCTATCCTATATCCTATCCTATCCTCTATCCTATCCTATCGTATCCTCTATCGTATCCTATCCTCTATCCTATCCTATCGTATCCTCTATCGTATCCTATCCTCTATACTATCCTATCCTCTATACTATCCTATCCTCTATCCTATCCTATCCTCTATCCTATCCTATCCTCTATCCTATCCTATCCTCTATAATATCCTATCCTCTATCCTATCCTATCCTCTATAATATCGTATCCTCTATCATATCCTTTCCTCTTCCCTATAATATCATCTATCCTATCCTATCCTCTATCTTATCCTATCCTCTATCCTATCCTATCATCTATCCTATCCAATCCTCTATTCTATCTGATCCACTATCATATCCTATCCTCTATCCTATCCTATCCTCTATCCTATCCTATCCTCTATCCTATCCTATCCTCTATCCTATCCTATCCTCTATCATATTCTATCCTCTATCCTATCCTATCCTCTATCCTATCTTATCCTCTATCTTATCCTATCCTCTATCCTATCCTATCATCTATCCTATCCTATCATCTATCCTATCCTATCTTCTATCCTATCCTATCCTCTATCATATCCTATCCTCTATCCTATCCTATCCTCTATCCTATCCTATGCTCTATCCTATCCTATCCTCTATCCTATCCTATCATCTATCCTATCCTATCCTCTATCCTATCCTATCCTCTATCCTATCCTATCCTCTATCCTATCCTATCCTCTATCCTATCCTATCCTCTATCCTATCTTATCCTCTATCCTATCCTATCCTCTATCCTATCCTATCCTCTATCCTATCCTATCCTCTATCCTATCCTATCCTCTATCCTATCCTATCCTCTATCCTATCCTATCCTCTACAATATCGTATCCTCTATCTTATCCTATCCTCTTTCCTATCCTATCATCTATCCTATCCTATCCTCTATCCTATCCTATCCTCTATCCTATCCTATCCTCTATCCTATCCTATCCTCTTTCCTATCCTATCCTCTATCCTATCCTATCCTCGATCCTATCCTATCCTCTATCCTATCCTATCCTCTATCCTATCCTATCCTCTATCCTATCCTATCCTCTATCCTATCCTATGCTCTATCCTATCCTATCCTCTATCCTATCCTATCCTATCCTCTACAATATCGTATCCTCTATCATATCCTTTCCTCTATCATATCCTATCCTCCATCCTATCCAATCCTCTATCCTATCCTATCCTCTATCCTATCCTATCGTATCCTCTATCCTATCCTATCCTATCCTCTATCCTATCCTATCCTCTATCCTATCCTATCCTCTATCCTATCCTCTATCCTATCCTATCCTTTATTCTATCCAATCCCCTATCCAATCCTCTGTCCGATCCTATCCTCTAACCTATCCTATCCTCTATCCTATCCTATCCTCTATCTTATCCTATCCTCTATCCTATCCTATCATCTATCCTATCCTATCCTCTATCCTATCCTATCCTCTATCATATCCTATCCTCTATCATATCCTATCCTATATCCTATCCTATCCTCTATCCTATCCTATCGTATCCTCTATCGTATCCTATCCTCTATCCTATCCTATCGTATCCTCTATCGTATCCTATCCTCTATACTATCCTATCCTCTATACTATCCTATCCTCTATCCTATCCTATCCTCTATCCTATCCTATCCTCTATCTTATCCTATCCTCTATCCTATCCTATCATCTATCCTATCCAATCCTCTATTCTATCTGATCCACTATCATATCCTATCCTCTATCCTATCCTATCCTCTATCCTATCCTATCCTCTATCCTATCCTATCCTCTATCATATCCTATCCTCTATCCTATCCTATCCTCTATCCTATCTTATCCTCTATCTTATCCTATCCTCTATCCTATCCTATCATCTATCCTATCCTATCTTCTATCCTATCCTATCCTCTATCATATCCTATCCTCTATCCTATCCTATCCTCTATCCTATCCTATGCTCTATCCTATCCTATCCTCTATCCTATCCTATCCTCTATCCTATCCTATCGTACCCTCTATCGTATCCTATCCTCTATCCTATCCTACCCTCTATCCTATCCTATCCTCTATACTATCCTATCCTCTATCGTCTCCTATCCTGTATCCGATCCAATCCCCTAACCTCTATCCTATCCTATTCTCTATCCTATCCTCATTCCTATCGTATCCTCTATCCTATCCTATCCTCTATCCTATCCTATCCTCTGTCCTGTCCTATCCTCTATCCTATCCTATTCTCTATCCTATCCTATCGTATCCTCTATCCTACCCTATCCTCTATTTTATCCTATCCTCTATCCTATCCTATCATCTATCCTATCCTATCCTCTATCCTATCCTATCCTCTATCCCATCCTTTCGTATCCTCTATCGCATCCTATCCTCTATCCTATCCTATCCTCTATCCTATCCTATCCTCTATCTTATCCTATCCTCTATCCTATCCTATCATCTATCCTATCCTATCCTCTATCCTATCCTATCCTCTATCATATCCTATCCTCTATCATATCCTATCCTCTATCCTATCCAATCCTCTATCCTATCCTATCCTCTATCCTATCCTATCGTATCCTCTATCCTATCCTATCCTATCCTCTATCCTATCCTATCCTCTACCGTCTCCTATCCTGTATCCGATCCAATCCCCTATCCTCTATCCTATCCTATCCTCTATCCTATCCAATCCCAAATCCTATCCTCTATCCTATCCTATCGTACCCTCTATCGTATCCTATCCTCTATCCTATCCTACCCTCTATCCTATCCTATCCTCTATACTATCCTATCCTCTATCCTATCCTATCCTCTATCCTATCTTATCCTCTATCTTATCCTATCCTCTATCCTATCCTATCATCTATCCTATCCTATCCTCTATCCTATCCTATCGTATCCTCTATCGTATCCTATCCTCTATCCTATCCTATCCTCTCTCCTATCCAATCCCCTAACCTATTCTCTATCCGATCCTCTCCTCTATCTTATCCTATCCTCTATCCTATCCTATCATCTATCCTATCCTATCCTCTATCCTATCCTATCCTCTATCATATCCTATCCTCTATTCTATCCTATACTCTATCCTATCTTATCCTCTATCTTATCCTATCCTCTATCCTATCCTCTATCCTATCCTATCCTCTATCCTATCCTATCCTTTATTCTATCCAATCCCCTATCCTATCCTCTAGCCGATCCTATCCTCTATCCTATCCTATCCTCTATCCTATCCTATCCTCTATCATATCCTATCCTCTATCATATCCTATCCTCCATCCTATCCAATCCTCTATCCTATCCTATCCTCTATCCTATCCTATCGTATCCTCTATCCTATCCTATCCTGTCCTCTATCCTATCCTATCCTCTATCCTATCCTATCCTCTATCCTATCCTATACTCTATCCTATCTTATCCTTTATCTTATCCTATTCTCTATCCTATCCTCTATCCTATCCTATCCTTTATTCTATCCAATCCCCTATCCTATCCTCTATCCGATCCTATCCTCTATCCTATCCTATCCTCTATCCTATCCTATCCTCTATCTTATCCTATCCTCTATCCTATCCTATCATCTATCCTATCCTATCCTCTATCCTATCCTATCCTGTATCATATCCTATCCTCTATCATATCCTATCCTATATCCTATCCTATCCTCTATCCTATCCTATCGTATCCTCTATCGTATCCTATCCTCTATCCTATCCTATCGTATCCTCTATCGTATCCTATCCTCTATACTATCCTATCCTCTATACTATCCTATCCTCTATCCTATCCTATCCTCTATCCTATCCTATCCTCTATCCTATCCTATCCTCTATCCTATCCTATCCTTTATAATATCCTATCCTCTATCCTATCCTATCCTCTATAATATCGTATCCTCTATCATATCCTTTCCTCTTCCCTATAATATCATCTATCCTATCCTATCCTCTATCTTATCCTATCCTCTATCCTATCCTATCATCTATCCTATCCAATCCTCTATTCTATCTGATCCACTATCATATCCTATCCTCTATCCTATCCTATCCTCTATCCTATCCTATCCTCTATCATATCCTATCCTCTATCATATCCTATCCTATATCCTATCCTATCCTCTATCCTATGCTATCGTATCCTCTATCGTATCCTATCCTCTATCCTATCCTATCGTATCCTCTATCGTATCCTATCCTCTATACTATCCTATCCTCTATACTATCCTATCCTCTATCCTATCCTATCCTCTATCCTATCTTATCCTCTATCTTATCCTATCCTCTATCCTATCCTATACTCTATCCTATCTTATCCTCTATCTTATCCTATACTCTATCCTATCCTCTATCCTATCCTATCCTTTATTCTATCCAATCCCCTATCCTATCCTCTATCCGATCCTATCCTCTATCCTATCCTATCCTCTATCCTATCCTATCCTCTATCTTATCCTATCCTCTATCCTATCCTATCATCTATCCTATCCTATCCTCTATCCTATCCTATCCTCTATAATATCCTATCCTCTATCCTATCCTATCCTCTATAATATCGTATCCTCTATCATATCCTCTCCTCTTCCCTATAATATCATCTATCCTATCCTATCCTCTATCTTATCCTATCCTCTATCCTATCCTATCATCTATCCTATCTAATCCTCTATTCTATCTGATCCACTATCATATCCTATCCTCTATCCTATCCTATCCTCTATCATATCCTATCCTCTATCATATCCTATCCTATATCCTATCCTATCCTCTATCCTATCCTATCGTATCCTCTATCGTATTCTATCCTCTATCCTATCCTATCGTATCCTCTATCGTATCCTATCCTCTATACTATCCTATCCTCTATACTATCCTATCCTCTATCCTATCCTATCCTCTATCCTATCCTATCCTCTATCCTATCCTATCATCTATCCTATCCAATCCTCTATTCTATCTGATCCACTATCATATCCTATCCTCTATCCTATCCTATCCTCTATCCTATCCTATCCTCCATCCTATCCTATCCTCTATCATATTCTATCCTCTATCCTATCCTATCCTCTATCCTATCTTATCCTCTATCTTATCCTATCCTCTATCCTATCCTATCATCTATCCTATCCTATCATCTATCCTATCCTATCTTCTATCCTATCCTATCCTCTATCATATCCTATCCTCTATCCTATCCTATCCTCTATCCTATCCTATGCTCTATCCTATCCTATCCTCTATCCTATCCTATCATCTATCCTATCCTATCCTCTATCCTATCCTATCCTCTATCCTATCCTATCCTCTATCCTATCCTATCCTCTATCCTATCCTATCCTCTATCCTATCCTATCCTCTATCCTATCCTATCCTCTATCCTATCCTATCCTCTATCCTATCCTATCCTCTATCCTATCCTATCCTCTATCCTATCCTATCCTCTATCCTATCCTATCCTCTACAATATCGTATCCTCTATCATATCCTTTCCTCTTTCCTATAATATCATCTATCCTATCCTATCCTCTATCTTATCCTATCCTCTATCTTATCCTATCCTCTTTCCTATCCTATCATCTATCCTATCCTATCCTCTATCCTATCCTATCCTCTATCCTATCCTATCCTCTATCCTATCCTCTCCTCTTTCCTATCCTATCCTCTATCCTATCCTATCCTCTATCCTATCCTATCCTCTATCCTATCCTATCCTCTATCCTATCCTATCCTCTATCCTATCCTATCCTCTATCCTATCCTATCCTCTATCCTATCCTATCCTCTATCCTATCCTATCCTCTATCCTATCCTATCCTCTATCCTATCCTATCCTCTATCCTATCCTATCCTCTATCCTATCCTATCGTATCCTCTATCGTATCCTATCCTCTATACTATCCTATCCTCTATACTATCCTATCCTCTATCCTATCTTATCCTCTATCTTATCCTATCCTCTATCCTATCCTATACTCTATCCTATCTTATCCTCTATCTTATACTATACTCTATACTATCCTCTATCCTATCCTATCCTTTATTCTATCCAATCCCCTATCCTATCCTCTATCCGATTATATCCTCTATCCTATCCTATCCTCTATCCTATCCTATCCTCTATCTTATCCTATCCTCTATCCTATCCTATCATCTATCCTATCCTATCCTCTATCCTATCCTATCCTCTATCATATCCTATCCTCTATCATATCCTATCCTATATCCTATCCTATCCTCTATCCTATCCTATCGTATCCTCTATCGTATCCTATCCTCTATCCTATCCTATCGTATCCTCTATCGTATCCTATCCTCTATACTATCCTATCCTCTATACTATCCTATCCTCTATCCTATCCTATCCTCTATCCTATCCTATCCTCTATCCTATCCTATCCTCTATAATATCCTATCCTCTATCCTATCCTATCCTCTATAATATCGTATCCTCTATCATATCCTTTCCTCTTCCCTATAATATCATCTATCCTATCCTATCCTCTATCTTATCCTATCCTCTATCCTATCCCATCATCTATCCTATCCAATCCTCTATTCTATCTGATCCACTATCATATCCTATCCTCTATCCTATCCTATCCTCTATCCTATCCTATCCTCTATCCTATCCTATCCTCTATCCTATCCTATCCTCTATCATATTCTATCCTCTATCCTATCCTATCCTCTATCCTATCTTATCCTCTATCTTATCCTATCCTCTATCCTATCCTATCATCTATCCTATCCTATCATCTATCCTATCCTATCTTCTATCCTATCCTATCCTCTATCATATCCTATCCTCTATCCTATCCTATCCTCTATCCTATCCTATGCTCTATCCTATCCTATCCTCTATCCTATCCTATCATCTATCCTATCCTATCCTCTATCCTATCCTATCCTCTATCCTATCCTATCCTCTATCCTATCCTATCCTCTATCCTATCCTATCCTCTATCCTATCTTATCCTCTATCCTATCCTATCCTCTATCCTATCCTATCCTCTATCCTATCCTATCCTCTATCCTATCCTATCCTCTATCCTATCCTATCCTCTATCCTATCCTATCCTCTACAATATCGTATCCTCTATCTTATCCTATCCTCTTTCCTATCCTATCATCTATCCTATCCTATCCTCTATCCTATCCTATCCTCTATCCTATCCTATCCTCTATCCTATCCTATCCTCTTTCCTATCCTATCCTCTATCCTATCCTATCCTCGATCCTATCCTATCCTCTATCCTATCCTATCCTCTATCCTATCCTATCCTCTATCCTATCCTATCCTCTATCCTATCCTATCCTCTATCCTATCCTATGCTCTATCCTATCCTGTCCTCTATCCTATCCTATCCTATCCTCTACAATATCGTATCCTCTATCATATCCTTTCCTCTATCATATCCTATCCTCCATCCTATCCAATCCTCTATCCTATCCTATCCTCTATCCTATCCTATCGTATCCTCTATCCTATCCTATCCTATCCTCTATCCTATCCTATCCTCTATCCTATCCTATCCTCTATAATATCCTATCCTCTATCCTATCCTATCCTCTATAATATCGTATCCTCTATCATATCCTTTCCTCTTCCCTATAATATCATCTATCCTA
Organism: Halictus rubicundus; assembly: GCF_050948215.1. NCBI lineage: Eukaryota > Metazoa > Arthropoda > Insecta > Hymenoptera > Halictidae > Halictus > Halictus rubicundus. The sequence goes on from NW_027488810.1 coordinate 70,059, forward strand.
TCCTATCCTCTATCTTATCCTATCCTCTATCCTATCCTATCATCTATCCTATCCAATCCTCTATTCTATCTGATCCACTATCATATCCTATCCTCTATCCTATCCTATCCTCTATCCTATCCTATCCTCTATCCTATCCTATCCTCTATCCTATCCTATCCTCTATCATATTCTATCCTCTATCCTATCCTATCCTCTATCCTATCTTATCCTCTATCTTATCCTATCCTCTATCCTATCCTATCATCTATCCTATCCTATCCTCTATCCTATCCTATCCTCTATCCTATCCTATCCTCTATCCTATCCTATCCTCTATCCTATCCTATCCTCTATCCTATCCTATCCTCTATCCTATCCTATCCTCTATCCTATCCTATCCTCTATCCTATCCTATCCTCTATCCTATCCTATCCTCTATCCTATCCTATCCTCTATCCTATCCTATCCTCTATCCTATCCTATCCTCTACAATATCGTATCCTCTATCATATCCTTTCCTCTTTCCTATAATATCATCTATCCTATCCTATCCTCTATCCTATCCTATCCTCTATCCTATCCTATCCTCTATCATATCCTATCCTCTATCCTATCCTATCCTCTATCCTATCTTATCCTCTATCTTATCCTATCCTCTATCCTATCCTATCATCTATCCTATCCTATCTTCTATCCTATCCTATCCTCTATCATATCCTATCCTCTATCCTATCCTATCCTCTATCCTATCCTATGCTCTATCCTATCCTATCCTCTATCCTATCCTATCCTCTATCCTATCCTATCCTCTATCCTATCCTATCGTACCCTCTATCGTATCCTATCCTCTATCCTATCCTACCCTCTATCCTATCCTATCCTCTATACTATCCTATCCTCTATCGTCTCCTATCCTGTATCCGATCCAATCCCCTAACCTCTATCCTATCCTATTCTCTATCCTATCCTCATTCCTATCGTATCCTCTATCCTATCCTATCCTCTATCCTATCCTATCCTCTGTCCTGTCCTATCCTCTATCCTATCCTATTCTCTATCCTATCCTATCGTATCCTCTATCCTACCCTATCCTCTATTTTATCCTATCCTCTATCCTATCCTATCATCTATCCTATCCTATCCTCTATCCTATCCTATCCTCTATCCTATCCTTTCGTATCCTCTATCGCATCCTATCCTCTATCCTATCCTATCCTCTATCCTATCCTATCCTCTATCTTATCCTATCCTCTATCCTATCCTATCATCTATCCTATCCTATCCTCTATCCTATCCTATCCTCTATCATATCCTATCCTCTATCATATCCTATCCTCTATCCTATCCAATCCTCTATCCTATCCTATCCTCTATCCTATCCTATCGTATCCTCTATCCTATCCTATCCTATCCTCTATCCTATCCTATCCTCTACCGTCTCCTATCCTGTATCCGATCCAATCCCCTATCCTCTATCCTATCCTATCCTCTATCCTATCCTATCCTATCCTATCCTCTACCGTCTCCTATCCTGTATCCGATCCAATCCCCTATCCTCTATCCTATCCTCTATCCTATCCTATCGTATCCTCTATCGTATCCTATCCTCTATCCTATCCTCTATCCTATCCTATCGTATCCTCTATCGTATCCTATCCTCTATCCTATCCTCTATCCTATCCTATCGTATCCTCTATCGTATCCTATCCTCTATCCTATCCTATCCTCTATCCTATCCAATCCCAAATCCTATCCTCTATCCTAACCTATCCTCTATCTTATCCTATCCTCTATCCTATCCTATCATCTATCCTATCCTATCCTCTATCCTATCCTATCCTCTATCCTATCCTATCCTCTATCCCATCGTATCCTCTATCCTATTCTATCCTCTATCCTATCCTATCCTCTATCCTATCCTATTCTCTCTCCTATCCAATCCCCTATCCTATTCTCTATCCGATCCTATCCTCTATCTTATCCTATCCTCTATCCTATCCTATCATCTATCCTATCCTATCCTCTATCCTATCCTATCCTCTATCATATCCTATCCTCTATCCTATCCTATACTCTATCCTATCTTATCCTCTATCTTATCCTATCCTCTATCCTATCCTCTATCCTATCCTATCCTTTATTCTATCCAATCCCCTATCCTATCCTCTAGCCGATCCTATCCTCTATCCTATCCTATCCTCTATCCTATCCTATCCTCTATCTTATCCTATCCTCTATCCTATCCTATCATCTATCCTATCCTATCCTCTATCCTATCCTATCCTCTATCTTATCCTATCCTCTATCCTATCCTATCATCTATCCTATCCTATCCTCTATCCTATCCTATCCTCTATCATATCCTATCCTCTATCATATCCTATCCTCCATCCTATCCAATCCTCTATCCTATCCTATCCTCTATCCTATCCTATCGTATCCTCTATCCTATCCTATCCTATCCTCTATCCTATCCTCTATCCTATCCTATACTCTATCCTATCTTATCCTCTATCTTATCCTATCCTCTATCCTATCCTCTATCCTATCCTATCCTTTATTCTATCCAATCCCCTATCCTATCCTGTATCCTATCCTATCCTCTATCATATCCTATCCTCTATCATATCCTATCCTATATCCTATCCTATCCTCTATCCTATCCTATCCTCTATCCTATCCTATCGTATCCTCTATCGCATCCTATCCTCTATCCTATCCTATCGTATCCTATTTTTTTTTTTTTTTTTTTTTTTCCGAGGAGGTAATCTCGTTACGGATACCCGAACCCCCCCGGGGGGGGGGTGGTCCGGGTTATGTGGGACTCCTCGGCTGGTTGGTGCAACGCCGAGTATACCCACTAACTCCTCCCCGTCCGTCCCTAGACTCCTGGGGGCACCCGTGCTCTGCGCGCGCATGTCAATCCGGTGTGCCCCCGCCTTAGCATACCACCCAGGGGGGGACGCGGCCCCCTCCCGTACCTACTCTAACCGAAGGCACCACGCAACGGACGACGTGGCGCCTTCCCCCCTGTTAGGCCGCCCGATGAGCATCCGAGCCCCCGCTCGAGATGCCCGGCGGCCTCCGGGGACGCCGTTGGTGACCGAGTGTAAGGGGATATCCGATCCACCGCCTCGAGATCATCAAGGGCGTCCCCGCTCGCGTCAGAGGCGTCGCAACGGGGGCACGCCCCCGGGGCGTACCCTGCGCCGCCTCCCCCCCCTTCGGCCGGGATCGTGATTACGCTCCCGATCCCGTTCCGCAGCCTCCTTCCGCAGCATAACCCGCTCGCAGAAGGAAGCGAACCCCCTCCACGCCTCCTCGCCACCGGCTGCCGCAGCGACGACAGCCGGGAGCGAGAGGTCGTGGCCCACCGCGCGCCGCAGGGCACGGCGCTCTCCCCCCCATGCCGGACACTCCTCCAGAGTGTGTTGCGCCGTGTCCCGCGGCTCGCCGCAGTGGTGACACGCCTCCTCGGTCTCCCTCCCGATGCGACACAGGTAGTCGCCGAAGCACCCGTGCCCGCTCATCACCTGCGTCACACGGTAGGAGACCCTATGCCCCATCCATCCCCTGTTCCATTGATCGAACACCGGGAGGATGGCCCGAACGGCCCGCCTCTCGCCCTCCCTCGTCCCGGGAAGGCTATCGCGCCACTCCCGGGCTGCGTGCCGCCGAGCATGTCGCCTGAGCTCATCCACCATGAGCCGCGCCTGATCCGGGGCCACCCCCCGGAGCCGGAGTTCCCTGGAGTGCGTATGCACATCCGCCAACACGCGGGCCTCCAGCTCGAGGGGGATCAGCCCCGACATCACCATCGCCGTCGCGTATGAAATGGTGCGGTACCCCCGCACGATGCCTATGGCCAGCCTGCGCTCGATGCGACGCAGCAGCGACCGTGTGCCGCCACTGCGCCCCCTAGCCAAGACATCGCGCGCCCACACAGGGGCTCCGTACAGGACCAAAACTCGCACCACCACCGCGAACAGACGACGCACCCGTCCACAGGGTCCCCCGAGATTCGGGAGAAGCCACGCGCCGCGCTCCGCCAGGCAGATGGCCTCCTTCGCATACCTCCCGGTGGCCAATACCAGCGTGTCGTCGGCGTAACACGTCAGGCTGACCGCGGGAGGCATCTCCTCCCGCAGGACGCGATCGTACGCAAGATTCCACAGCAACGGGCCCAACACCGAGCCCTGCGGAACCCCGCGCACGACGCCCCTGCGCACCATCCCGTACCGGCCGGGATACTCTATACCCCTGTCGGAGAGATAGCTCCCAATCACCCTTCTGAGATACAGAGGCACCCGGTGGAAGACCAGGGCCTCCATTATCCGATCCCAGGGGACGGTGTTGAACGCGTTAGCGATATCCAAGGATATCGCCAACGCAACACCGCCCCCCCTCGTACAGGCCTCCGAGAGAGCCCTCACCCGCCGAATAGCGTCGACGGTGGAGAGACCCTCCCGGAAGCCGAATTGAACCCCGCTCAGATCGGGGACCCCTCCCGCCGACAGGTGCCGGACGAGGCGTCCAACGAGTACGCGCTCGAACAACTTCCCCGCCTCGTCCAGCAGACAAATTGGCCGGTACCCTGAGGGCGAGTCCCGGGACTTGCCCCCCTTCGGAAGGAGGACCAACCTGCCCGACTTCCACTCCGTGGGGAACACCCCCTCCCTCAGACAGCCGTTATACAGCTGCCGGAGTTCGGCGGCGAGTCCCCCCTCCAAGGCCAAGACCAACGCGCGGCCCGGCACCCCGTCCGGGCCCGGGGCCTTGCGGCCCACCCGCCGCGCCCTGGCCATCGCCTCACCCAGCTCGCCGGCCGACACCTCCCACTCTGCGGACCAGGAGAGAGGCTCCTGTTCCCAATGGGAGCGGCGCAGTTGTCCCCCCTCTCGCGGGAAGAGGGACGCCACCACTCCCTCGAGCAGGTGGGGGTCCATCGACTCCGTCACCGGAGGCGCCCACGCGCGCAGCTTGTTCATGACAAGCTTGTACGGGCGCCCCCATGGATCGGAGTCCACCGTGCCGACGAGCTCCGACCACGCGTCGGCCTTGGCCCGCGCGATAGCCCTGCGGAGAACCCCGAGCGCGGCTCGGTACTCCCCGCCGAGCCTCGCCGTCGCCTCCTCGTCGTCGCGCCTCCTACGCGCTCGGCCGTACCGACGCCGCGCGGCATTGCAGGCACGCCGGAGCTCCGCAATGCCGGCGGACCACCAGTACGCCGCCCTCCTGGGGGCGAACCGGCTGCGGGGCATGGCGGTGTCGCACACCGCCGTCATTACCTCCCGCAGCCGCCTCGCCCCTTGCGCAGGCGCCAGCTCGGACAGGGCCGGCCCCGTCCATGATCCTATCGTATCCTATCCTCTATACTATCCTATCCTCTATACTATCCTATCCTCTATCCTATCCTATCCTTTATAATATCCTATCCTCTATCCTATCCTATCCTCTATCATATCCTATCCTCTATCATATCCTATCCTATATCCTATCCTATCCTCTATCCTATCCTATCGTATCCTCTATCGTATCCTATCCTCTATCCTATCCTATCGTATCCTCTATCGTATCCTATCCTCTATACTATCCTATCCTCTATACTATCCTATCCTCTATCCTATCCTATCCTCTATCCTATCCTATTCTCTATCCTATCCTATCGTATCCTCTGTCCTATCCTATCCTCTATCCTATCCTATCCTCTATCCTATCCTATCCTCTATCTTATCCTATCCTCTATCCTATCCTATCGTATCCTCTATCGTATCCTATCCTCTATCCTATCCTATCCTCTATCCTATCCTATCCTCTATCATATCCTATCCTCTATCATATCCTATCCTATATCCTATCCTATCCTCTATCCTATCCTATCGTATCCTCTATCGTATCCTATCCTCTATCCTATCCTATCGTATCCTCTATCGTATCCTATCCTCTATACTATCCTATCCTCTATACTATCCTATCCTCTATCCTATCCTATCCTCTATCCTATCCTATCCTCTATCCTATCCTATCCTCTATCCTATCCTATCCTCTATCCTATCCTATCCTCTATCCTATCCTATCCTATCCTATCCTATCCTCTACCGTCTCCTATCCTGTATCCTATCCTATAGTATCCTCTATCCTATCCTATCCTCTATCCTATCCTATCCTCTATCCTATCCTATCCTCTATCCTATCCTATCCTCTATCCTATCCTATCCTATCCTATCCTATCCTCTACCGTCTCCTATCCTGTATCCTATCCTATAGTATCCTCTATCGTATCCTATCCTCTATCCTATCCTATCGTATCCTCTATCGTATCCTATCCTCTATCCTATCCTATCCTCTATCCTATCCAATCCCCTATCCTATCCTCTATCCTATCCTATCCTCTATCCCATCCTATCCTCTATCCTATCCTATCCTCTATCCTATCCTATCCTCTATCCTATCCTATTCTCTATCCTATCCTATCGTATCCTCTGTCCTATCCTATCCTCTATCCTATCCTATCCTCTATCCTATCCTATCCTCTATCTTATCCTATCCTCTATCCTATCCTATCGTATCCTCTATCGTATCCTATCCTCTATCCTATCCTATCCTCTATCCTATCCTATCCTCTATCCTATCCTATCCTCTATCATATCCTATCCTCTATCATATCCTATCCTATATCCTATCCTATCCTCTATCCTATCCTATCGTATCCTCTATCGTATCCTATCCTCTATCCTATCCTATCGTATCCTCTATCGTATCCTATCCTCTATACTATCCTATCCTCTATACTATCCTATCCTCTATCCTATCCTATCCTCTATCCTATCCTATCCTCTATCCTATCCTATCCTCTATCCTATCCTATCCTCTATCCTATCCTATCCTCTATCCTATCCTATCCTATCCTATCCTATCCTCTACCGTCTCCTATCCTGTATCCTATCCTATAGTATCCTCTATCGTATCCTATCCTCTATCCTATCCTATCGTATCCTCTATCGTATCCTATCCTCTATCCTATCCTATCCTCTATCCTATCCAATCCCCTATCCTATCCTCTATCCTAACCTATCCTCTATCTTATCCTATCCTCTATCCTATCCTATCATCTATCCTATCCTATCCTCTATCCTATCCTATCCTCTATCCCATCCTATCCTCTATCCTATCCTATCCTCTATCCCATCCTATCCTCTATCCTATCCTATCCTCTATCCTAACCTATCCTCTATCCTATCCTATCCTCTATCCCATCCTATCCTCTATCCTATCCTATCCTCTATCCTATCCTATCCTCTATCCTATCCTATCCTCTATCCTATCCTATCCCCTACAATATCGTATCCTCTATCATATCCTTTCCTCTTTCCTATAATATCATCTATCCTATCCTATCCTCTATCCTATCCTATCCTCTACAATATCGTATCCTCTATCATATCCTATCCTCTATCCTATCCAATCCTCTATCCTATCCTATCCTCTATCCTATCCTATCGTATCCTCTATCCTATCCTATCCTATCCTCTATCCTATCCTATCCTCTACCGTCTCCTATCCTGTATCCGATCCAATCCCCTATCCTCTATCCTATCCTATCCTCTATCCTATCCTATCCTATCCTATCCTCTACCGTCTCCTATCCTGTATCCGATCCAATCCCCTATCCTCTATCCTATCCTCTATCCTATCCTATCGTATCCTCTATCGTATCCTATCCTCTATCCTATCCTCTATCGTATCCTATCCTCTATCCTATCCTATCCTCTATCCTATCCAATCCCAAATCCTATCCTCTATCCAAACCTATCCTCTATCTTATCCTATCCTCTATCCTATCCTATCATCTATCCTATCCTATCCTCTATCCTATCCTATCCTCTATCCTATCCTATCCTCTATCCTAGCCTATCCTCTATCCCATCCTATCCTCTATCCTATTCTATCCTCTATCCTATCCTATCCTCTATCCTATCCTATCCTCTATCCCATCCTATCCTCTATCCTAACCTATCCTCTATCCTATCCTATCCTCTATCCTATCCTATCCTCTATCCTATCCTATCCTCTACAATATCGTATCCTCTATCATATCCTTTCCTCTTTCCTATAATATCATCTATCCTATCCTATCCACTATCTTATCCTATCCTCTTTCCTATCCTATCATCTATCCTATCCTATCCTCTATCGTATCCTATCCTCTATCCTATCCTATCCTCTATCCTATCCTATCCTCTATCCTATCCTATCCTCTATCCTATCCTATCCTCTATCCTATCCTATCCTCTATCCTATCCTATCCTCTATCCTATCCTATCCTCTATCCTATCCTATCCTCTATCCTATCCTATCCTCTATCCTATCCTATCCTCTATCCTATCCTATCCTCTATCCTATCCTATCCTCTATCCTATCCTATCCTCTATCCTATCCTATCCTCTATCCTATCCTATCCTCTATCCTATCCTATCCTCTATCCTATCCTATCCTCTATCCTATCCTATCATCTATCCTATACTATCCTCTATCCTATCCTATCCTCTATCCTATCCTATCCTCTATCATATCCTATCCTCTATCCTATCCTATCCTCTATCCTATCTTATCCTCTATCTTATCCTATCCTCTATCCTATCCTCTCATCTATCCTATCCTATCCTCTATCCTATCCTATCGTATCCTCTATCGTATCCTATCCTCTATCTTATCCTATCCTCTATCCTATCCTCTATCCTATCCTATCCTTTATTCTATCCAATCCCCTATCCTATCCTCTAGCCGATCCTATCCTCTATCCTATCCTATGCTCTATCCTATCCTATCCTCTATCTTATCGTATCCTCTATCGTATCCTATCATCTATCCTATCCTATCCTCTATCCTATCCTATCCTCTATCATATCCTATCCTCTATCATATCCTATCCTCCATCCTATCCAATCCTCTATCCTATCCTATCCTCTATCCTATCCTATCGTATCCTCTATCCTATCCTATCCTATCCTCTATCCTATCCTATCCTCTATCCTATCCTATACTCAATCCTATCTTATCCTCTATCTTATCCTATCCTCTATCCTATCCTCTATCCTATCCTATCCTTTATTCTATCCAATCCCCTATCCTATCCTCTATCCTATCCTATCCTCTATCATATCCTATCCTCTATCATATTCTATCCTATATCCTATCCTATCCTCTATCCTATCCTATCGTATCCTTTATCGTATCCTATCCTCTATCCTATCGTATCCTCTATCGTATCCTATCCTCTATACTATCCTATCCTCTATACTATCCTTTCCTCTATCCTATCCTATCCTCTATCCTATCCTATCCTCTATCCTATCCTATCCTTTATAATATCCTATCCGCTATCCTATCCTATCCTCTATAATATCGTATCCTCTATCATATCCTTTCCTCTTCCCTATAATATCATCTATCCTATCCTATCCTCTATCTTATCCTATCCTCTATCCTATCCTATCATCTATCCTATCCAATCCTCTATTCTATCTGATCCACTATCATATCCTATCCTCTATCCTATCCTATCCTCTATCCTATCCTATCCTCTATCCTATCCTATCCTCTATCATATCCTATCCTCTATCCTATCCTATCCTCTATCCTATCTTATCCTCTATCTTATCCTATCCTCTATCCTATCCTATCATCTATCCTATCCTATCTTCTATCCTATCCTATCCTCTATCATATCCTATCCTCTATCATATCCTATCCTCTATCCTATCCTATGCTCTATCCTATCCTATCCTCTATCCTATCCTATCCTCTATCCTATCCTTTCATCTATCCTATCCTATCCTCTATCCTATCGTATCCTCTATCCTATCCTTTCGTATCCTCTATCGCATCCTATCCTCCATCCTATCGTATCCTCTGTCCTATCCTATCCTCTATCCTATCCTATCCTCTATCCTATCCTATCCTCTATCTTATCCTATCCTCTATCCTATCCTATCCTCTATCCTATCCTATCCTCTATCCTATCGTATCCTCTGTCCTATCCTATCCTCTATCCTATCCTATCCTCTATCCTATCCTATCCTCTATCTTATCCTATCCTCTATCCTATCCTATCGTATCCTCTATCGTATCCTATCCTCTATACTATCCTATCCTCTATACTATCCTATCCTCTATCCTATCCTATCCTCTATCCTATCCTATCCTCTATCCTATCCTATCCTCTATCATATCCTATCCTCTATCATATCCTATCCTATAACCTATCCTATCCTCTATCCTATCCTATCGTATCCTCTATCGTATCCTATCCTCTATCCTATCCTATCGTATCCTCTATCGTATCCTATCCTCTATACTATCCTATCCTCTATACTATCCTATCCTCTATCCTATCCTATCCTCTATCCTATCCTATCCTTTATAATATCCTATCCTCTATCCTATCCTATCCTCTATCCTATCCTATCATCTATCCTATCCAATCTCCTATTCTATCTGATCCACTATCATATCCTATCCTCTATCCTATCCTATCCTCTATCTTATCCTATCCTCTATCCTATCCTATCCTCTATCCTATCCTATCCTCTATCCTATCCTATCCTATCCTATCCTCTACAGTCTCCTATCCTGTATCCGATCCAATCCCCTATCCTCTATCCTCTATCCTAACCTATCCTCTATCTTATCCTATCCTCTATCCTATCCTATCATCTATCCTATCCTATCCTCTATCCTATCCTATCCTCTATCCCATCCTATCCTCTATCCTATCCTATCCTCTATCCCATCCTATCCTCTATCCTATCCTATCCTCTATCCTATCCTATCCTCTATCCTATCCTATCCTCTATCCCATCCTATCCTCTTTCCTATCCTATCATCTATCCTATCCTATCCTCTATCTTATCCTATCCTCTATCTTATCCTATCCTCTTTCCTATCCTATCATCTATCCTATCCTATCCTCTATCCTATCCTATCCTCTATCCTATCCTATCCTATCCTCTATCCTAACCTATCCTCTATCCTATCCTATCCTCTATCCTATCCTATCCTCTATCCTATCCTATCCTCTATCCTATCCTATCCTCTATCCTATCCTATCCTCTATCCTATCCTATCCTCTATCCTATCCTATCCTCTATCCTATCCTATCCTCTATCCTATCCTATCCTCTATCCTATCCTATCCTCTATCCTATCCTATCCTCTATCCTCTATCCTATCCTATCCTCTATCCTATCCTATCCTCTATCCTATCCTATCCTCTATCCTATCCTATCCTCTACAATATCGTATCCTCTATCATATCCTTTCCTCTTTCCTATAATATCATCTATCCTATCCTATCCTCTATCCCATCCTATCCTCTATCCTATCCTATCATCTATCCTATCCTATCCTCTATCCTATCCTATCCTCTATCCTATCCTATACTCTATCCTATCCTATCCTCTATAATATCGTATCCTCTATCATATCCTTTCCTATTCCCTATAATATCATCTATCCTATCCTATCCTCTATCTTATCCTATCCTCTATCCTATCCTATCATCTATCCTATCCAATCCTCTATCCTATCCTATCCTCTATCCTATCCTATCCTATCCTCTATCCTAACCTATCCTCTATCCTATCCTATCCTCTATCGTATCCTATCCTCTATCCTATCCTATCCTCTATCCTATCCAATCCCCTATCCTATCCTCTATCCTAACCTATCCTCTATCTTATCCTATCCTCTATCCTATCCTATCATCTATCCTATCCTATCCTCTATCCTATCCTATCCTCTATCCCATCCTATCCTCTATCCTATCCTATCCTCTATCCCATCCTATCCTCTATCCTATCCTATCCTCTATCCTATCCTATCCTCTATCCTATCCTATCCTCTATCCCATCCTATCCTCTTTCCTATCCTATCATCTATCCTATCCTATCCTCTATCTTATCCTATCCTCTATCTTATCCTATCCTCTTTCCTATCCTATCATCTATCCTATCCTATCCTCTATCCTATCCTATCCTCTATCCTATCCTATCCTATCCTCTATCCTAACCTATCCTCTATCCTATCCTATCCTCTATCCTATCCTATCCTCTATCCTATCCTATCCTCTATCCTATCCTATCCTCTATCCTATCCTATCCTCTATCCTATCCTATCCTCTATCCTATCCTATCCTCTATCCTATCCTATCCTCTATCCTATCCTATCCTCTATCCTATCCTATCCTCTATCCTATCCTATCCTCTATCCTCTATCCTATCCTATCCTCTATCCTATCCTATCCTCTATCCTATCCTATCCTCTATCCTATCCTATCCTCTACAATATCGTATCCTCTATCATATCCTTTCCTCTTTCCTATAATATCATCTATCCTATCCTATCCTCTATCCCATCCTATCCTCTATCCTATCCTATCATCTATCCTATCCTATCCTCTATCCTATCCTATCCTCTATCCTATCCTATACTCTATCCTATCCTATCCTCTATAATATCGTATCCTCTATCATATCCTTTCCTATTCCCTATAATATCATCTATCCTATCCTATCCTCTATCTTATCCTATCCTCTATCCTATCCTATCATCTATCCTATCCAATCCTCTATTCTATCTGATCCACTATCATATCCTATCCTCTATCCTATCCTATCCTCTATCCTATCCTATCCTCTATCCTATCCTATCCTCTATCATATCCTATCCTCTATCCTATCCTATCCTCTATCCTATCTTATCCTCTATCTTATCCTATCCTGTATCCTATCCTATCCTCTCTCCTATCCAATCCCCTATCCTATTCTCTATCCGATCCTCTCCTCTATCTTATCCTATCCTCTATCCTATCCTATCATCTATCCTATTATATCCTCTATCCTATCCTATCCTCTATCATATCCTATCCTCTATCCTATCCTATACTCTATCCTATCTTATCCTCTATCTTATCCTATCCTCTATCCTATCCTCTATCCTATCCTATCCTTTATTCTATCCAATCCCCTATCCTATCCTCTAGCCGATCCTATCCTCTATCCTATCCTATCCTCTATCCTATCCTATCCTCTATCTTATCCTATCCTCTATCCTATCCTATCATCTATCCTATCCTATCCTCTATCCTATCCTATCCTCTATCATATCCTATCCTCTATCATATCCTATCCTATATCCTATCCTATCCTCTATCCTATCCTATCGTATCCTCTATCGTATCCTATCCTCTATCCTATCCTATCGTATCCTCTATCGTATCCTATCCTCTATACTATCCTATCCTCTATACTATCCTATCCTCTATCCTATCCTATCCTCTATCCTATCCTATCCTTTATAATATCCTATCCTCTATCCTATCCTATCCACTATAATATCGTATCCTCTATCATATCCTTTCCTCTTCCCTATAATATCATCTATCCTATCCTATCCTCTATCTTATCCTATCCTCTATCCTATCCTATCATCTATCCTATCCAATCCTCTATTCTATCTGATCCACTATCATATCCTATCCTCTATCCTATCCTATCCTCTATCCTATCCTATCCTCTATCATATCCTATCCTCTATCATATCCTATCCTATATCCTATCCTATCCTCTATCCTATCCTATCGTATCCTCTATCGTATCCTATCCCTTATCCTATCCTATCGTATCCTCTATCGTATCCTATCCTCTATACTATCCTATCCTCTATACTATCCTATCCTCTATCCTATCCTATCCTCTATCCTATTTTATCCTCTATCTTATCCGATCCTCTATCCTATCCTATAGGCTATCCTATCTTATCCTCTATCTTATCCTATCCTCTACCCTATCCTCTATCCTATCCTATCCTTTATTCTATCCAATCCCCTATCCTATCCTCTATCCGATCCTATCCTCTATCCTATCCTATCATCTATCCTATCCTATCCTCTATCCTATCCTATCCTCTATCATATCCTATCCTCTATCATATCCTATCCTATATCCTATCCTATCCTCTATCCTATCCTATCGTATCCTCTATCGTATCCTATCCTCTATCCTATCCTATCGTATCCTCTATCGTATCCTATCCTCTATCCTATCCTATCGTATCCTCTATCGTATCCTATCCTCTATACTATCCTATCCTCTATACTATCCTATCCTCTATCCTATCCTATCCTCTATCCTATCCTATCCTCTATCCTATCCTATCCTTTATAATATCCTATCCTCTATCCTATCTTATCCTCTATAATATCGTATCCTCTATCATATCCTTTCCTCTTCCCTATAATATCATCTATTCTATCCCATCCTCTATCTTATCCTATCCTCTATCCTATCCTATCATCTATCCTATCCAATCCTGTATTCTATCTGATCCACTATCATATCCTATCCTCTATCCTATCCTATCCTCTATCCTATCCTATCCTCTATCCTATCCTATCCTCTATCATATCCTATCCTCTATCCTATCCTATCCTCTATCCTATCTTATCCTCTATCTTATCCTATCCTCTATCCTATCCTATCATCTATCGTATCCTATCCTCTATCCTATCCTACCCTCTATCCTATCCTATCCTCTATACTAACCTATCCTCTATCGTCTCCTATCCTGTATCCGATCCAATCCCCTATCCTCTATCCTATCCTATCCTCTATCTTATCCTATCCTATCCTATCCTCTACCGTCTCCTATCCTGTATCCGATCCAATCCCCTATCCTCTATCCTATCCTCTATCCTATCCTATCGTATCCTCTATCGTATCCTATCCTCTATCCTATCCTCTATCCTATCCTATCGTATCCTCTATCGTATCCTATCCTCTATCCTATCCTATCCTCTATCCTATCCAATCCCAAATCCTATCCTCTCTCCTAACCTATCCTCTATCTTATCCTATCCTCTATCCTATCCTATCATCTATCCTATCCTATCCTCTATCCTATCCTATCTTCTATCCTATCCTATCCTCTATCCTATCCTATCCTCTATCCCATCCTATCCTCTATCCTATTCTATCCTCTATCCTATCCTATCCTCTATCCTATCCTATCCTCTATCCCATCCTATCCTCTATCCTATCCTATCCTCTATCCTATCCTATCCTCTATCCTATCCTATCCTCTACAATATCGTATCCTCTATCATATCCTTTCCTCTTTCCTATAATATCATCTATCCTATCCTATCCACTATCTTATCCTATCCTCTTTCCTATCCTATCATCTATCCTATCCTATCCTCTATCCTATCCTATCCTCTATCCTATCCTATCCTCTATCCTATCCTATCCTCTATCCTATCCTATCCTCTATCCTATCCTATCCTCTATCCTATCCTATCCTCTATCCTATCCTATCCTCTATCCTATCCTATCCTCTATCCTATTCTATCCTCTATCCTATCCTATCCTCTATCCTATCTTATCCTCTATCCTATCCTATCCTCTACAATATCGTATCCTCTATCATATCCTTTCCTCTTTCCTATAATATCATCTATCCTATCATATCCTCTATCTTATCCTATCCTCTATCCTATCCTATCATCTATCCTATACTATCCTCTATCCTATCCTATCCTCTATCCTATCCTATCCTCTATCATATCCTATCCTCTATCCTATCCTATCCTCTATCCTATCTTATCCTCTATCTTATCCTATCCTCTATCCTATCCTATCATCTATCCTATCCTATCCTCTATCCTATCCTATCGTATCCTCTATCGTATAATATCCTCTATCCTATCCTATCGTATCCTCTATCGTATAATATCCTCTATCCTATCCTATCCTCTCTCCTATCCAATCCCCTATCCTATTCTCTATCCGATCCTATCCTCTATCTTATCCTATCCTCTTTCCTATCCTATCATCTATCCTATCCTATCCTCTATCCTATCCTATCCTCTATCCTATCCTATCCTCTATCCTATCCTATCCTCTATCCTATCCTATCCTCTATCCTATCCTATCCTCTATCCTATCCTATCCTCTATCCTATCCTATCCTCTATCCTATCCTATCCTCTATCCTATCCTATCCTCTATCCTATTCTATCCTCTATCCTATCCTATCCTCTATCCTATCCTATCCTCTATCATATCCTATCCTCTATCATATCCTATCCTATATCCTATCCTATCCTCTATCCTATCCTATCGTATCCTCTATCGTATCCTATCCTCTATCCTATCCTATCGTATCCTCTATCGTATCCTATCCTCTATCCTATCCTATCCTCTATCCTATCCAATCCCCTATCCTATCCTCTATCCTAACCTATCCTCTATCTTATCCTATCCTCTATCCTATCCTATCATCTATCCTATCCTATCCTCTATCCTATCCTATCCTCTATCCCATCCTATCCTCTATCCTATCCTATCCTCTATCCCATCCTATCCTCTATCCTATCCTATCCTCTATCCTAACCTATCCTCTATCCTATCCTATCCTCTATCCCATCCTATCCTCTATCCTATCCTATCCTCTATCCTATCCTATCCTCTATCCTATCCTATCCTCTATCCTATCCTATCCTCTACAATATCGTATCCTCTATCATATCCTTTCCTCTTTCCTATAATATCATCTATCCTATCCTATCCTCTATCCTATCCTATCCTCTACAATATCGTATCCTCTATCATATCCTATCCTCTATCCTATCCAATCCTCTATCCTATCCTATCCTCTATCCTATCCTATCGTATCCTCTATCCTATCCTATCCTATCCTCTACCCTATCCTATCCTCTACCGTCTCCTATCCTGTATCCGATCCAATCCCCTATCCTCTATCCTATCCTATCCTCTATCCTATCCTATCCTATCCTATCCTCTACCGTCTCCTATCCTGTATCCGATCCAATCCCCTATCCTCTATCCTATCCTCTATCCTATCCTATCGTATCCTCTATCGTATCCTATCCTCTATCCTATCCTCTATCGTATCCTATCCTCTATCCTATCCTATCCTCTATCCTATCCAATCCCAAATCCTATCCTCTATCCAAACCTATCCTCTATCTTATCCTATCCTCTATCCTATCCTATCATCTATCCTATCCTATCCTCTATCCTATCCTATCCTCTATCCTATCCTATCCTATCCTCTATCCTAGCCTATCCTCTATCCCATCCTATCCTCTATCCTATTCTATCCTCTATCCTATCCTATCCTCTATCCTATCCTATCCTCTATCCCATCCTATCCTCTATCCTAACCTATCCTCTATCCTATCCTATCCTCTATCCTATCCTATCCTCTATCCTATCCTATCCTCTACAATATCGTATCCTCTATCATATCCTTTCCTCTTTCCTATAATATCATCTATCCTATCCTATCCACTATCTTATCCTATCCTCTTTCCTATCCTATCATCTATCCTATCCTATCCTCTATCCTATCCTATCCTCTATCCTATCCTATCCTCTATCCTATCCTATCCTCTATCCTATCCTATCCTCTATCCTATCCTATCCTCTATCCTATCCTATCCTCTATCCTATCCTATCCTCTATCCTATCCTATCCTCTATCCTATCCTATCCTCTATCCTATCCTATCCTCTATCCTATCCTATCCTCTATCCTATCCTATCCTCTATCCTATCCTATCCTCTATCCTATCCTATCCTCTATCCTATCCTATCATCTATCCTATACTATCCTCTATCCTATCCTATCCTCTATCCTATCCTATCCTCTATCATATCCTATCCTCTATCCTATCCTATCCTCTATCCTATCTTATCCTCTATCTTATCCTATCCTCTATCCTATCCTCTCATCTATCCTATCCTATCCTCTATCCTATCCTATCGTATCCTCTATCGTATCCTATCCTCTATCCTATCCTATCCTCTCTCCTATCCAATCCCCTATCCCATTCTCTATCCGATCCTATCCTCTATCTTATCCTATCCTCTATCCTATCCTATCATCTATCCTATCCTATCCTCTATCCTATCCTATCCTCTATCATATCCTATCCTCTATCCTATCCTATACTCTATCCTATCTTATCCTCTATCTTATCCTATCCTCTATCCTATCCTCTATCCTATCCTATCCGTTATTCTATCCAATCCCCTATCCTATCCTCTAGCCGATCCTATCCTCTATCCTATCCTATCCTCTATCCTATCCTATCCTCTATCTTATCCTATCCTCTATCCTATCCTATCATCTATCCTATCCTATCCTCTATCCTATCATATCCTCTATCATATCCTATCCTCTATCATATCCTATCCTCCATCCTATCCAATCCTCTATCCTATCCTATCCTCTATCCTATCCTATCGTATCCTCTATCCTATCCTATCCTATCCTCTATCCTATCCTATCCTCTATCCTATCCTATACTCTATCCTATCTTATCCTCTATCTTATCCTATCCTCTATCCTATCCTCTATCCTATCCTATCCTTTATTCTATCCAATCCCCTATCCTATCCTCTATCCTATCCTATCCTCTATCATATCCTATCCTCTATCATATCCTATCCTATATCCTATCCTATCCTCTATCCTATCCTATCGTATCCTTTATCGTATCCTATCCTCTATCCTATCGTATCCTCTATCGTATCCTATCCTCTATACTATCCTATCCTCTATACTATCCTTTCCTCTATCCTATCCTATCCTCTATCCTATCCTATCCTCTATCCTATCCTATCCTTTATAATATCCTATCCGCTATCCTATCCTATCCTCTATAATATCGTATCCTCTATCATATCCTTTCCTCTTCCCTATAATATCATCTATCCTATCCTATCCTCTATCTTATCCTATCCTCTATCCTATCCTATCATCTATCCTATCCAATCCTCTATTCTATCTGATCCACTATCATATCCTATCCTCTATCCTATCCTATCCTCTATCCTATCCTATCCTCTATCCTATCCTATCCTCTATCATATCCTATCCTCTATCCTATCCTATCCTCTATCCTATCTTATCCTCTATCTTATCCTATCCTCTATCCTATCGTATCCTCTATCCTATCCTTTCGTATCCTCTATCGCATCCTATCCTCTATCCTATCGTATCCTCTGTCCTATCCTATCCTCTATCCTATCCTATCCTCTATCCTATCCTATCCTCTATCTTATCCTATCCTCTATCCTATCCTATCGTATCCTCTATCGTATCCTATCCTCTATACTATCCTATCCTCTATACTATCCTATCCTCTATCCTATCCTATCCTCTATCCTATCCTATCCTCTATCCTATCCTATCCTCTATCATATCCTATCCTCTATCATATCCTATCCTATAACCTATCCTATCCTCTATCCTATCCTATCGTATCCTCTATCGTATCCTATCCTCTATCCTATCCTATCGTATCCTCTATCATATCCTATCCTCTATACTATCCTATCCTCTATACTATCCTATCCTCTATCCTATCCTATCCTCTATCCTATCCTATCCTTTATAATATCCTATCCTCTATCCTATCCTATCCTCTATCCTATCCTATCATCTATCCTATCCAATCTCCTATTCTATCTGATCCACTATCATATCCTATCCTCTATCCTATCCTATCCTCTATCTTATCCTATCCTCTATCCTATCCTATCCTCTATCCTATCCTATCCTCTATCCTATCCTATCCTCTATCCTATCCTATCCTATCCTATCCTCTACAGTCTCCTATCCTGTATCCGATCCAATCCCCTATCCTCTATCCTATCCTCTATCCTATCCTATCGTATCCTCTATCGTATCCTATCCTCTATCCTATCCTATCGTATCCTCTACCGTATCCTATCCTCTATCCTATCCTATCCTCTATCCTATCCAATCCCCTATCCTATCCTCTATCCTAACCTATCCTCTATCTTATCCTATCCTCTATCCTATCCTATCATCTATCCTATCCTATCCTCTATCCTATCCTATCCTCTATCCCATCCTATCCTCTATCCTATCCTATCCTCTATCCCATCCTATCCTCTATCCTATCCTATCCTCTATCCTATCCTATCCTCTATCCTATCCTATCCTCTATCCCATCCTATCCTCTTTCCTATCCTATCATCTATCCTATCCTATCCTCTATCTTATCCTATCCTCTATCTTATCCTATCCTCTTTCCTATCCTATCATCTATCCTATCCTATCCTCTATCCTATCCTATCCTCTATCCTATCCTATCCTATCCTCTATCCTATCCTATCCTCTATCCTATCCTATCCTCTATCCTATCCTATCCTCTATCCTATCCTATCCTCTATCCTATCCTATCCTCTATCCTATCCTATCCTCTATCCTATCCTATCCTCTATCCTATCCTATCCTCTATCCTATCCTATCCTCTATCCTATCCTATCCTCTATCCTATCCTATCCTCTATCCTATCCTATCCTCTATCCTATCCTATCCTCTATCCTATCCTATCCTCTATCCTATCCTATCCTCTACAATATCGTATCCTCTATCATATCCTTTCCTCTTTCCTATAATATCATCTATCCTATGCTATCCTCTATCCTATCCTATCCTCTATCCTATCCTATCATCTATCCTATCCTATCCTCTATCCTATCCTATCCTCTATCCTATCCTATCCTCTATCCTATCCTATCCTCTATAATATCGTATCCTCTATCATATCCTTTCCTATTCCCTATAATATCATCTATCCTATCCTATCCTCTATCTTATCCTATCCTCTATCCTATCCTATCATCTATCCTATCCAATCCTCTATTCTATCTGATCCACTATCATATCCTATCCTCTATCCTATCCTATCCTCTATCCTATCCTATCCTCTATCCTATCCTATCCTCTATCATATCCTATCCTCTATCCTATCCTATCCTCTATCCTATCTTATCCTCTATCTTATCCTATCCTCTATCCTATCCTATCCTCTCTCCTATCCAATCCCCTATCCTATTCTCTATCCGATCCTCTCCTCTATCTTATCCTATCCTCTATCCTATCCTATCATCTATCCTATTATATCCTCTATCCTATCCTATCCTCTATCATATCCTATCCTCTATCCTATCCTATACTCTATCCTATCTTATCCTCTATCTTATCCTATCCTCTATCCTATCCTCTATCCTATCCTATCCTTTATTCTATCCAATCCCCTATCCTATCCTCTAGCCGATCCTATCCTCTATCCTATCCTATCCTCTATCCTATCCTATCCTCTATCATATCCTATCCTCTATCATATCCTATCCTCCATCCTATCCAATCCTGTATCCTATCCTATCCTCTATCCTATCCTATCGTATCCTCTATCCTATCCTATCCTCTATACTATCCTATCCTCTATACTATCCTATCCTCTATCCTATCCTATCCTCTATCCTATCCTATCCTTTATAATATCCTATCCTCTATCCTATCCTATCCACTATAATATCGTATCCTCTATCATATCCTTTCCTCTTCCCTATAATATCATCTATCCTATCCTATCCTCTATCTTATCCTATCCTCTATCCTATCCTATCATCTATCCTATCCAATCCTCTATTCTATCTGATCCACTATCATATCCTATCCTCTATCCTATCCTATCCTCTATCCTATCCTATCCTCTATCATATCCTATCCTCTATCATATCCTATCCTATATCCTATCCTATCCTCTATCCTATCCTATCGTATCCTCTATCGTATCCTATCCCTTATCCTATCCTATCGTATCCTCTATCGTATCCTATCCTCTATACTATCCTATCCTCTATACTATCCTATCCTCTATCCTATCCTATGCTCTATCCTATTTTATCCTCTATCTTATCCGATCCTCTATCCTATCCTATACTCTATCCTATCTTATCCTCTATCTTATCCTATCCTCTACCCTATCCTCTATCCTATCCTATCCTTTATTCTATCCAATCCCCTATCCTATCGTCTATCCGATCCTATCCTCTATCCTATCCTATCCTCTATCCTATCCTATCCTCTATCTTATCCTATCCTCTATCCTATCCTATCATCTATCCTATCCTATCCTCTATCCTATCCTATCCTCTATCATATCCTATCCTCTATCATATCCTATCCTATATCCTATCCTATCCTCTATCCTATCCTATCGTATCCTCTATCGTATCCTATCCTCTATCCTATCCTATCGTATCCTCTATCGTATCCTATCCTCTATCCTATCCTATCGTATCCTCTATCGTATCCTATCCTCTATACTATCCTATCCTCTATACTATCCTATCCTCTATCCTATCCTATCCTCTATCCTATCCTATCCTCTATCCTATCCTATCCTTTATAATATCCTATCCTCTATCCTATCTTATCCTCTATAATATCGTATCCTCTATCATATCCTTTCCTCTTCCCTATAATATCATCTATTCTATCCCATCCTCTATCTTATCCTATCCTCTATCCTATCCTATCATCTATCCTATCCAATCCTGTATTCTATCTGATCCACTATCATATCCTATCCTCTATCCTATCCTATCCTCTATCCTATCCTATCCTCTATCCTATCCTATCCTCTATCATATCCTATCCTCTATCCTATCCTATCCTCTATCCTATCTTATCCTCTATCTTATCCTATCCTCTATCCTATCCTATCATCTATCCTATCCTATCTTCTATCCTATCCTATCCTCTATCATATCCTATCCTCTATCCTATCCTATCCTCTATCCTATCCTATGCTCTATCCTATCCTACCCTCTATCCTATCCTATCCTCTATCCTATCCTATCCTCTATCCTATCCTATCGTACCCTCTATCGTATCCTATCCTCTATCCTATCCTACCCTCTATCCTATCCTATCCTCTATACTAACCTATCCTCTATCGTCTCCTATCCTGTATCCGATCCAATCCCCTATCCTCTATCCTATCCTATCCTCTATCCTATCCTATCCTATCCTATCCTCTACCGTCTCCTATCCTGTATCCGATCCAATCCCCTATCCTCTATCCTATCCTCTATCCTATCCTATCGTATCCTCTATCGTATCCTATCCTCTATCCTATCCTATCGTATCCTCTATCGTATCCTATCCTCCATCCTATCCTATCCTCTATCCTATCCAATCCCAAATCCTATCCTCTCTCCTAACCTATCCTCTATCTTATCCTATCCTCTATCCTATCCTATCATCTATCCTATCCTATCCTCTATCCTATCCTATCTTCTATCCTATCCTATCCTCTATCCTATCCTATCCTCTATCCCATCCTATCCTCTATCCTATTCTATCCTCTATCCTATCCTATCCTCTATCCTATCCTATCCTCTATCCCATCCTATCCTCTATCCTATCCTATCCTCTATCCTATCCTATCCTCTATCCTATCCTATCCTCTATCCTATCCTATCCTCTACAATATCGTATCCTCTATCATATCCTTTCCTCTTTCCTATAATATCATCTATCCTATCCTATCCACTATCTTATCCTATCCTCTTTCCTATCCTATCATCTATCCTATCCTATCCTCTATCCTATCCTATCCTCTATCCTATCCTATCCTCTATCCTATCCTATCCTCAATCCTATCCTATCCTCTATCCTATCCTATCCTCTATCCTATCCTATCCTCTATCCTATCCTATCCTCTATCCTATCCTATCCTCTATCCTATTCTATCCTCTATCCTATCCTATCCTCTATCCTATCCTATCCTCTATCCTATCCTATCCTCTACAATATCGTATCCTCTATCATATCCTTTCCACTTTCCTATAATATCATCTATCCTATCATATCCTCTATCTTATCCTATCCTCTATCCTATCCTATCATCTATCCTATACTATCCTCTATCCTATCCTATCCTCTATCCTATCCTATCCTCTATCATATCCTATCCTCTATCCTATCCTATCCTCTATCCTATCTTATCCTCTATCTTATCCTATCCTCTATCCTATCCTATCATCTATCCTATCCTATCCTCTATCCTATCCTATCGTATCCTCTATCGTATAATATCCTCTATCCTATCCTATCCTCTCTCCTATCCAATCCCCTATCCTATTCTCTATCCGATCCTATCCTCTATCTTATCCTATCCTCTATCCTATCCTATCATCTATCCTATCCTATCCTCTATCCTATCCTATCCTCTATCATATCCTATCCTCTATCCTATCCTATACTCTATCCTATCTTATCCTCTATCTTATCCTATCCTCTATCCTATCCTCTATCCTATCCTATCCTTTATTCTATCCAATCCCCTATCCTATCCTCTAGCCGATCCTATCCTCTATCCTATCCTATCCTGTATCCTATCCTCTCCTCTATCTTATCCTATCCTCTATCCTATCCTATCATCTATCCTATCCTATCCTCTATCCTATCCTATCCTCTATCATATCCTATCCTCTATCATATCCTATCCTGCATCCTATCCAATCCTCTATCCTATCCTATCCTCTATCCTATCCTATCGTATCCTCTATCCTATCCTATCCTATCCTCTATCCTATCCTATCCTCTATCCTATCCTATACTCTATCCTATCTTATCCTCTATCTTATCCTATCCTCTATCTTATCCTCTATCCTATCCTATCCTTTATTCTATCCAATCCCCTATCCTATCCTTTATCCTATCCTATCCTCTATCCTATCCTATCCTCTATCTTATCCTATCCTCTATCCTATCCTATCATCTATCCTATCCTATCCTCTATCCTATCCTATCCTCTATCATATCCTATCCTCTATCATATCCTATCCTATATCCTATCCTATCCTCTATCCTATCCTATCGTATCCTCTATCGTATCCTATCCTCTATCCTATCCTATCGTATCCTCTATCGTATCCTATCCTCTATACTATCCTATCCTCTATACTATCCTATCCTCTATCCTATCCTATCCTCTATCCTATCCTATCCTCTATCCTATCCTATCCTTTATAATATCCTATCCTCTATCCTATCCTATCCTCTATAATATCGTATCCTCTATCATATCGTTTCCTCTTCCCTATAATATCATCTATCCTATCCTATCCTCTATCTTATCCTATCCTCTATCCTATCCTATCATCTATCCTATCCAATCCTCTATCCTATCCTATCCTCTATCCTATCCTATCCTCTATCCTATCCTATCCTCTATCCTATCCTATCCTCTATCCTATCCTATCCTCTATCCTATACTATCCTCTATCCTATCCTATCCTCTATCCTATCCTATCCTCTATCATATCCTATCCTCTATCATATCCTATCCTCCATCCTATCCAATCCTCTATCCTATCCTATCCTCTATCCTATCCTATCGTATCCTCTATCCTATCCTATCCTATCCTTTATCCTATCCTATCCTCTATCCTATCCTATACTCTATCCTATCTTATCCTCTATCTTATCCTATCCTCTATCCTATCCTCTATCCTATCCTATCCTTTATTCTATCCAATCCCCTATCCTATCCTCTATCCGATCCTATCCTCTATCCTATCGTATCCTCTATCCTATCCTATCCTCTATCTTATCCTATCCTCTATCCTATCCTATCATCTATCCTATCCTATCCTCTATCCTATCCTATCCTCTATCATATCCTATCCTCTATCATATCCTATCCTATATCCTATCCTATCCTCTATCCTATCCTATCGTATCCTCTACCGTATCCTATCCTCTATCCTATCCTATCGTATCCTCTATCGTATCCTATCCTCTATACTATCCTATCCTCTATCTTATCCTATCCTCTATCCTATCCTATCATCTATCCTATCCAATCCTCTATCCTATCCTATCCTCTATCCTATCGTATCCTCTATCCTATCCTATCCTATCCTCTATCCTATCCTATCCTCTATCCTATCCTATACTCTATCCTATCTTATCCTCTATCTTATCCTATCCTCTATCTTATCCTCTATCCTATCCTATCCTTTATTCTATCCAATCCCCTATCCTATCCTTTATCCTATCCTATCCTCTATCCTATCCTATCCTCTATCTTATCCTATCCTCTATCCTATCCTATCATCTATCCTATCCTATCCTCTATCCTATCCTATCCTCTATCATATCCTATCCTCTATCATATCCTATCCTATATCCAATCCTATCCTCTATCCTATCCTATCGTATCCTCTATCGTATCCTATCCTCTATCCTATCCTATCGTATCCTCTATCGTATCCTATCCTCTATACTATCCTATCCTCTATACTATCCTATCCTCTATCCTATCCTATCCTCTATCCTATCCTATCCTCTATCCTATCCTATCCTTTATAATATCCTATCCTCTATCCTATCCTATCCTCTATAATATCGTATCCTCTATCATATCGTTTCCTCTTCCCTATAATATCATCTATCCTATCCTATCCTCTATCTTATCCTATCCTCTATCCTATCCTATCATCTATCCTATCCAATCCTCTATCCTATCCTATCCTCTATCCTATCCTATCCTCTATCCTATCCTATCCTCTATCCTATCCTATCCTCTATCCTATCCTATCCTCTATCCTATACTATCCTCTATCCTATCCTATCCTCTATCCTATCCTATCCTCTATCATATCCTATCCTCTATCATATCCTATCCTCCATCCTATCCAATCCTCTATCCTATCCTATCCTCTATCCTATCCTATCGTATCCTCTATCCTATCCTATCCTATCCTTTATCCTATCCTATCCTCTATCCTATCCTATACTCTATCCTATCTTATCCTCTATCTTATCCTATCCTCTATCCTATCCTCTATCCTATCCTATCCTTTATTCTATCCAATCCCCTATCCTATCCTCTATCCGATCCTATCCTCTATCCTATCGTATCCTCTATCCTATCCTATCCTCTATCTTATCCTATCCTCTATCCTATCCTATCATCTATCCTATCCTATCCTCTAGCCGATCCTATCCTCTATCCTATCCTATCCTGTATCCTATCCTCTCCTCTATCTTATCCTATCCTCTATCCTATCCTATCATCTATCCTATCCTATCCTCTATCCTATCCTATCCTCTATCATATCCTATCCTCTATCATATCCTATCCTGCATCCTATCCAATCCTCTATCCTATCCTATCCTCTATCCTATCCTATCGTATCCTCTATCCTATCCTATCCTATCCTCTATCCTATCCTATCCTCTATCCTATCCTATACTCTATCCTATCTTATCCTCTATCTTATCCTATCCTCTATCTTATCCTCTATCCTATCCTATCCTTTATTCTATCCAATCCCCTATCCTATCCTTTATCCTATCCTATCCTCTATCCTATCCTATCCTCTATCTTATCCTATCCTCTATCCTATCCTATCATCTATCCTATCCTATCCTCTATCCTATCCTATCCTCTATCATATCCTATCCTCTATCATATCCTATCCTATATCCTATCCTATCCTCTATCCTATCCTATCGTATCCTCTATCGTATCCTATCCTCTATCCTATCCTATCGTATCCTCTATCGTATCCTATCCTCTATACTATCCTATCCTCTATACTATCCTATCCTCTATCCTATCCTATCCTCTATCCTATCCTATCCTCTATCCTATCCTATCCTTTATAATATCCTATCCTCTATCCTATCCTATCCTCTATAATATCGTATCCTCTATCATATCGTTTCCTCTTCCCTATAATATCATCTATCCTATCCTATCCTCTATCTTATCCTATCCTCTATCCTATCCTATCATCTATCCTATCCAATCCTCTATCCTATCCTATCCTCTATCCTATCCTATCCTCTATCCTATCCTATCCTCTATCCTATCCTATCCTCTATCCTATCCTATCCTCTATCCTATACTATCCTCTATCCTATCCTATCCTCTATCCTATCCTATCCTCTATCATATCCTATCCTCTATCATATCCTATCCTCCATCCTATCCAATCCTCTATCCTATCCTATCCTCTATCCTATCCTATCGTATCCTCTATCCTATCCTATCCTATCCTTTATCCTATCCTATCCTCTATCCTATCCTATACTCTATCCTATCTTATCCTCTATCTTATCCTATCCTCTATCCTATCCTCTATCCTATCCTATCCTTTATTCTATCCAATCCCCTATCCTATCCTCTATCCGATCCTATCCTCTATCCTATCGTATCCTCTATCCTATCCTATCCTCTATCTTATCCTATCCTCTATCCTATCCTATCATCTATCCTATCCTATCCTCTATCCTATCCTATCCTCTATCATATCCTATCCTCTATCATATCCTATCCTATATCCTATCCTATCCTCTATCCTATCCTATCGTATCCTCTACCGTATCCTATCCTCTATCCTATCCTATCGTATCCTCTATCGTATCCTATCCTCTATACTATCCTATCCTCTATCTTATCCTATCCTCTATCCTATCCTATCATCTATCCTATCCAATCCTCTATCCTATCCTATCCTCTATCCTATCGTATCCTCTATCCTATCCTATCCTATCCTCTATCCTATCCTATCCTCTATCCTATCCTATACTCTATCCTATCTTATCCTCTATCTTATCCTATCCTCTATCTTATCCTCTATCCTATCCTATCCTTTATTCTATCCAATCCCCTATCCTATCCTTTATCCTATCCTATCCTCTATCCTATCCTATCCTCTATCTTATCCTATCCTCTATCCTATCCTATCATCTATCCTATCCTATCCTCTATCCTATCCTATCCTCTATCATATCCTATCCTCTATCATATCCTATCCTATATCCAATCCTATCCTCTATCCTATCCTATCGTATCCTCTATCGTATCCTATCCTCTATCCTATCCTATCGTATCCTCTATCGTATCCTATCCTCTATACTATCCTATCCTCTATACTATCCTATCCTCTATCCTATCCTATCCTCTATCCTATCCTATCCTCTATCCTATCCTATCCTTTATAATATCCTATCCTCTATCCTATCCTATCCTCTATAATATCGTATCCTCTATCATATCGTTTCCTCTTCCCTATAATATCATCTATCCTATCCTATCCTCTATCTTATCCTATCCTCTATCCTATCCTATCATCTATCCTATCCAATCCTCTATCCTATCCTATCCTCTATCCTATCCTATCCTCTATCCTATCCTATCCTCTATCCTATCCTATCCTCTATCCTATCCTATCCTCTATCCTATACTATCCTCTATCCTATCCTATCCTCTATCCTATCCTATCCTCTATCATATCCTATCCTCTATCATATCCTATCCTCCATCCTATCCAATCCTCTATCCTATCCTATCCTCTATCCTATCCTATCGTATCCTCTATCCTATCCTATCCTATCCTTTATCCTATCCTATCCTCTATCCTATCCTATACTCTATCCTATCTTATCCTCTATCTTATCCTATCCTCTATCCTATCCTCTATCCTATCCTATCCTTTATTCTATCCAATCCCCTATCCTATCCTCTATCCGATCCTATCCTCTATCCTATCGTATCCTCTATCCTATCCTATCCTCTATCTTATCCTATTCTCTATCCTATCCTATCATCTATCCTATCCTATCCTCTATCCTATCCTATCCTCTATCATATCCTATCCTCTATCATATCCTATCCTATATCCTATCCTATCCTCTATCCTATCCTATCGTATCCTCTATCGTATCCTATCCTCTATCCTATCCTATCGTATCCTCTATCGTATCCTATCCTCTATACTATCCTATCCTCTATCTTATCCTATCCTCTATCCTATCCTATCATCTATCCTATCCAATCCTCTATCCTATCCTATCCTCTATCTTATCCTATCCTCTATCCTATCCTATCATCTATCCTATCCTCTCCTCTATCCTATCCTATCCTCTATAATATCGTATCCTCTATCATATCCTTTCCTCTTCCCTATAATATCATCTATCCTATCCAATCCTCTATTCTATCTGATCCACTATCATATCCTATCCTCTATCCTATCCTATCCTCTATCCTATCCTTTCGTCTATCCTATCCTATCCTCTATCATATCCTATCCTCTATCCTATCCTATCCTCTATCCTATCTTATCCTCTATCTTATCCTATCCTCTATCCTATCCTATCATCTATCCTATCCTATCTTCTATCCTATCCTATCCTCTATCATATCCTATCCTCTATCCTATCCTATCCTCTATCATATCCTATCCTCTATCCTATCCTATCGTACCCTCTATCGTATCCTATCCTCTATCCTATCCTATCCTCTATCCTATCCTATCCTCTATACTATCCTATCCTCTATCGTCTCCTATCCTGTATCCGATCCAATCCCCTAACCTCTATCCTATCCTATTCTCTATCCTATCCTCATTCCTATCGTATCCTCTATCCTATCCTATCCTCTATCCTATACCAATCCTCTGTCCTGTCCTATCCTCTATCCTATCCTATTCTCTATCCTATCCTATCGTATCCTCTATCCTATCCTATCCTCTATCTTATCCTATCCTCTATCCTATCCTATCCTCTATCCTATCCTATCCTCTATCCTATCCTATCCTCTATCCTATCCTTTCGTATCCTCTATCGCATCCTATCCTCTATCCTATCCTATCCTATATCCTATCCAATCCTCTATACTATCCTATCCTCTATCCTATCTTATCCTCTATCTTATCCTATCCTCTATCATATCCTGTCCTCTATCCTATCCTATACTCTATCCTATCTTATCTTCTATCTTATCCTATCCTATCCTTTATTCTATCCAATCCCCTATCCTATCCTCTAGCCGATCCTATCCTCTATCCTATCCTATCCTCTATCCTATCCTATCCTCTATCTTATCCTATCCTCTATCCTATCCTATCATCTATCCTATCCTATCCTCTATCCTATCCTATCCTCTATCATATCCTATCCTCTATCATATCCTATCCTCCATCCTATCCAATCCTCTATCCTATCCTATCCTCTATCCTATCCTATCGTATCCTCTATCCTATCCTATCTTATCCTCTATCCTATCCTATCCTCTATCCTATCCTATACTCTATCCTATCTTATCCTCTATCTTATCCTATCCTCTATCCTATCCTATCCTTTATTCTATCCAATCCCCTATCCTATCCTCTATCCGATCCTATCCTCTATCCTATCCTATCCTCTATCCTATCCTATCCTCTATCTTATCCTATCCTCTATCCTATCCTATCATCTATCCTATCCTATCCTCTATCCTATCCTATACTCTATCCTATCTTATCCTCTATCTTATCCTATCCTCTATCCTATCCTCTATCCTATCCTATCCTTTATTCTATCCAATCCCCTATCCTATCCTCTATCCGATCATATCCTCTATCCTATCCTATCCTCTATCCTATCCTATCCTCTATCTTATCCTATCCTCTATCCTATCCTATACTCTATCCTATCTTATCCTCTACCTTATCCTATCCTCTATCCTATCCTCTATCCTATCCTATCCTTTATTCTATCCAATCCCCTATTCTATCCTCTATCCGATCCTATCCTCTATCCTATCCTATCCTCTATCCTATCCTATACTCTATCTTATCCTATCCTCTATCCTATCCTATCATCTATCCTATCCTATCCTCTATCCTATCCTATCCTCTATCATATCCTATCCTCTATCATATCCTATCCTATATCCTATCCTATCCTCTATCCTATCCTATCGTATCCTCTATCGTATCCTATCCTCTATCCTATCCTATCGTATCCTCTATCGTATCCTATCCTCTATACTATCCTATCCTCTATACTATCCTATCCTCTATCCTATCCTATCCTCTATCCTATCCTATCCTCTATCCTATCCTATCCTTTATAATATCCTATCCTCTATCCTATCCTATCCTCTATAATATCGTATCCTCTATCATATCCTTTCCTCTTCCCTATAATATCATCTATCCTATCCTATCCTCTATCTTATCCTATCCTCTATCAAATCCTATCATCTCTCCTATCCAATCCTCTATTCTATCTGATCCACTATCCTATCCTATCATCTATCCTATCCTATCCTCTATCCTATCCTATCCTCTATCATATCCTATCCTCTATCATATCCTATCCTCCATCCTATCCAATCCTCTATCCTATCCTATCCTCTATCCTATCCTATCGTATCCTCTATCCTATCCTATCTTATCCTCTATCCTATCCTATCCTCTATCCTATCCTATACTCTATCCTATCTTATCCTCTATCTTATCCTATCCTCTATCCTATCCTATCCTTTATTCTATCCAATCCCCTATCCTATCCTCTATCCGATCCTATCCTCTATCCTATCCTATCCTCTATCCTATCCTATCATCTATCCTATCCTATCCTCTATCCTATCCTATACTCTATCCTATCTTATCCTCTATCTTATCCTATCCTCTATCCTATCCTCTATCCTATCCTATCCTTTATTCTATCCAATCCCCTATCCTATCCTCTATCCGATCATATCCTCTATCCTATCCTATCCTCTATCCTATCCTATCCTCTATCTTATCCTATCCTCTATCCTATCCTATACTCTATCCTATCTTATCCTCTACCTTATCCTATCCTCTATCCTATCCTCTATCCTATCCTATCCTTTATTCTATCCAATCCCCTATTCTATCCTCTATCCGATCCTATCCTCTATCCTATCCTATCCTCTATCCTATCCTATACTCTATCTTATCCTATCCTCTATCCTATCCTATCATCTATCCTATCCTATCCTCTATCCTATCCTATCCTCTATCATATCCTATCCTCTATCATATCCTATCCTATATCCTATCCTATCCTCTATCCTATCCTATCGTATCCTCTATCGTATCCTATCCTCTATCCTATCCTATCGTATCCTCTATCGTATCCTATCCTCTATACTATCCTATCCTCTATACTATCCTATCCTCTATCCTATCCTATCCTCTATCCTATCCTATCCTCTATCCTATCCTATCCTTTATAATATCCTATCCTCTATCCTATCCTATCCTCTATAATATCGTATCCTCTATCATATCCTTTCCTCTTCCCTATAATATCATCTATCCTATCCTATCCTCTATCTTATCCTATCCTCTATCAAATCCTATCATCTCTCCTATCCAATCCTCTATTCTATCTGATCCACTATCCTATCCTATCATCTATCCTATCCTATCCTCTATCCTATCCTATCCTCTATCATATCCTATCCTCTATCATATCCTATCCTCCATCCTATCCAATCCTCTATCCTATCCTATCCTCTATCCTATCCTATCGTATCCTCTATCCTATCCTATCTTATCCTCTATCCTATCCTATCCTCTATCCTATCCTATACTCTATCCTATCTTATCCTCTATCTTATCCTATCCTCTATCCTATCCTCTATCCTATCCTATCCTTTATTCTATCCTATCCTATCCTTTATTCTATCCAATCCCCTATCCTATCCTCTATCCGATCCTATCCTCTATCCTATCCTATCCTCTATCCTATCCTATCCTCTATCTTATCCTATCCTCTATCCTATCCTATCATCTATCCTATCCTATCCTCTATCCTATCCTATACTCTATCCTATCTTATCCTCTATCTTATCCTATCCTCTATCCTATCCTCTATCCTATCCTATCCTTTATTCTATCCAATCCCCTATCCTATCCTCTATCCGATCCTATCCTCTATCCTATCCTATCCTCTATCCTATCCTATCCTCTATCCTATCCTATCCTTTATAATATCCTATCCTCTATCCTATCCTATCCTCTATAATATCGTATCCTCTATCATATCCTTTCCTCTTCCCTATAATATCATCTATCCTATCCTATCCTCTATCTTATCCTATCCTCTATCAAATCCTATCATCTCTCCTATCCAATCCTCTATTCTATCTGATCCACTATCCTATCCTATCATCTATCCTATCCTATCCTCTATCCTATCCTATCCTCTATCATATCCTATCCTCTATCATATCCTATCCTCCATCCTATCCAATCCTCTATCCTATCCTATCCTCTATCCTATCCTATCGTATCCTCTATCCTATCCTATCTTATCCTCTATCCTATCCTATCCTCTATCCTATCCTATACTCTATCCTATCTTATCCTCTATCTTATCCTATCCTCTATCCTATCCTCTATCCTATCCTATCCTTTATTCTATCCTATCCTATCCTTTATTCTATCCAATCCCCTATCCTATCCTCTATCCGATCCCATCCTCTATCCTATCCTATCCTCTATCCTATCCTATCCTCTATCTTATCCTATCCTCTATCCTATCCTATCATCTATCCTATCCTATCCTCTATCCTATCCTATACTCTATCCTATCTTATCCTCTATCTTATCCTATCCTCTATCCTATCCTCTATCCTATCCTATCCTTTATTCTATCCAATCCCCTATCCTATCCTCTATCCGATCCTATCCTCTATCCTATCCTATCCTCTATCCTATCCTATCCTCTATCCTATCCTATCCTTTATAATATCCTATCCTCTATCCTATCCTATCCTCTATAATATCGTATCCTCTATCATATCCTTTCCTCTTCCCTATAATATCATCTATCCTATCCTATCCTCTATCTTATCCTATCCTCTATCAAATCCTATCATCTCTCCTATCCAATCCTCTATTCTATCTGATCCACTATCCTATCCTATCATCTATCCTATCCTATCCTCTATCCTATCCTATCCTCTATCATATCCTATCCTCTATCATATCCTATCCTCCATCCTATCCAATCCTCTATCCTATCCTATCCTCTATCCTATCCTATCGTATCCTCTATCCTATCCTATCTTATCCTCTATCCTATCCTATCCTCTATCCTATCCTATACTCTATCCTATCTTATCCTCTATCTTATCCTATCCTCTATCCTATCCTCTATCCTATCCTATCCTTTATTCTATCCAATCCCCTATCCTATCCTCTATCCGATCCTATCCTCTATCCTATCCTATCCTCTATACTATCCTATCCTCTATCGTCTCCTATCCTGTATCCGATCCAATCCCCTAACCTCTATCCTATCCTATTCTCTATCCTATCCTCATTCCTATCGTATCCTCTATCCTATCCTATCCTCTATCCTATCCTATCCTCTGTCCTGTCCTATCCTCTATCCTATCCTATTCTCTAGCCTATCCTATCCTCTATCTTATCCTATCCTCTATCCTATCCTATCATCTATCCTATCCTATCCTCTATCCTATCCTATCCTCTATCATATCCTATCCTCTATCATATCCTATCCTATATCCTATCCTATCCTCTATCCTATCCTATCGTATCCTCTATCGTATCCTATCCTCTATCCTATCCTATCGTATCCTCTATCGTATCCTATCCTCTATACTATCCTATCCTCTATCTTATCCTATCCTCTATCCTATCCTATCATCTATCCTATCCAATCCTCTATCCTATCCTATCCTCTATCTTATCCTATCCTCTATCCTATCCTATCATCTATCCTATCCTCTCCTCTATCCTATCCTATCCTCTATAATATCGTATCCTCTATCATATCCTTTCCTCTTCCCTATAATATCATCTATCCTATCCAATCCTCTATTCTATCTGATCCACTATCATATCCTATCCTCTATCCTATCCTATCCTCTATCCTATCCTTTCGTCTATCCTATCCTATCCTCTATCATATCCTATCCTCTATCCTATCCTATCCTCTATCCTATCTTATCCTCTATCTTATCCTATCCTCTATACTATCCTATCATCTATCCTATCCTATCTTCTATCCTATCCTATCCTCTATCATATCCTATCCTCTATCCTATCCTATCCTCTATCATATCCTATCCTCTATCCTATCCTATCGTACCCTCTATCGTATCCTATCCTCTATCCTATCCTATCCTCTATCCTATCCTATCCTCTATACTATCCTATCCTCTATCGTCTCCTATCCTGTATCCGATCCAATCCCCTAACCTCTATCCTATCCTATTCTCTATCCTATCCTCATTCCTATCGTATCCTCTATCCTATCCTATCCTCTATCCTATACCAATCCTCTGTCCTGTCCTATCCTCTATCCTATCCTATTCTCTATCCTATCCTATCGTATCCTCTATCCTATCCTATCCTCTATCTTATCCTATCCTCTATCCTATCCTATCATCTATCCTATCCTATCATCTATCCTATCCTATCCTCTATCCTATCCTTTCGTATCCTCTATCGCATCCTATCCTCTATCGTATCCTATCCTATATCCTATCCAATCCTCTATACTATCCTATCCTCTATCCTATCTTATCCTCTATCTTATCCTATCCTCTATCCTATTATATCATCTATCCTATCCTATCCTCTATCCTATCCTATCGTATCCTCTATCGTATCCTATCCTCTATCCTATCCTATCCTCTCTCCTATCCAATCCCCTATCCTATTCTCTATCCGATCCTATCCTCTATCTTATCCTATCCTCTATCCTATCCTATCATCTATCCTATCCTATCCTCTATCCTATCCTATCCTCTATCATATCCTGTCCTCTATCCTATCCTATACTCTATCCTATCTTATCCTCTATCTTATCCTATCCTATCCTTTATTCTATCCAATCCCCTATCCTATCCTCTAGCCGATCCTATCCTCTATCCTATCCTATCCTCTATCCTATCCTATCCTCTATCTTATCCTATCCTCTATCCTATCCTATCATCTATCCTATCCTATCCTCTATCCTATCCTATCCTCTATCATATCCTATCCTCTATCATATCCTATCCTCCATCCTATCCAATCCTCTATCCTATCCTATCCTCTATCCTATCCTATCCTCTATCCTATCCTATCGTATCCTCTATCGTATCCTATCCTCTATCCTATCCTATCGTATCCTCTATCGTATCCTATCCTCTATACTATCCTATCCTCTATACTATCCTATCCTCTATCCTATCCTATCCTCTATCCTATCCTATCCTCTATCCTATCCTATCCTTTATAATATCCTATCCTCTATCCTATCCTATCCTCTATAATATCGTATCCTCTATCATATCCTTTCCTCTTCCCTATAATATCATCTATCCTATCCTATCCTCTATCTTATCCTATCCTCTATCAAATCCTATCATCTCTCCTATCCAATCCTCTATTCTATCTGATCCACTATCCTATCCTATCATCTATCCTATCCTATCCTCTATCCTATCCTATCCTCTATCATATCCTATCCTCTATCATATCCTATCCTCCATCCTATCCAATCCTCTATCCTATCCTATCCTCTATCCTATCCTATCGTATCCTCTATCCTATCCTATCTTATCCTCTATCCTATCCTATCCTCTATCCTATCCTATACTCTATCCTATCTTATCCTCTATCTTATCCTATCCTCTATCCTATCCTCTATCCTATCCTATCCTTTATTCTATCCAATCCCCTATCCTATCCTCTATCCGATCCTATCCTCTATCCTATCCTATCCTCTATCCTATCCTATCCTCTATCTTATCCTATCCTCTATCCTATCCTATCATCTATCCTATCCTCTCCTCTATCCTATCCTATCCTCTATAATATCGTATCCTCTATCATATCCTTTCCTCTTCCCTATAATATCATCTATCCTATCCAATCCTCTATTCTATCTGATCCACTATCATATCCTATCCTCTATCCTATCCTATCCTCTATCCTATCCTTTCGTCTATCCTATCCTATCCTCTATCATATCCTATCCTCTATCCTATCCTATCCTCTATCCTATCTTATCCTCTATCTTATCCTATCCTCTATCCTATCCTATCATCTATCCTATCCTATCTTCTATCCTATCCTATCCTCTATCATATCCTATCCTCTATCCTATCCTATCCTCTATCATATCCTATCCTCTATCCTATCCTATCGTACCCTCTATCGTATCCTATCCTCTATCCTATCCTATCCTCTATCCTATCCTATCCTCTATACTATCCTATCCTCTATCGTCTCCTATCCTGTATCCGATCCAATCCCCTAACCTCTATCCTATCCTATTCTCTATCCTATCCTCATTCCTATCGTATCCTCTATCCTATCCTATCCTCTATCCTATACCAATCCTCTGTCCTGT
Organism: Halictus rubicundus; assembly: GCF_050948215.1. Lineage (NCBI taxonomy): Eukaryota > Metazoa > Arthropoda > Insecta > Hymenoptera > Halictidae > Halictus > Halictus rubicundus. Next base: position 108,140 of record NW_027488810.1, read on the forward strand.
CCTATCCTCTATCCTATCCTATTCTCTATCCTATCCTATCGTATCCTCTATCCTATCCTATCCTCTATCTTATCCTATCCTCTATCCTATCCTATCATCTATCCTATCCTATCCTCTATCCTATCCTATCCTCTATCCTATCCTTTCGTATCCTCTATCGCATCCTATCCTCTATCCTATCCTATCCTATATCCTATCCAATCCTCTATACTATCCTATCCTCTATCCTATCTTATCCTCTATCTTATCCTATCCTCTATCCTATCCTATCATCTATCCTATCCTATCCTCTATCCTATCCTATCGTATCCTCTATCGTATCCTATCCTCTATCCTATCCTATCCTCTCTCCTATCCAATCCCCTATCCTATTCTCTATCCGATCCTATCCTCTATCTTATCCTATCCTCTATCCTATCCTATCATCTATCCTATCCTATCCTCTATCCTATCCTATCCTCTATCATATCCTGTCCTCTATCCTATCCTATACTCTATCCTATCTTATCCTCTATCTTATCCTATCCTATCCTTTATTCTATCCAATCCCCTATCCTATCCTCTAGCCGATCCTATCCTCTATCCTATCCTATCCTCTATCCTATCCTATCCTCTATCTTATCCTATCCTCTATCCTATCCTATCATCTATCCTATCCTATCCTCTATCCTATCCTATCCTCTATCATATCCTATCCTCTATCATATCCTATCCTCCATCCTATCCAATCCTCTATCCTATCCTATCCTCTATCCTATCCTATCGTATCCTCTATCCTATCCTATCTTATCCTCTATCCTATCCTATCCTCTATCCTATCCTATACTCTATCCTATCTTATCCTCTATCTTATCCTATCCTCTATCCTATCCTCTATCCTATCCTATCCTTTATTCTATCCAATCCCCTATCCTATCCTCTATCCGATCCTATCCTCTATCCTATCCTATCCTCTATCCTATCCTATCCTCTATCTTATCCTATCCTCTATCCTATCCTATCATCTATCCTATCCTATCCTCTATCCTATCCTATACTCTATCCTATCTTATCCTCTATCTTATCCTATCCTCTATCCTATCCTCTATCCTATCCTATCCTTTATTCTATCCAATCCCCTATCCTATCCTCTATCCGATCCTATCCTCTATCCTATCCTATCCTCTATCCTATCCTATCCTCTATCTTATCCTATCCTCTATCCTATCCTATACTCTATCCTATCTTATCCTCTACCTTATCCTATCCTCTATCCTATCCTCTATCCTATCCTATCCTTTATTCTATCCAATCCCCTATCCTATCCTCTATCCGATCCTATCCTCTATCCTATCCTATCCTCTATCCTATCCTATACTCTATCTTATCCTATCCTCTATCCTATCCTATCATCTATCCTATCCTATCCTCTATCCTATCCTATCCTCTATCATATCCTATCCTCTATCATATCCTATCCTATATCCTATCCTATCCTCTATCCTATCCTATCGTATCCTCTATCGTATCCTATCCTCTATCCTATCCTATCGTATCCTCTATCGTATCCTATCCTCTATACTATCCTATCCTCTATACTATCCTATCCTCTATCCTATCCTATCCTCTATCCTATCCTATCCTCTATCCTATCCTATCCTTTATAATATCCTATCCTCTATCCTATCCTATCCTCTATAATGTCGTATCCTCTATCATATCCTTTCCTCTTCCCTATAATATCATCTATCCTATCCTATCCTCTATCTTATCCTATCCTCTATCAAATCCTATCATCTCTCCTATCCAATCCTCTATTCTATCTGATCCACTATCCTATCCTATCATCTCTCCTATCCAATCCTCTATTCTATCTGATCCACTATCCTATCCTATCATCTATCCTATCCTATCCTCTATCCTATCCTATCCTCTATCATATCCTATCCTCTATCATATCCTATCCTCCATCCTATCCAATCCTCTATCCTATCCTATCCTCTATCCTATCCTATCGTATCCTCTATCCTATCCTATCTTATCCTCTATCCTATCCTATCCTCTATCCTATCCTATACTCTATCCTATCTTATCCTCTACCTTATCCTATCCTCTATCCTATCCTCTATCCTATCCTATCCTTTATTCTATCCAATCCCCTATCCTATCCTCTATCCGATCCTATCCTCTATCCTATCCTATCCTCTATCCTATCCTATACTCTATCTTATCCTATCCTCTATCCTATCCTATCATCTATCCTATCCTATCCTCTATCCTATCCTATCCTCTATCATATCCTATCCTCTATCATATCCTATCCTATATCCTATCCTATCCTCTATCCTATCCTATCGTATCCTCTATCGTATCCTATCCTCTATCCTATCCTATCGTATCCTCTATCGTATCCTATCCTCTATACTATCCTATCCTCTATACTATCCTATCCTCTATCCTATCCTATCCTCTATCCTATCCTATCCTCTATCCTATCCTATCCTTTATAATATCCTATCCTCTATCCTATCCTATCCTCTATAATATCGTATCCTCTATCATATCCTTTCCTCTTCCCTATAATATCATCTATCCTATCCTATCCTCTATCTTATCCTATCCTCTATCAAATCCTATCATCTCTCCTATCCAATCCTCTATTCTATCTGATCCACTATCATATCCTATCCTCTATCCCATCCTATCATCTATCCTATCCTATCCTATCCTCTATCCTATCCTATCCTCTATCATATCCTATCCTCTATCCTATCCTATCCTCTATCCTATCTTATCCTCTATCTTATCCTATCCTCTATCCTATCCTATCATCTATCCTATCCTATCTTCTATCCTATCCTATCCTCTATCATATCCTATCCTCTATCCTATCCTATCCTCTATCCTATCCTATCCTCTATCCTATCCTATCCTCTATCCTATCCTATCCTCTATCCTATCCTATCCTCTATCATATCCTATCCTCTATCATATCCTATCCTCCATCCTATCCAATCCTCTATCCTATCCTATCCTCTATCCTATCCTATCGTATCCTCTATCCTATCCTATCTTATCCTCTATCCTATCCTATCCTCTATCCTATCCTATACTCTATCCTATCTTATCCTCTACCTTATCCTATCCTCTATCCTATCCTCTATCCTATCCTATCCTTTATTCTATCCAATCCCCTATCCTATCCTCTATCCGATCCTATCCTCTATCCTATCCTATCCTCTATCCTATCCTATACTCTATCTTATCCTATCCTCTATCCTATCCTATCATCTATCCTATCCTATCCTCTATCCTATCCTATCCTCTATCATATCCTATCCTCTATCATATCCTATCCTATATCCTATCCTATCCTCTATCCTATCCTATCGTATCCTCTATCGTATCCTATCCTCTATCCTATCCTATCGTATCCTCTATCGTATCCTATCCTCTATACTATCCTATCCTCTATACTATCCTATCCTCTATCCTATCCTATCCTCTATCCTATCCTATCCTCTATCCTATCCTATCCTTTATAATATCCTATCCTCTATCCTATCCTATCCTCTATAATATCGTATCCTCTATCATATCCTTTCCTCTTCCCTATAATATCATCTATCCTATCCTATCCTCTATCTTATCCTATCCTCTATCAAATCCTATCATCTCTCCTATCCAATCCTCTATTCTATCTGATCCACTATCATATCCTATCCTCTATCCTATCCTATCCTCTATCCTATCCTATCCTCTATCCTATCCTATCCTCTATCATATCCTATCCTCTATCCTATCCTATCCTCTATCATATCTTATCCTCTATCTTATCCTATCCTCTATGCTATCCTATCATCTATCCTATCCTATCTTCAATCCTATCCTATCCTCTATCATATCCTATCCTCTATCCTATCCTATCCTCTATCCTATCCTATGCTCTATCCTATCCTATCCTCTATCGTATCCTATCCTCTATCCTATCCTATCCTCTATCCTATCCTATCGTACCCTCTATCGTATCCTATCCTCTATCCTATCCTATCCTCTATCCTATCCTATCCTCTATCCTATCCTATCCTCATTCCTATCGTATCCTCTATCCTATCCTATCCTCTATCCTATCCTATCCTCTGTCCTGTCCTATCCTCTATCCTATCCTATTCTCTATCCTATCCTATCGTATCCTCTATCCTATCCTATCTTCTATCCTATCCTATCCTCTATCCTATCCTACCCTCTATCCTATCCTATCCTATCCTCTATCGTATCCTATCCTCTATCCTATCCTATCCTCTATCCTATCCTATCCTCTATACTATCCTATCCTCTATCCTAACCTATCCTCTATCCTATCCTATCCTCTATCCTATCCTATCCTTTATAATATCCTATCCTCTATCCTATCCTATCCTCTATAATATCGTATCCTCTATCATATCCTTTCCCCTTTCCTATAATATCATCTATCCTATCCTATCCTCTATCCTATCCTATCATCTATCCTATCCTATCCTATCCTCTATCCTATCCTATCCTCTATCATATCCTATCCTTTATCCTATCCTATCCTCTATCCTACCTTATCCTCTATCTTATCCTATCCTCTATCCTATCCTATCATCTATCCTATCCTATCTTCTATCCTATCCTATCCTCTATCATATCCTATCCTCTATCCTATCCTATCCTCTATCCTATCCTATCCTCTATCATATCCTATCCTATATCATATCCTATCCTATATCCTATCCTATCCTCTATCCTATCCTATCGTATCCTCTATCGTATCCTATCCTCTATACTATCCTATCCTCTATACTATCCTATCCTCTATCCTATCCTATCCTCTATCCTATCCTATCCTCTATCCTATCTTATCCTCTATCTTATCCTATCCTCTATCCTACCCTATCCTCTATCCTATCCTATCCTCTATCATATCCTATCCTATATCATATCCTATCCTCTATCCTATCCTATCGTATCCTCTATCGTATCCTATCCTCTATCGTATCCTATCCTCTATACTATCCTATCCTCTATCCTATCCTATCCTCTATCCTATCCAATCCTCTATTCTATCTAATCCACTATCATATCCTATCCTCTATCCTATCCTATCCTCTATCCTATCCTATCCTCTATCCTATCCTATCCTCTATCATATCCTATCCTCTATCCTATCCTATCCTCTATCCTATCCTATCCTCTATCCTATCCTATCGTATCCTCTATCCTATCCTATCTTATCCTCTATCCTATCCTATCCTCTATCCTATCCTATACTCTATCCTATCCTATCCTCTATCTTATCCTATCCTCTATCCTATCCTCTATCCTATCCTATCCTTTATTCTATCCAATCCCCTATCCTATCCTCTATCCGATCCTATCCTCTATCCTATCCTATCCTCTATCCTATCCTATCCTCTATCTTATCCTATCCTCTATCCTATCCTATCATCTATCCTATCCTATCCTCTATCCTATCCTATACTCTATCCTATCTTATCCTCTATCTTATCCTATCCTCTATCCTATCCTCTATCCTATCCTATCCTTTATTCTATCCAATCCCCTATCCTATCCTCTATCCGATCCTATCCTCTATCCTATCCTATCCTCTTTCCTATCCTATCCTCTATCTTATCCTATCCTCTATCCTATCCTATACTCTATCCTATCTTATCCTCTATCTTATCCTATCCTCTATCCTATCCTCTATCCTATCCTATCCTTTATTCTATCCAATCCCCTATCCTATCCTCTATCCGATCCTATCCTCTATCCTATCCTATCCTCTATCCTATCCTATCCTCTATCTTATCCTATCCTCTATCCTATCCTATCATCTATCCTATCCTATCCTCTATCCTATCCTATACTCTATCCTATCTTATCCTCTATCTTATCCTATCCTCTATCCTATCCGCTATCCTATCCTATCCTTTATTCTATCCAATCCCCTATCCTATCCTCTATCCGATCCTATCCTCTATCCTATCCTATCCTCTTTCCTATCCTATCCTCTATCTTATCCTATCCTCTATCCTATCCTATACTCTATCCTATCTTATCCTCTATCTTATCCTATCCTCTATCCTATCCTCTATCCTATCCTATCCTTTATTCTATCCAATCCCCTATCCTATCCTCTATCCGATCCTATCCTCTATCCTATCCTATCCTCTATCCTATCCTATACTCTATCTTATCCTATCCTCTATCCTATCCTATCATCTATCCTATCCTATCCTCTATCCTATCCTATCCTCTATCATATCCTATCCTCTATCGTATCCTATCCTATATCCTATCCTATCCTCTATCCTATCCTATCGTATCCTCTATCGTATCCTATCCTCTATCCTATCCTATCGTATCCTCTATCGTATCCTATCCTCTATACTATCCTATCCTCTATACTATCCTATCCTCTATCCTATCCTATCCTCTATCCTATCCTATCCTCTATCCTATCCTATCCTTTATAATATCCTATCCTCTATCCTATCCTATCCTCTATAATATCGTATCCTCTATCATATCCTTTCCTCTTCCCTATAATATCATCTATCCTATCCTATCCTCTATCTTATCCTATCCTCTATCAAATCCTATCATCTATCCTATCCAATCCTCTATTCTATCTGATCCACTATCATATCCTATCCTCTATCCTATCCTATCCTCTATCATATCCTATCCTCTATCCTATCCTATCCTCTATCCTATCTTATCCTCTATCTTATCCTATCCTCTATCCTATCCTATCATCTATCCTATCCTATCTTCTATCCTATCCTATCCTCTATCATATCCTATCCTCTATCCTATCCTATCCTCTATCCTATCCTATGCTCTATCCTATCCTATCCTCTATCGTATCCTATCCTCTATCCTATCCTATCCTCTATCCTATCCTATCGTACCCTCTATCGTATCCTATCTTCTATCCTATCCTATCCTCTATCCTATCCTATACTCTATACTATCCTATCCTCTATCGTCTCCTATCCTGTATCCGATCCAATCCCCTAACCTCTATCCTATCCTATTCTCTATCCTATCCTCATTCCTATCGTATCCTCTATCCTATCCTATCCTCTATCCTATCCTATCCTCTGTCCTGTCCTATCCTCTATCCTATCCTATTCTCTATCCTATCCTATCGTATCCTCTATCCTATCCTATCCTCTATCCTATCCTATCCTCTATCCTATCCTATCCTCTATCCTATCCTATCCTTCATAATATCCTATCCTCTATCCTATCCTATCCTCTATAATATCGTATCCTCTATCATATCCTTTCCTCTTTCCTATAATATCATCTATCCTATCCTATCCTCTATCCCATCCTATCATCTATCCTATCCTATCCTATCCTCATTCCTATCGTATCCTCTATCCTATCCTATCCTCTATCCTATCCTATCCTCTGTCCTGTCCTATTATCTATCCTATCCTATTCTCTATCCTATCCTATCGTATCCTCTATCCTATCCTATCCTCTATCCTATCCTATCCTCTATCCTATCCTACCCTCTATCCTATCCTATCCTATCCTCTATCGTATCCTATCCTCTATCCTATCCTATCCTCTATCCTATCCTATCCTCTATACTATCCTATCCTCTATCCTAACCTATCCTCTATCCTATCCTATCCTCTATCCTATCCTATCCTTTATAATATCCTATCCTCTATCCTATCCTATCCTCTATAATATCGTATCCTCTATCATATCCTTTCCCCTTTCCTATAATATCATCTATCCTATCCTATCCTCTATCCTATCCTCTATCCTATCCTATCCTCTATCATATCCTATCCTTTATCCTATCCTATCCTCTATCCTACCTTATCCTCTATCTTATCCTATCCTCTATCCTATCCTTTCCCCTTTCCTATAATATCATCTATCCTATCCTATCCTCTATCCTATCCTATCATCTATCCTATCCTATCCTATCCTCTATCCTATCCTATCCTCTATCATATCCTATCCTATATCATATCCTATCCTATATCCTATCCTATCCTCTATCCTATCCTATCGTATCCTCTATCGTATCCTATCCTCTATACTATCCTATCCTCTATACTATCCTATCCTCTATCCTATCCTATCCTCTATCCTATCCTATCCTCTATCCTATCTTATCCTCTATCTTATCCTATCCTCTATCCTACCCTATCCTCTATCCTATCCTATCCTCTATCATATCCTATCCTATATCATATCCTATCCTATATCCTATCCTATCCTCTATCCTATCCTATCGTATCCTGTATCGTATCCTATCCTCTATACTATCCTATCCTCTATACTATCCTATCCTCTATCCTATCCTATCCTCTATCATATCCTATCCTCTATCCTATCCTATCCTCTATCCTATCCTATGCTCTATCCTATCCTATCCTCTATCGTATCCTATCCTCTATCCTATCCTATCCTCTATCCTATCCTATCGTACCCTCTATCGTATCCTATCTTCTATCCTATCCTATCCTCTATCCTATCCTATACTCTATACTATCCTATCCTCTATCGTCTCCTATCCTGTATCCGATCCAATCCCCTAACCTCTATCCTATCCTATTCTCTATCCTATCCTCATTCCTATCGTATCCTCTATCCTATCCTATCCTCTATCCTATCCTATCCTCTGTCCTGTCCTATCCTCTATCCTATCCTATTCTCTATCCTATCCTATCGTATCCTCTATCCTATCCTATCCTCTATCCTATCCTATCCTCTATCCTATCCTATCCTCTATCCTATCCTATCCTTCATAATATCCTATCCTCTATCCTATCCTATCCTCTATAATATCGTATCCTCTATCATATCCTTTCCTCTTTCCTATAATATCATCTATCCTATCCTATCCTCTATCCCATCCTATCATCTATCCTATCCTATCCTATCCTCTATCCTATCCTATCCTCTATCATATCCTATCCTCTATCCTATCCTATCCTCTATCCTATCTTATCCTCTATCTTATCCTATCCTCTATCCTATCCTATCATCTATCCTATCCTATCTTCTATCCTATCCTATCCTCTATCATATCCTATCCTCTATCCTATCCTATCCTCTATCCTATCCTATCCTCTATCCTATCCTATCCTCTATCCTATCCTATCCTCTATCCTATCCTATCCTCTATCATATCCTATCCTCTATCATATCCTATCCTCCATCCTATCCAATCCTCTATCCTATCCTATCCTCTATCCTATCCTATCGTATCCTCTATCCTATCCTATCTTATCCTCTATCCTATCCTATCCTCTATCCTATCCTATACTATATCCTATCTTATCCTCTACCTTATCCTATCCTCTATCCTATCCTCTATCCTATCCTATCCTTTATTCTATCCAATCCCCTATCCTATCCTCTATCCGATCCTATCCTCTATCCTATCCTATCCTCTATCCTATCCTATACTCTATCTTATCCTATCCTCTATCCTATCCTATCATCTATCCTATCCTATCCTCTATCCTATCCTATCCTCTATCATATCCTATCCTCTATCATATCCTATCCTATATCCTATCCTATCCTCTATCCTATCCTATCGTATCCTCTATCGTATCCTATCCTCTATCCTATCCTATCGTATCCTCTATCGTATCCTATCCTCTATACTATCCTATCCTCTATACTATCCTATCCTCTATCCTATCCTATCCTCTATCCTATCCTATCCTCTATCCTATCCTATCCTTTATTCTATCCAATCCCCTATCCTATCCTCTATCCGATCCTATCCTCTATCCTATCCTATCCTCTATCCTATCCTATACTCTATCTTATCCTATCCTCTATCCTATCCTATCATCTATCCTATCCTATCCTCTATCCTATCCTATCCTCTATCATATCCTATCCTCTATCATATCCTATCCTATATCCTATCCTATCCTCTATCCTATCCTATCGTATCCTCTATCGTATCCTATCCTCTATCCTATCCTATCGTATCCTCTATCGTATCCTATCGTATCCTCTATCCTATCCTATCCTCTATCCTATCCTATCCTCTATCCTATCCTATCCTCTATCCTATCCTATCCTTCATAATATCCTATCCTCTATCCTATCCTATCCTCTATAATATCGTATCCTCTATCATATCCTTTCCTCTTTCCTATAATATCATCTATCCTATCCTATCCTCTATCCCATCCTATCATCTATCCTATCCTATCCTATCCTCTATCCTATCCTATCCTCTATCATATCCTATCCTCTATCCTATCCTATCCTCTATCCTATCTTATCCTCTATCTTATCCTATCCTCTATCCTATCCTATCATCTATCCTATCCTATCTTCTATCCTATCCTATCCTCTATCATATCCTATCCTCTATCCTATCCTATCCTCTATCCTATCCTATCCTCTATCCTATCCTATCCTCTATCCTATCCTATCCTCTATCCTATCCTATCCTCTATCATATCCTATCCTCTATCATATCCTATCCTCCATCCTATCCAATCCTCTATCCTATCCTATCCTCTATCCTATCCTATCGTATCCTCTATCCTATCCTATCTTATCCTCTATCCTATCCTATCCTCTATCCTATCCTATACTATATCCTATCTTATCCTCTACCTTATCCTATCCTCTATCCTATCCTCTATCCTATCCTATCCTTTATTCTATCCAATCCCCTATCCTATCCTCTATCCGATCCTATCCTCTATCCTATCCTATCCTCTATCCTATCCTATACTCTATCTTATCCTATCCTCTATCCTATCCTATCATCTATCCTATCCTATCCTCTATCCTATCCTATCCTCTATCATATCCTATCCTCTATCATATCCTATCCTATATCCTATCCTATCCTCTATCCTATCCTATCGTATCCTCTATCGTATCCTATCCTCTATCCTATCCTATCGTATCCTCTATCGTATCCTATCCTCTATACTATCCTATCCTCTATACTATCCTATCCTCTATCCTATCCTATCCTCTATCCTATCCTATCCTCTATCCTATCCTATCCTTTATAATATCCTATCCTCTATCCTATCCTATCCTCTATAATATCGTATCCTCTATCATATCCTTTCCTCTTCCCTATAATATCATCTATCCTATCCTATCCTCTATCTTATCCTATCCTCTATCAAATCCTATCATCTCTCCTATCCAATCCTCTATTCTATCTGATCCACTATCATATCCTATCCTCTATCCTATCCTATCCTCTATCCTATCCTATCCTCTATCCTATCCTATCCTCTATCATATCCTATCCTCTATCCTATCCTATCCTCTATCATATCTTATCCTCTATCTTATCCTATCCTCTATGCTATCCTATCATCTATCCTATCCTATCTTCAATCCTATCCTATCCTCTATCATATCCTATCCTCTATCCTATCCTATCCTCTATCCTATCCTATGCTCTATCCTATCCTATCCTCTATCGTATCCTATCCTCTATCCTATCCTATCCTCTATCCTATCCTATCGTACCCTCTATCGTATCCTATCCTCTATCCTATCCTATCCTCTATCCTATCCTATCCTCTATACTATCATATCCTCTATCGTCTCCTATCCTGTATCCGATCCAATCCCCTAACCTCTATCCTATCCTATTCTCTATCCTATCCTCATTCCTATCGTATCCTCTATCCTATCCTATCCTCTATCCTATCCTATCCTCATTCCTATCGTATCCTCTATCCTATCCTATCCTCTATCCTATCCTATCCTCTGTCCTGTCCTATTATCTATCCTATCCTATTCTCTATCCTATCCTATCGTATCCTCTATCCTATCCTATCCTCTATCCTATCCTATCCTCTATCCTATCCTACCCTCTATCCTATCCTATCCTATCCTCTATCGTATCCTATCCTCTATCCTATCCTATCCTCTATCCTATCCTATCCTCTATACTATCCTATCCTCTATCCTAACCTATCCTCTATCCTATCCTATCCTCTATCCTATCCTATCCTTTATAATATCCTATCCTCTATCCTATCCTATCCTCTATAATATCGTATCCTCTATCATATCCTTTCCCCTTTCCTATAATATCATCTATCCTATCCTATCCTCTATCCTATCCTATCATCTATCCTATCCTATCCTATCCTCTATCCTATCCTATCCTCTATCATATCCTATCCTTTATCCTATCCTATCCTCTATCCTACCTTATCCTCTATCTTATCCTATCCTCTATCCTATCCTTTCCCCTTTCCTATAATATCATCTATCCTATCCTATCCTCTATCCTATCCTATCATCTATCCTATCCTATCCTATCCTCTATCCTATCCTATCCTCTATCATATCCTATCCTATATCATATCCTATCCTATATCCTATCCTATCCTCTATCCTATCCTATCGTATCCTCTATCGTATCCTATCCTCTATACTATCCTATCCTCTATACTATCCTATCCTCTATCCTATCCTATCCTCTATCCTATCCTATCCTCTATCCTATCTTATCCTCTATCTTATCCTATCCTCTATCCTACCCTATCCTCTATCCTATCCTATCCTCTATCATATCCTATCCTATATCATATCCTATCCTATATCCTATCCTATCCTCTATCCTATCCTATCGTATCCTGTATCGTATCCTATCCTCTATACTATCCTATCCTCTATACTATCCTATCCTCTATCCTATCCTATCCTCTATCCTATCCTATCCTCTATCCTATCCTATCCTTTATAATATCCTATCCTCTATCCTATCCTATCCTCTATAATATCGTATCCTCTATCATATCGTTTCCTCTTCCCTATAATATCATCTATCCTATCCTATCCTCTATCTTATCCTATCCTCTATCCTATCCTATCATCTATCCTATCCAATCCTCTATCCTATCCTATCCTCTATCCTATCCTATCCTCTATCCTATCCTATCCTCTATCCTATCCTATCCTCTATCCTATCCTATCCTCTATCCTATCCTATCCTCTATCCTATACTATCCTCTATCCTATCCTATCCTCTATCCTATCCTATCCTCTATCATATCCTATCCTCTATCATATCCTATCCTCCATCCTATCCAATCCTCTATCCTATCCTATCCTCTATCCTATCCTATCGTATCCTCTATCCTATCCTATCCTATCCTTTATCCTATCCTATCCTCTATCCTATCCTATACTCTATCCTATCTTATCCTCTATCTTATCCTATCCTCTATCCTATCCTCTATCCTATCCTATCCTTTATTCTATCCAATCCCCTATCCTATCCTCTATCCGATCCTATCCTCTATCCTATCCTATCCTCTATCCTATCCTATCCTCTATCTTATCCTATCCTCTATCCTATCCTATCATCTATCCTATCCTATCCTCTATCCTATCCTATCCTCTATCCTATCCTATCATCTATCCTATCCTCTCCTCTATCCTATCCTATCCTCTATAATATCGTATCCTCTATCATATCCTTTCCTCTTCCCTATAATATCATCTATCCTATCCAATCCTCTATTCTATCTGATCCACTATCATATCCTATCCTCTATCCTATCCTATCCTCTATCCTATCCTTTCGTCTATCCTATCCTATCCTCTATCATATCCTATCCTCTATCCTATCCTATCCTCTATCCTATCTTATCCTCTATCTTATCCTATCCTCTATCCTATCCTATCATCTATCCTATCCTATCTTCTATCCTATCCTATCCTCTATCATATCCTATCCTCTATCCTATCCTATCCTCTATCATATCCTATCCTCTATCCTATCCTATCGTACCCTCTATCGTATCCTATCCTCTATCCTATCCTATCCTCTATCCTATCCTATCCTCTATACTATCCTATCCTCTATCGTCTCCTATCCTGTATCCGATCCAATCCCCTAACCTCTATCCTATCCTATTCTCTATCCTATCCTCATTCCTATCGTATCCTCTATCCTATCCTATCCTCTATCCTATACCAATCCTCTGTCCTGTCCTATCCTCTATCCTATCCTATTCTCTATCCTATCCTATCGTATCCTCTATCCTATCCTATCCTCTATCTTATCCTATCCTCTATCCTATCCTATCATCTATCCTATCCTATCCTCTATCCTATCCTATCCTCTATCCTATCCTTTCGTATCCTCTATCGCATCCTATCCTCTATCCTATCCTATCCTATATCCTATCCAATCCTCTATACTATCCTATCCTCTATCCTATCTTATCCTCTATCTTATCCTATCCTGTATCCTATCCTATCATCTATCCTATCCTATCCTCTATCCTATCCTATCGTATCCTCTATCGTATCCTATCCTCTATCCTATCCTATCCTCTCTCCTATCCAATCCCCTATCCTATTCTCTATCCGATCCTATCCTCTATCTTATCCTATCCTCTATCATATCCTATCCTCTATCATATCCTATCCTATATCCTATCCTATCCTCTATCCTATCCTATCGTATCCTCTATCGTATCCTATCCTCTATCCTATCCTATCGTATCCTCTATCGTATCCTATCCTCTATACTATCCTATCCTCTATACTATCCTATCCTCTATCCTATCCTATCCTCTATCCTATCCTATCCTCTATCCTATCCTATCCTTTATAATATCCTATCCTCTATCCTATCCTATCCTCTATAATATCGTATCCTCTATCATATCCTTTCCTCTTCCCTATAATATCATCTATCCTATCCTATCCTCTATCTTATCCTATCCTCTATCAAATCCTATCATCTCTCCTATCCAATCCTCTATTCTATCTGATCCACTATCATATCCTATCCTCTATCCTATCCTATTCTCTATCTTATCCTATCCTCTATCCTATCCTATCCTCCATCCTATCCAATCCTCTATCCTATCCTATCCTCTATCCTATCCTATCGTATCCTCTATCCTATCCTATCTTATCCTCTATCCTATCCTATCCTCTATCCTATCCTATACTCTATCCTATCTTATCCTCTATCTTATCCTATCCTCTATCCTATCCTCTATCCTATCCTATCCTTTATTCTATCCAATCCCCTATCCTATCCTCTATCCGATCCTATCCTCTATCCTATCCTATCCTCTATCCTATCCTATCCTCTATCTTATCCTATCCTCTATCCTATCCTATCATCTATCCTATCCTATCCTCTATCCTATCCCATACTCTATCCTATCTTATCCTCTATCTTATCCTATCCTCTATCCTATCCTCTATCCTATCCTATCCTTTATTCTAACCAATCCCCTATATTATCCTCTATCCGATCCTATCCTCTATCCTATCCTATCCTCTATCCTATCCTATCCTCTATCTTATCCTATCCTCTATATTATCCTATACTCTATCCTATCTTATCCTCTATCTTATCCTATCCTCTATCCTATCCTCTATCCTATCCTATCCTCTATCCTATCCTATCCTCTATCTTATCCTATCCTCTATCCTATCCTATCATCTATCCTATCCTATCCTCTATCCTATCCTATCCTCTATCATATCCTATCCTCTATCATATCCTATCCTATATCCTATCCTATCCTCTATCCTATCCTATCGTATCCTCTATCGTATCCTATCCTCTATCCTATCCTATCGTATCCTCTATCGTATCCTATCCTCTATACTATCCTATCCTCTATACTATCCTATCCTCTATCATATCCTGTCCTCTATCCTATCCTATCCTCTATCCTATCCTATCCTTTATAATATCCTATCCTCTATCCTATCCTATCCTCTATAATATCGTATCCTCTATCATATCCTTTCCTCTTCCCTATAATATCATCTATCCTATCCAATCCTCTATTCTATCTGATCCACTATCATATCCTATCCTCTATCCTATCCTATCCTCTATCCTATCCTATCCTCTATCCTATCCGATCCTCTATCATATCCTATCCTCTATCCTATCCTATCCTCTATCCTATCTTATCCTCTATCTTATCCTATCCTCTATCCTATCCTATCATCTATCCTATCCTATCTTCTATCCTATCCTATCCTCTATCATATCCTATCCTCTATCCTATCCTATCCTCTATCCTATCCTATCGTACCCTCTATCGTATCCTATCCTCTATCCTATCCTATCCTCTATCCTATCCTATCCTGTATACTATCCTATCCTCTATCGTCTCCTATCCTGTATCCGATCCAATCCCCTAACCTCTATCCTATCCTATTCTCTATCCTATCATCATTCCTATCGTATCCTCTATCCTATCCTATCCTCTATCCTATCCTATCCTCTGTCCTGTCCTATCCTCTATCCTATCCTATTCTCTATCCTATCCTATCGTATCCTCTATCCTATCCTATCCTCTATCCTATCCTATCCTCTATCCTATCCTACCCTCTATCCTATCCTATCCTATCCTCTATCGTATCCTATCCTCTATCCTATCCTATCCTCTATCCTATCCTATCCTCTATACTATCCTATCCTCTATCCTATCCTATCCTCTATCCTATCCTATCCTCTATCCTATCCTATCCATTATAATATCCTATCCTCTATCCTATCCTATCCTCTATAATATCGTATCCTCTATCATATCCTTTCCTCTTTCCTATAATATCATCTATCCTATCCTATCCTCTATCCTATCCTATCATCTATCCTATCCTATCCTATCCTCTATCCTATCCTATCCTCTATCATATCCTATCCTCTATCCTATCCTATCCTCTATCCTATCTTATCCTCTATCTTATCCTATCCTCTATCCTATCCTATCATCTATCCTATCCTATCTTCTATCCTATCCTATCCTCTATCATATCCTATCCTCTATCCTATCCAATCCTCTATTCTATCCTATCCTCTATCCTATCCTATCGTATCCTCTATCCTATCCTATCCTATCCTCTATCCTATCCTATCCTCTACCGTCTCCTATCCTGTATCCGATCCAATCCCCTATCCTCTATCCTATCCTATCGTATCCTCTATCGTATCCTATCCTCTATCCTATCCAATCCCCCATCCTATCCTCTATCCTAACCTATCCTCTATCTTATCCTATCCTCTATCCTATCCTATCCTCTATCCTATCCTATCCTCTATCCCATCCTATCCTCTATCCTATCCTATCCTCTATCCTATCCTATCCTCTATCCTATCCTATCCTGTATCCTATCCTATCCTCTACAATATCGTATCCTCTATCATATCCTTTCCCCTTTCCTATAATATCATCTATCCTATCCTATCCTCTATCTTATCCTATCCTCTATCCTATCCTATCATCTATCCTATACTATCCTCTATCCTATCCTATCCTCTATCCTATCCTATCCTCTATCATATCCTATCCTCTATCCTATCCTATCCTCTATCCTATCTTATCCTCTATCTTATCCTATCCTCTATCCTATCCTATCATCTATCCTATCCTATCCTCTATCCTATCCTATCGTATCCTCTATCGTATCCTATCCTCTATCCTATCCTATCCTCTCTCCTATCCAATCCCCTATCCTATTCTCTATCCGATCCTATCCTCTATCTTATCCTATCCTCTATCCTATCCTATCATCTATCCTATCCTATCCTCTATCCTATCCTATCTTCTATCCTATC
The DNA here is from genome assembly GCF_050948215.1 of Halictus rubicundus. Taxonomy (NCBI): domain Eukaryota; kingdom Metazoa; phylum Arthropoda; class Insecta; order Hymenoptera; family Halictidae; genus Halictus; species Halictus rubicundus. The sequence continues at coordinate 125,745 of NW_027488810.1, forward strand.
CTATCCTCTATCATATCCTATCCTCTATCCTATCCTATCGTACCCTCTATCGTATCCTATCCTCTATCCTATCCTATCCTCTATCCTATCCTATCCTCTATACTATCCTATCCTGTATCCGATCCAATCCCCTAACCTCTATCCTATCCTATTCTCTATCCTATCCTCATTCCTATCGTATCCTCTATCCTATCCTATCCTCTATCCTATCCTATCCTCTGTCCTGTCCTATCCTCTATCCTATCCTTTTCTCTATCCTATCCTATCGTATCCTCTATCCTATCCTATCCTCTATCCTATCCTATCCTCTATCCTATCCTACCCTCTATCCTATCCTATCCTATCCTCTATCGTATCCTATCCTCTATCCTATCCTATCCTCTATCCTATCCTATCCTCTATACTATCCTATCCTCTATCCTATCCTATCCTCTATCCTATCCTATCCTCTATCCTATCCTATCCTCTATACTATCCTATCCTCTATCCTATCCTATCCTCTATCCTATCCTATCCTCTATCCTATCCTATCCTGTATCCTATCCTATCCTCTACAATATCGTATCCTCTATCATATCCTTTCCCCTTTCCTATAATATCATCTATCCTATCCTATCCTCTATCTTATCCTATCCTCTATCCTATCCTATCATCTATCCTATACTATCCTCTATCCTATCCTATCCTCTATCCTATCCTATCCTCTATCATATCCTATCCTCTATCCTATCCTATCCTCTATCCTATCTTATCCTCTATCTTATCCTATCCTCTATCCTATCCTATCATCTATCCTATCCTATCCTCTATCCTATCCTATCGTATCCTCTATCGTATCCTATCCTCTATCCTATCCTATCCTCTCTCCTATCCAATCCCCTATCCTATTCTCTATCCGATCCTATCCTCTATCTTATCCTATCCTCTATCCTATCCTATCATCTATCCTATCCTATCCTCTATCCTATCCTATCTTCTATCCTATCCTATCCTCTATCATATCCTATCCTCTATCCTATCCTATCGTACCCTCTATCGTATCCTATCCTCTATCCTATCCTATCCTCTATCCTATCCTATCCTCTATACTATCCTATCCTGTATCCGATCCAATCCCCTAACCTCTATCCTATCCTATTCTCTATCCTATCCTCATTCCTATCGTATCCTCTATCCTATCCTATCCTCTATCCTATCCTATCCTCTATCCTATCCTACCCTCTATCCTATCCTATCCTATCCTCTATCGTATCCTATCCTCTATCCTATCCTATCCTCTATCCTATCCTATCCTCTATACTATCCTATCGTCTATCCTATCCTATCCTCTATCCTATCGTATCCTCTATCCTATCCTATCCTTTATAATATCCTATCCTCTATCCTATCCTATCCTCTATAATATCGTATCCTCTATCATATCCTTTCCTCTTTCCTATAATATCATCTATCCTATCCTATCCTCTATCCTATCCTATCATCTATCCTATCCTATCCTATCCTCTATCCTATCCTATCCTCTATCATATCCTATCCTCTATCCTATCCTATCCTCTATCCTATCTTATCCTCTATCTTATCCTATCGTCTATCCTATCCTATCATCTATCCTATCCTATCTTCTATCCTATCCTATCCTCTATCATATCCTATCCTCTATCCTATCCTATCCTCTATCCTATCCTATCCTCTATCCTATCCTATCCTCTATCCTATCCTATCCTATCCTCTATCCTATCCTATCATCTATCCTATCCTATCCTCTATCCTATCCTATCCTCTATCATATCCTATCCTCTATCCTATCCTATACTCTATCCTATCTTATCCTCTATCTTATCCTATCCTCTATCCTATCCTCTATCCTATCCTCTATCCTATCCTATCCTTTATTCTATCCAATCCCCTATCCTATCCTCTATCCTATCCTATCCTCTATCCTATCCTATCCTCTATCATATCCTATCCTCTATCATATCCTATCCTCTATCCTATCCAATCCTCTATCCTATCCTATCCTCTATCCTATCCTATCGTATCCTCTATCCTATCATATCCTATCCTCTATCCTATCCTATCCTCTATCCTATCCTATACTCTATCCTATCTTATCCTCTATCTTATCCTATCCTCTATCCTATCCTCTATCCTATCCTATCCTTTATTCTATCCAATCCCCTATCCTATACTCTATCCGATCCTATCCTCTATCCTATCCTATCATCTATCCTATCCTATCCTCTATCCTATCCTATCCTCTATCATATCCTATCCACTATCATATCCTATCCTCTATCCTATCCTATCCTCTATCCTATCCTATCCTCTATCCTATCGTATCGTATCCTCTATCGTATCCTATCCTCTATCCTATCCTATCGTATCCTCTATCGTATCCTATCCTCTATCCTATCCTATCCTCTATCCTATCCAATCCCCTATCCTATCCTCTATCCTAACCTATCCTCTATCTTACCCTTTCCTCTTTCCTATAATATCACCTATCCTATCCTATCCTCTATCTTATCCTATCCCCTATCCTATCCTATCATCAATCCTATCCTATCCTCTATCCTATCCTATCCTCTATCCTATCCTATCCTCTATCATACCCTATCCTCTATCCTATCAAATCCTCTATCCTATCTTATCCTCTATCTTATCCTATCCTCTATCCTATCCAATCCTCTATCCTATCCTATCGTACCCTCTATCGTATCCTATCCTCTATCCTATCCTATCCTCTATCCTATCCTATCCTCTATCCTATCCTATCCTCTATCATATCCTATCTTCTATCCTATCCTATCCTCTATCATATCCTATCCTCTATCCTATCCTATACTCTATCCTATCTTATCCTCTATCTTATCCTATCCTCTATCCTATCCTCTATCCTATCCTATCCTTTATTATATCCAATCCCCTATCCTATCCTCTATCCGATCCTATCCTCTATCCTATCCTATCCTCTATCCGATCCTATCCTCTATCCTATCCTATCCTCTATCCTATCCTATCCTCTATCTTATCCTATCCTCTATCCTATCCTATCATCTATCCTATCCTATCCTCTATCCTATCCTATCCTCTATCATATCCTATCCTCTATCATATCCTATCCTATATCCAATCCTATCCTCTATCCTATCCTATCGTATCCTCTATCGTATCCTATCCTCTATCCTATCCTATCGTATCCTCTATCGTATCCTATCCTCTATACTATCCTATCCTCTATACTATCCTATCCTCTATCCTATCCTATCCTCTATCCTATCCTATCCTCTATCCTATCCTATCCTTTATAATATCCTATCCTCTATCCTATCCTATCCTCTATAATATCGTATCCTCTATCATATCCTTTCCTCTTCCCTATAATATCATCTATCCTATCCTATCCTCTATCTTATCCTATCCTCTATCCTATCCTATTATCTATCCTATCCAATCCTCTATTCTATCTGATCCACTATCATATCCTATCCTCTATCCTATCCTATCCTCTATCCTATCCTATCCTCTATCCTATCCTATCCTCTATCATATCCTATCCTCTATCCTATCCTATCCTCTATCCTATCTTATCCTCTATCTTATCCTATCCTCTATCCTATCCTCTATCCTATCCTCTATCCTATCCTATCCTTTATTCTAGCCAATCCCCTATCCTATCCTCTATCCGATCCTATCCTCTATCCTGTCCTATCCTCTATCCTATCCTATCCTCTATCTTATCCTATCCTCTATCCTACCCTATCATCTATCCTATCCTATCCTCTATCCTATCCTATCCTCTATCATATCCTATCCTCTATCATATCCTATCCTATATCCTATCCTATCCTCTATCCTATCCTATCGTATCCTCTATCGCATCCTATCCTCTATCCTATCCTATCGTATCCTATCCTCTATACTATCCTATCCACTATACTATCCTATCCTCTATCCTATCCTATCCTCTATCCTATCCTATCCTCTATCCTATCCTATCCTTTATAATATCCTATCCTCTATCCTATCCTATCCTCTATAATATCGTATCCTCTATCATATCCTTTCCTCTTCCCTATAATATCATCTATCCTATCCTATGCTCTATCTTATCCTATCCTCTATCCTATCCTATCATCTATCCTATCCAATCCTCTATTCTATCTGATCCACTATCATATCCTATCCTCTATCCTATCCTATCCTCTATCCTATCCTATCCTCTATCCTATCCTATCCTCTATCATATCCTATCCTCTATCCTATCCTATCCTCTATCCTATCTTATCCTCTATCTTATCCTATCCTCTATCCTATCCTATCATCTATCCTATCCTATCTTCTATCCTATCCTATCCTCTATCATATCCTATCCTCTATCCTATCCTATCCTCTATCCTATCCTATGCTCTATCCTATCCTATCCTCTATCCTATCCTATCCTCTATCCTATCCTATCCTCTATCCTATCCTATCGTACCCTCTAACGTATCCTATCCTCTATCCTATCCTATCCTCTATCCTATCCTATCCTCTATACTATCCTATCCTCTATCGTCTCCTATCCTGTATCCGATCCAATCCCCTAACCTCTATCCTATCCTATTCTCTATCCTATCCTCATTCCTATCGTATCCTCTATCGTATCCTATCCTCTATCCTATCCTATCGTATCCTCTATCGTATCCTATCCTCTATACTATCCTATCCTCTATACTATCCTATCCTCTATCCTATCCTATCCTCTATCCTATCCTATCCTCTATCCTATCCTATCCTTTATAATATCCTATCCTCTATCCTATCCTATCCTCTATAATATCGTATCCTCTATCATATCCTTTCCTCTTCCCTATAATATCATCTATCCTATCCTATCCTCTATCTTATCCTATCCTCTATCCTATCCTATCATCTATCCTATCCAATCCTCTATTCTATCTGATCCACTATCATATCCTATCCTCTATCCTATCCTATCCTCTATCCTATCCTATCCTCTATCCTATCCTATCCTCTATCATATCCTATCCTCTATCCTATCCTATCCTCTATCCTATCCTATCCTCTATCCTATCCTATCCTTTATAATATCCTATCCTCTATCCTATCCTATCCTCTATAATATCGTATCCTCTATCATATCCTTTCCTCTTCCCTATAATATCATCTATCCTATCCTATCCTCTATCTTATCCTATCCTCTATCCTATCCTATCATCTATCCTATCCAATCCTCTATTCTATCTGATCCACTATCTTATCCTATCCTCTATCCTATCCTATACTCTATCCTATCTTATCCTCTATCTTATCCTATCCTCTATCCTATCCTCTATCCTATCCTCTATCCTATCCTATCCTTTATTCTATCCAATCCCCTATCCTATCCTCTATCCGATCCTATCCTCTATCCTATCCTATCCTCTATCCTATCCTATCCTCTATCATATCCTATCCTCTATCATATCCTATCCTATATCCTATCCTATCCTTTATAATATCCTATCCTCTATCCTATCCTATCCTCTATAATATCGTATCCTCTATCATATCCTTTCCTCTTCCCTATAATATCATCTATCCTATCCTATGCTCTATCTTATCCTATCCTCTATCCTATCCTATCATCTATCCTATCCAATCCTCTATTCTATCTGATCCACTATCATATCCTATCCTCTATCCTATCCTATCCTCTATCCTATCCTATCCTCTATCCTATCCTATCCTCTATCATATCCTATCCTCTATCATATCCTATCGTATCCTCTATCGTATCCTATCCTCTATACTATCCTATCCTCTATACTATCCTATCCTCTATCCTATCCTATCCTCTATCCTATCCTATCCTCTATCCTATCCTATCCTTTATAATATCCTATCCTCTATCCTATCCTATCCTCTATAATATCGTATCCTCTATCATATCCTTTCCTCTTCCCTATAATATCATCTATCCTATCCTATGCTCTATCTTATCCTATCCTCTATCCTATCCTATCATCTATCCTATCCAATCCTCTATTCTATCTGATCCACTATCATATCCTATCCTCTATCCTATCCTATCCTCTATCTTATCCTATCCTCTATCCTATCCTATCCTCTATCCTATCCTATCCTCTATCCTATCCTATCCTCTATCATATCCTATCCTCTATCCTATCCTATCCTCTATCCTATCTTATCCTCTATCTTATCCTATCCTCTATCCTATCCTATCATCTATCCTATCCTATCTTCTATCCTATCCTATCCTCTATCATATCCTATCCTCTATCCTATCCTATCCTCTATCCTATCCTATGCTCTATCCTATCCTATCCTCTATCCTATCCTATCCTCTATCCTATCCTATCCTCTATCCTATCCTATTCTCTATCCTATCCTATCGTATCCTCTATCCTATCCTATCCTCTATCCTATCCTATCCTCTATCCTATCCTACTCTCTATCCTATCCTATCGTATCCTCTATCGTATCCTATCCTCTATCCTATCCTATCCTCTATCCTATCCTATCCTCTATACTATCCTATCCTCTATCCTATCCTATCCTCTATCCTATCCTATCCTTTATAATATCCTATCCTCTATCCTATCCTATCCTCTATAATATCGTATCCTCTATCATGTCCTTTCCTCTTTCCTATAATATCATCTATCCTATCCTATCCTCTATCCTATCCTATCATCTATCCTATCCTATCCTATCCTCTATCCTATCCTATCCTCTATCGTATCTTATCCTCTATTTTATCCTATCCTCTATCCTATCCTATCATCTATCCTATCATATCTTCTATCCTATCCTATCCTCTATCATATCCTATCCTCTATCCTATCCTTTCCTCTATCCTATCCTATCCTCTATCCTATCCTATCCTCTATCCTATCCTATCCTATCCTCTATCCTATCCTATCATCTATCCTATCCTATCCTCTATCCTATCCTATCCTCTATCATATCCTATCCTCTATCCTATCCTATACTCTATCCTATCTTATCCTCTATCTTATCCTATCCTCTATCCTATCCTCTATCCTATCCTATCCTTTATTCTATCCAATCCCCTATCCTATCCTCTATCCGATCCTATCCTCTATCCTATCCTATCCTCTATCCTATCCTATCCTCTATCTTATCCTATCCTCTATCCTATCCTATCATCTATCCTATCCTATCCTCTATCCTATCCTATCCTCTATCATATCCTATCCTCTATCATATCCTATCCTCTATCCTATCCAATCCTCTATCCTATACTATCCTCTATCCTATCCTATCGTATCCTCTATCCTATCATATCCTATCCTCTATCCTATCCTATCCTCTATCCTATCCTATACTCTATCCTATCTTATCCTCTATCTTATCCTATCCTCTATCCTATCCTCTATCCTATCCTATCCTTTATTCTATCCAATCCCCTATCCTATACTCTATCCGATCCTATCCTCTATCCTATCCTATCATCTATCCTATCCTATCCTCTATCCTATCCTATCCTCTATCATATCCTATCCACTATCATATCCTATCCTCTATCCTATCCTATCCTCTATCCTATCCTATCCTCTATCCTATCGTATCGTATCCTCTATCGTATCCTATCCTCTATCCTATCCTATCGTATCCTCTATCGTATCCTATCCTCTATCCTATCCTATCCTCTATCCTATCCAATCCCCTATCCTATCCTCTATCCTAACCTATCCTCTATCTTACCCTTTCCTCTTTCCTATAATATCATCTATCCTATCCTATCCTCTATCTTATCCTATCCTCTATCCTATCCTATCATCTATCCTATCCTATCCTCTATCCTATCCTATCCTCTATCCTATCCTATCCTCTATCCTATCCTATCGTACCCTCTAACGTATCCTATCCTCTATCCTATCCCATCCTCTATCCTATCCTATCCTCTATACTATCCTATCCTCTATCGTCTCCTATCCTGTATCCGATCCAATCCCCTAACCTCTATCCTATCCTATTCTCTATCCTATCCTCATTCCTATCGTATCCTCTATCCTATCCTATCCTCTATCCTATCCTATGCTCTATCCTATCCTATCCTCTATCCTATCCTATCCTCTATCCTATCCTATCCTCTATCCTATCCTATCGTACCCTCTAACGTATCCTATCCTCTATCCTATCCTATCCTCTATCCTATCCTATCCTCTATACTATCCTATCCTCTATCGTCTCCTATCCTGTATCCGATCCAATCCCCTAACCTCTATCCTATCCTATTCTCTATCCTATCCTCATTCCTATCGTATCCTCTATCCTATCCTATCCTCTATCCTATCCTATGCTCTATCCTATCCTATCCTCTATCCTATCCTATCCTCTATCCTATCCTATCCTCTATCCTATCCTATCGTACCCTCTAACGTATCCTATCCTCTATCCTATCCTATCCTCTATCCTATCCTATCCTCTAAACTATCCGATCCAATCCCCTAACCTCTATCCTATCCTATTCTCTATCCTATCCTATCCTCTATCCTATCCTATCCTCTGTCCTGTCCTATCCTCTATCCTATCCTATTCTCTATCCTATCCTATCGTATCCTCTATCCTATCCTATCCTCTATCCTATCCTATCCTCTATCCTATCCTACCCTCTATCCTATCCTATCGTATCCTCTATCGTATCCTATCGTCTATCCTATCCTATCCTCTATACTATCCTATCCTCTATCCTATCCTATCCTCTATCCTATCCTATCCTCTATCCTATCCTATCCTTTATAATATCCTATCCTCTATCCTATCCTATCCTCTATAATATCGTATCCTCTATCATATCCTTTCCTCTTTCCTATAATATCATCTATCCTATCCTATCCTCTATCCTATCCTATCATCTATCCTATCCTATCCTATCCTCTATCCTATCTTATCCTCTATCTTATCCTATCCTCTATCCTATCCAATCCTCTATCCTATCCTATCGTACCCTCTATCGTATCCTATCCTCTATCCTATCCTATCCTCTATCCTATCCTATCCTCTATACTATCCTATCCTCTATACTATCCTATCCTCTATCCTATCCTATCCTCTATCCTATCCTATCCTTTATAATATCCTATCCTCTATCCTATCCTATCCTCTATAATATCGTATCCTCTATCCTATCCTATCATATATCCTATCCTATCCTCTATCCTATCCTATCCTCTATCCTATCCTATCCTCTATCCTATCCTATCCTCTATCCTATCCTATCATATATCCTATCCTATCCTCTATCCTATCCTATCCTCTATCCTATCCTATCCTCTATCATATCCTATCTTCTATCCTATCCTATCCTCTATCATATCCTATCCTCTATCCTATCCTATCCTCTATCCTATCCTATGCTCTATCCTATCCTATCCTATCCTCTATCATATCCTATCCTCTTTCCTATCCTATCCTCTATCCTATCCTATCTTGTATCCTATCCTATCCTCTATCCTATCCTATCCTCTATCCTATCCTATACTCTATCCTATCTTATCCTCTATCTTATCCTATCCTCTATCCTATCCTCTATCCTATCCTATCCTTTATTATATCCAATCCCCTATCCTATCCTCTATCCGATCCTATCCTCTATCCTATCCTATCCTCTATCCTATCCTATCCTCTATCTTATCCTATCCTATCCTCTATCCTATCCTATCCTCTATCGTATCCTATCCTCTATCATATCCTATCCTATATCCTATCCTATCCTCTATCCTATCCTATCGTATCCTCTATCGTATCCTATCCTCTATCCTATCCTATCGTATCCTCTATCGTATCCTATCCTCTATACTATCCTATCCTCTATACTATCCTATCCTCTATCCTATCCTATCCTGTATCCTATCCTATCCTCTATCCTATCCTATCCTTTATAATATCCTATCCTCTATCCTATCCTATCCTCTATAATATCGTATCCTCTATCATATCCTTTCCTCTTCCCTATAATATCATCTATCCTATCCTATGCTCTATCTTATCCTATCCTCTATCCTATCCTATCATCTATCCTATCCAATCCTCTATTCTATCTGATCCACTATCATATCCTATCCTCTATCCTATCCTATCCTCTATCCTATCCTATCCTCTATCCTATCCTATCCTCTATCATATCCTATCCTCTATCCTATCCTATCCTCTATCCTATCTTATCCTCTATCTTATCCTATCCTCTATCCTATCCTATCATCTATCCTATCCTATCTTCTATCCTATCCTATCCTCTATCATATCCTATCCTCTATCCTATCCTATCCTCTATCCTATCCTATGCTCTATCCTATCCTATCCTCTATCCTATCCTATCCTCTATCCTATCCTATCCTCTATCCTATCCTATCGTACCCTCTAACGTATCCTATCCTCTATCCTATCCTATCCTCTATCCTATCCTATCCTCTATACTATCCTATCCTCTATCGTCTCCTATCCTGTATCCGATCCAATCCCCTAACCTCTATCCTATCCTATTCTCTATCCTATCCTCATTCCTATCGTATCCTCTATCCTATCCTATCCTCTATCCTATCCTATCCTCTGTCCTGTCCTATCCTCTATCCTATCCTATTCTCTATCCTATCCTATCGTATCCTCTATCCTATCCTATCCTCTATCCTATCCTATCCTCTATCCTATCCTACTCTCTATCCTATCCTATCGTATCCTCTATCGTATCCTATCCTCTATCCTATCCTATCCTCTATCCTATCCTATCCTCTATACTATCCTATCCTCTATCCTATCCTATCCTCTATCCTATCCTATCCTCTATCCTATCCTATCCTTTATAATATCCTATCCTCTATCCTATCCTATCCTCTATAATATCGTATCCTCTATCATATCCTTTCCTCTTTCCTATAATATCATCTATCCTATCCTATCCTCTATCCTATCCTATCATCTATCCTATCCTATCCTATCCTCTATCCTATCCTATCCTCTATCGTATCTTATCCTCTATTTTATCCTATCCTCTATCCTATCCTATCATCTATCCTATCATATCTTCTATCCTATCCTATCCTCTATCATATCCTATCCTCTATCCTATCCTTTCCTCTATCCTATCCTATCCTCTATCCTATCCTATCCTCTATCCTATCCTATCCTAACCTCTATCCTATCCTATCATCTATCCTATCCTATCCTCTATCCTATCCTATCCTCTATCATATCCTATCCTCTATCCTATCCTATACTCTATCCTATCATATCCTCTATCTTATCCTATCCTCTATCCTATCCTCTATCCTATCCTATCCTTTATTCTATCCAATCCCCTATCCTATCCTCTATCCGATCCTATCCTCTATCCTATCCTATCCTCTATCCTATCCTATCCTCTATCTTATCCTATCCTCTATCCTATCCTATCATCTATCCTATCCTATCCTCTATCCTATCCTATCCTCTATCATATCCTATCCTCTATCATATCCTATCCTCTATCCTATCCAATCCTCTATCCTATCCTATCCTCTATCCTATCCTATCGTATCCTCTATCCTATCATATCCTATCCTCTATCCTATCCTATCCTCTATCCTATCCTATACTCTATCCTATCTTATCCTCTATCTTATCCTATCCTCTATCCTATCCTCTATCCTATCCTATCCTTTATTCTATCCAATCCCCTATCCTATACTCTATCCGATCCTATCCTCTATCCTATCCTATCATCTATCCTATCCTATCCTCTATCCTATCCTATCCTCTATCATATCCTATCCACTATCATATCCTATCCTCTATCCTATCCTATCCTCTATCCTATCCTATCCTCTATCCTATCGTATCGTATCCTCTATCGTATCCTATCCTCTATCCTATCCTATCGTATCCTCTATCGTATCCTATCCTCTATCCTATCCTATCCTCTATCCTATCCAATCCCCTATCCTATCCTCTATCCTAACCTATCCTCTATCTTACCCTTTCCTCTTTCCTATAATATCATCTATCCTATCCTATCCTCTATCTTATCCTATCCTCTATCCTATCCTATCATCTATCCTATCCTATCCTCTATCCTATCCTATCCTCTATCCTATCCTATCCTCTATCCTATCCTATCGTACCCTCTAACGTATCCTATCCTCTATCCTATCCCATCCTCTATCCTATCCTATCCTCTATACTATCCTATCCTCTATCGTCTCCTATCCTGTATCCGATCCAATCCCCTAACCTCTATCCTATCGTATTCTCTATCCTATCCTCATTCCTATCGTATCCTCTATCCTATCCTATCCTCTATCCTATCTTATGCTCTATCCTATCCTATCCTCTATCCTATCCTATCCTCTATCCTATCCTATCCTCTATCCTATCCTATCGTACCCTCTAACGTATCCTATCCTCTATCCTATCCTATCCTCTATCCTATCCTATCCTCTATACTATCCTATCCTCTATCGTCTCCTATCCTGTATCCGATCCAATCCCCTAACCTCTATCCTATCCTATTCTCTATCCTATCCTCATTCCTATCGTATCCTCTATCCTATCCTATCCTCTATCCTATCCTATGCTCTATCCTATCCAATCCTCTATCCTATCCTATCCTCTATCCTATCCTATCCTCTATCCTATCCTATCGTACCCTCTAACGTATCCTATCCTCTATCCTATCCTATCCTCTATCCTATCCTATCCTCTATACTATCCGATCCAATCCCCTAACCTCTATCCTATCCTATTCTCTATCCTATCCTATCCTCTATCCTATCCTATCCTCTGTCCTGTCCTATCCTCTATCCTATCCTATTCTCTATCCTATCCTATCGTATCCTCTATCCTATCCTATCCTCTATCCTATCCTATCCTCTATCCTATCCTACCCTCTATCCTATCCTATCGTATCCTCTATCGTATCCTATCCTCTATCCTATCCTATCCTCTATACTATCCTATCCTCTATCCTATCCTATCCTCTATCCTATCCTATCCTCTATCCTATCCTATCCTTTATAATATCCTATCCTCTATCCTATCCTATCCTCTATAATATCGTATCCTCTATCATATCCTTTCCTCTTTCCTATAATATCATCTATCCTATCCTATCCTCTATCCTATGCTATCATCTATCCTATCCTATCCTATCCTCTATCCTATCTTATCCTCTATCTTATCCTATCCTCTATCCTATCCAATCCTCTATCCTATCCTATCGTACCCTCTATCGTATCCTATCCTCTATCCTATCCTATCCTCTATCCTATCCTATCCTCTATACTATCCTATCCTCTATACTATCCTATCCTCTATCCTATCCTATCCTCTATCCTATCCTATCCTTTATAATATCCTATCCTCTATCCTATCCTATCCTCTATAATATCGTATCCTCTATCCTATCCTATCATATATCCTATCCTATCCTCTATCCTATCCTATCCTCTATCCTATCCTATCCTCTATCCTATCCTATCATATATCCTATCCTATCCTCTATCCTATCCTATCCTCTATCCTATCCTATCCTCTATCCTATCCTATCCTCTATCATATCCTATCTTCTATCCTATCCTATCCTCTATCATATCCTATCCTCTATCCTATCCTATCCTCTATCCTATCCTATGCTCTATCCTATCCTATCCTCTATCCTATCCTATCCTCTATCATATCCTATCCTCTTTCCTATCCTATCCTCTATCCTATCCTATCTTCTATCCTATCCTATCCTCTATCCTATCCTATCCTCTATCCTATCCTATACTCTATCCTATCTTATCCTCTATCTTATCCTATCCTCTATCCTATCCTCTATCCTATCCTATCCTTTATTATATCCAATCCCCTATCCTATCCTCTATCCGATCCTATCCTCTATCCTATCCTATCCTCTATCCTATCCTATCCTCTATCTTATCCTATCCTATCCTCTATCCTATCCTATCCTCTATCGTATCCTATCCTCTATCATATCCTACCCTATATCCTATCCTATCCTCTATCCTATCCTATCGTATCCTCTATCGTATCCTATCCTCTATCCTATCCTATCGTATCCTCTATCGTATCCTATCCTCTATACTATCCTATCCTCTATACTATCCTATCCTCTATCCTATCCTATCCTGTATCCTATCCTATCCTCTATCCTATCCTATCCTTTATAATATCCTATCCTCTATCCTATCCTATCCTCTATAATATCGTATCCTCTATCATATCCTTTCCTCTTCCCTATAATATCATCTATCCTATCCTATCCTCTATCTTATCCTATCCTCTATCCTATCCTATCATCTATCCTATCCAATCCTCTATTCTATCTGATCCACTATCATATCCTATCCTCTATCCTATCCTATCCTCTATCCTATCCTATCCTCTATCCTATCCTATCCTCTATCCTATCCTATCCTTTATTCTATCCAATCCCCTATCCTATCCTCTATCCGATCCTATCCTCTATCCTATCCTATCCTCTATCCTATCCTATCCTCTATCCTATCCTATCCTCTATCATATCCTATCCTCTATCCTATCCTATCCTCTATCCTATCTTATCCTCTATCTTATCCTATCCTCTATCCTATCCTATACTCTATCCTATCTTATCCTCTATCTTATCCTATCCTCTATCCTATCCTCTATCCTATCCTATCCTTTATTCTATCCAATCCCCTATCCTATCCTCTATCCTATCCTATCCTCTATCCTATCCTATCCTCTATCCTATCCTATCCTTTATAATATCCTATCCTCTATCCTATCCTATCCTCTATAATATCGTATCCTCTATCATATCCTTTCCTCTTTCCTATAATATCATCTATCCTATCCTATCCTCTATCCTATCCTATCATCTATCCTATCCTATCCTATCCTCTATCCTATCTTATCCTCTATCTTATCCTATCCTCTATCCTATCCAATCCTCTATCCTATCCTATCGTACCCTCTATCGTATCCTATCCTCTATCCTATCCTATCCTCTATCCTATCCTATCCTCTATACTATCCTATCCTCTATACTATCCTATCCTCTATCCTATCCTATCCTCTATCCTATCCTATCCTTTATAATATCCTATCCTCTATCCTATCCTATCCTTTATAATATCCTATCCTCTATCCTATCCTATCCTCTATAATATCGTATCCTCTATCCTATCCTATCATATATCCTATCCTATCCTCTATCCTATCCTATCCTCTATCCTATCCTATCCTCTATCATATCGTATCCTCTATCCTATCCTATCCTCTATCCTATCCTATCCTCTATCCTATCCTATCCTCTATCCTATCCTATCGTACCCTCTAACGTATCCTATCCTCTATCCTATCCTATCCTCTATCCTATCCTATCCTCTATACTATCCTATCCTCTATCGTCTCCTATCCTGTATCCGATCCAATCCCCTAACCTCTATCCTATCCTATTCTCTATCCTATCCTCATTCCTATCGTATCCTCTATCCTATCCTATCCTCTATCCTATCCTATCCTCTGTCCTGTCCTATCCTCTATCCTATCCTATTCTCTATCCTATCCTATCGTATCCTCTATCCTATCCTATCCTCTATCCTATCCTATCCTCTATCCTATCCTACCCTCTATCCTATCCTATCGTATCCTCTATCGTATCCTATCCTCTATCCTATCCTATCCTCTATCCTATCCTATCCTCTATACTATCCTATCCTCTATCCTATCCTATCCTCTATCCTATAATATCCTCTATCCTATCCTATCCTTTATAATATCCTATCCTCTATCCTATCCTATCCTCTATAATATCGTATCCTCTATCATATCCTTTCCTCTTTCCTATAATATCATCTATCCTATCCTATCCTCTATCATATCCTATCATCTATCCTATCCTATCCTATCCTCTATCCTATCCTATCCTCTATCATATCCTATCCTCTATCCTATCCTATCCTCTATCCTATCTTATCCTCTATTTTATCCTATCCTCTATCCTATCCTATCATCTATCCTATCCTATCTTCTATCCTATCCTATCCTCTATCATATCCTATCCTCTATCCTATCCTTTCCTCTATCCTATCCTATCCTCTATCCTATCCTATCCTCTATCCTATCCTATCCTATCCTCTATCCTATCCTATCATCTATCCTATCCTATCCTCTATCCTATCCTATCCTCTATCATATCCTATCCTCTATCCTATCCTATACTCTATCCTATCTTATACTCTATCTTATCCTATCCTCTATCCTATCCTCTATCCTATCCTATCCTTTATTCTATCCAATCCCCTATCCTATCCTCTATCCGATCCTATCCTCTATCCTATCCTATCCTCTATCCTATCCTATCCTCTATCTTATCCTAACCTCTATCCTATCCTATCATCTATCCTATCCTATCCTCTATCCTATCCTATCCTCTATCATATCCTATCCTCTATCATATCCTATCCTCTATCCTATCCAATCCACTATCCTATCCTATCCTCTATCCTATCCTATCGTATCCTCTATCCTATCATATCCTATCCTCTATCCTATCCTATCCTCTATCCTATCCTATACTCTATCCTATCCTATCCTCTATCCTATCCTATCCTCTATCTTATCCTAACCTCTATCCTATCCTATCATCTATCCTATCCTATCCTCTATCCTATCCTATCCTCTATCATATCCTATCCTCTATCATATCCTATCCTATATCCTATCCTATCCTCTATCCTATCCTATCGTATCCTCTATCGTATCCTATCCTCTATCCTATCCTATCGTATCCTCTATCGTATCCTATCCTCTATACTATCCTATCCTCTATACTATCCTATCCTCTATCCTATCCTATCCTCTATCCTATCCTATCCTCTATCCTATCCTATCCTTTATAATATCCTATCCTCTATCCTATCCTATCCTCTATAATATCGTATCCTCTATCATATCCTTTCCTCTTCCCTATAATATCATCTATCCTATCCTATCCTCTATCTTATCGTATCCTCTATCCTATCCTATCCTCTATCATATCCTATCCTCTATCCTATCCTATCCTCTATCCTATCTTATCCTCTATCTTATCCTATCCTCTATCCTATCCTATCATCTATCCTATCCTATCTTCTATCCTATCCTATCCTCTATCATATCCTATCCTCTATCCTATCCTATCCTCTATCCTATCCTATCCTCTATCCTATCCTATCCTCTATCCTATCCTATCCTCTATCATATCCTATCCTCTATCCTATCCTATCCTCTATCCTATCTTATCCTCTATCTTATCCTATCCTCTATCCTATCCTATCATCTATCCTATCCTATCTTCTATCCTATCCTATCCTCTATCATATCCTATCCTCTATCCTATCCTATCCTGTATCCTATCCTATGCTCTATCCTATCCTATCCTCTATCCTATCCTATCCTCTATCCTATCCTATCGTACCCTCTATCGTATCCTATCCTCTATCCTATCCCATCCTCTATCCTATCCTATCCTCTATCGTCTCCTATCCTGTATCCGATCCAATCCCCTAACCTCTATCCTATCCTATTCTCTATCCTACCCTCATTCCTATCGTATCCTCTATCCTATCCTATCCTCTATTATATCCTATCCTCTGTCCTGTCCTATCCTCTATCCTATCCTATTCTCTATCCTATCCTATCGTATCCTCTAACCTATCCTATCCTCTATCCTATCCTACCCTCTATCCTATCCTATCGTATCCTCTATCGTATCCTATCCTCTATCCTATCCTATCCTCTATCCTATCCTATCCTTTATAATATCCTATCCTCTATCCTATCCCATCCTCTATAATATCGTATCCTCTATCATATCCTTTCCTCTTTCCTATAATATCATCTATCCTATCCTATCCTCTATCCTATCCTATCATCTATCCTATCCTATCCTATCCTCTATCCTATCCTATCCTCTATCATATCCTATCCTCTATCCTATCCTATCCTCTATCCTATCTTATCCTCTATCTTATCCTATCCTCTATCCTATCCTATCCTCTATCCTATCCTATCCTATCCTCTATCCTATCCTATCATCTATCCTATCCTATCCTCTATCGTCTCCTATCCTGTATCCGATCGAATCCCCTAACCTCTATCCTATCCTATTCTCTATCCTATCCTCATTCCTATCGTATGCTCTATCCTATCCTATCCTCTATCCTATCCTATCCTCTGTCCTGTCCTATCGTCTATCCTATCCTATTCTCTATCCTATCCTATCGTATCCTCTATCCTATCCTATCCTCTATCCTATCCTATCCTCTATCCTATCCTACCCTCTATCCTATCCCATCGTATCCTCTATCGTATCCTATCCTCTATCCTATCCTATCCTCTATCCTATCCTATCCTCTATACTATCCTATCCTCTATCCTATCCTATCCTCTATCCTATAATATCCTCTATCCTATCCTATCCTTTATAATATCCTATCCTCTATCCTATCCTATCCTCTATAATATCGTATCCTCTATCATATCCTTTCCTCTTTCCTATAATATCATCTATCCTATCCTATCCTCTATCCTATCCTATCCTCTATCATATCCTATCCTCTATCATATCCTATCCTCTATCCTATCCAATCCTCTATCCTATCCTATCCTCTATCCTATCCTATCGTATCCTCTATCCTATCATATCCTATCCTCTATCCTATCCTATCCTCTATCCTATCCTATACTCTATCCTATCCTATCCTCTATCCTATCCTATCCTCTATCTTATCCTAACCTCTATCCTATCCTATCATCTATCCTATCCTATCCTCTATCCTATCCTATCCTCTATCATATCCTATCCTCTATCATATCCTATCCTATATCCTATCCTATCCTCTATCCTATCCTATCGTATCCTCTATCGTATCCTATCCTCTATCCTATCCTATCGTATCCTCTATCGTATCCTATCCTCTATACTATCCTATCCTCTATACTATCCTATCCTCTATCCTATCCTATCCTCTATCCTATCCTATCCTCTATCCTATCCTATCCTTTATAATATCCTATCCTCTATCCTATCCTATCCTCTATAATATCGTATCCTCTATCATATCCTTTCCTCTTCCCTATAATATCATCTATCCTATCCTATCCTCTATCTTATCGTATCCTCTATCCTATCCTATCCTCTATCATATCCTATCCTCTATCCTATCCTATCCTCTATCCTATCTTATCCTCTATCATATCCTATCGTCTATCCTATCCTATCCTCTATCCTATCTTATCCTCTATCTTATCCTATCCTCTATCCTATCCTATCATCTATCCTATCCTATCTTCTATCCTATCCTATCCTCTATCATATCCTATCCTCTATCCTATCCTATCCTCTATCCTATCCTATGCTCTATCCTATCCTATCCTCTATCCTATCCTATCCTCTATCCTATCCTATCGTACCCTCTATCGTATCCTATCCTCTATCCTATCCTATCCTCTATCCTATCCTATCCTCTATCGTCTCCTATCCTGTATCCGATCCAATCCCCTAACCTCTATCCTATCCTATTCTCTATCCTACCCTCATTCCTATCGTATCCTCTATCCTATCCTATCCTCTATTATATCCTATCCTCTGTCCTGTCCTATCCTCTATCCTATCCTATTCTCTATCCTATCCTATCGTATCCTCTATCCTATCCTATCCTCTATCCTATCCTACCCTCTATCCTATCCTATCGTATCCTCTATCGTATCCTATCATCTATCCTATCCTATCCTCTATCCTATCCTATCCTCTACACTATCCTATCCTCTATCCTATCCTATCCTCTATCCTATCCTATCCTCTATCCTATCCTATCCTCTATCCTATCCTATCCTTTATAATATCCTATCCTCTATCCTATCCTATCCTCTATAATATCGTATCCTCTATCATATCCTTTCCTCTTTCCTATAATATCATCTATCCTATCCTATCCTCTATCCTATCCTATCATCTATCCTATCCTATCCTATCCTCTATCCTATCCTATCCTCTATCATATCCTATCCTCTATCCTATCCTATCCTCTATCCTATCTTATCCTCTATCTTATCCTATCCTCTATCCTATCCTATCATCTATCCTATCCTATCTTCTATCCTATCCTATCCTCTATCATATCCTATCCTCTATCCTATCCTATCCTCTATCCTATCCTATCCTCTATCCTATCCTATCCTCTATCCTATCCTATCCTATCCTCTATCCTATCCTATCATCTATCCTATCCTATCCTCTATCGTCTCCTATCCTGTATCCGATCGAATCCCCTAACTTCTATCCTATCCTATTCTCTATCCTATCCTCATTCCTATCGTATCCTCTATCCTATCCTATCCTCTATCCTATCCTATCCTCTGTCCTGTCCTATCGTCTATCCTATCCTATTCTCTATCCTATCCTATCGTATCCTCTATCCTATCCTATCCTCTATCCTATCCTATCCTCTATCCTATCCTACCCTCTATCCTATCCCATCGTATCCTCTATCGTATCCTATCCTCTATCCTATCCTATCCTCTATCCTATCCTATCCTCTATACTATCCTATCCTCTATCCTATCCTATCCTCTATCCTATAATATCCTCTATCCTATCCTATCCTTTATAATATCCTATCCTCTATCCTATCCTATCCTCTATAATATCGTATCCTCTATCATATCCTTTCCTCTTTCCTATAATATCATCTATCCTATCCTATCCTCTATCCTATCCTATCATCTATCCTATCCTATCCTATCCTCTATCCTATCCTATCCTCTATCATATCCTATCCTCTATCCTATCCTATCATCTATCCTATCTTATCCTCTATTTTATCCTATCCTCTATCCTATCCTATCATCTATCCTATCCTATCTTCTATCCTATGGTATCCTCTATCATATCCTATCCTCTATCCTATCCTTTCCTCTATCCTATCCTATCCTCTATCCTATCCTATCCTCTATCCTATCCTATCCTATCCTCTATCCTATCCTATCATCTATCCTATCCTATCCTCTATCCTATCCTATCCTCTATCATATCCTATCCTCTATCCTATCCTATACTCTATCCTATCTTATCCTCTATCTTATCCTATCCTCTATCCTATCCTCTATCCTATCCTATCCTTTATTCTATCCAATCCCCTATCCTATCCTCTATCCGATCCTATCCTCTATCCTATCCTATCCTCTATCCTGTCCTATCCTCTATCTTATCCTAACCTCTATCCTATCCTATCATCTATCCTATCCTATCCTCTATCCTATCCTATCCTCTATCATATCCTATCCTCTATCATATCCTATCCTCTATCCTATCCAATCCTCTATCCTATCCTATGCTCTATCCTATCCTATCGTATCCTCTATCCTATCATATCCTATCCTCTATCCTATCCTATCCTCTATCCTATCCTATCCTCTGTCCTGTCCTATCCTCTATCCTATCCTATTCTCTATCCTATCCTATCGTATCCTCTAACCTATCCTATCATCTATCCTATCCTATCCTCTATCTTATCCTATCCTCTATCCTATCCTATCATCTATCCTATCCTATCCTCTATCCCATCCTATCCTCTATCCTATCCTATCCTCTATCATATCCTATCCTCTATCATATCCTATCCTCTATCATATCCTATCCTATATCCTATCCTATCCTCTATCCTATCCTATCGTATCCTCTATCGTATCCTATCCTCTATCCTATCCTATCGTATCCTCTATCGTATCCTATCCTCTATACTATCCTATCCTCTATACTATCCTATCCTCTATCCTATCCTATCCTCTATCCTATCCTATCCTCTGTCCTGTCCTATCCTCTATCCTATCCTATTCTCTATCCTATCCTATCGTATCCTCTAACCTATCCTATCATCTATCCTATCCTATCCTCTATCTTATCCTATCCTCTATCCTATCCTATCATCTATCCTATCCTATCCTCTATCCCATCCTATCCTCTATCATATCCTATCCTCTATCATATCCTATCCTATATCCTATCCTATCCTCTATCCTATCCTATCGTATCCTCTATCGTATCCTATCCTCTATCCTATCCTATCGTATCCTCTATCGTATCCTATCCTCTATACTATCCTATCCTCTATACTATCCTATCCTCTATCCTATCCTATCCTCTATCCTATCCTATCCTCTGTCCTGTCCTATCCTCTATCCTATCCTATTCTCTATCCTATCCTATCGTATCCTCTAACCTATCCTATCATCTATCCTATCCTATCCTCTATCTTATCCTATCCTCTATCCTATCCTATCCTCTATCCTATCCTATCCTCTATCCTATCCTATCGTATCCTCTATCCTATCATATCCTATCCTCTATCCTATCCTATCCTCTATCCTATCCTATACTCTATCCTATCCTATCCTCTATCCTATCCTATCCTCTATCTTATCCTAACCTCTATCCTATCCTATCATCTATCCTATCCTATCCTCTATCCTATCCTATCCTCTATCATATCCTATCCTCTATCATATCCTATCCTATATCCTATCCTATCCTCTATCCTATCCTATCGTATCCTCTATCGTATCCTATCCTCTATCCTATCCTATCGTATCCTCTATCGTATCCTATCCTCTATACTATCCTATCCTCTATACTATCCTATCCTCTATCCTATCCTATCCTCTATCCTATCCTATCCTTTATAATATCCTATCCTCTATCCTATCCTATCCTCTATAATATCGTATCCTCTATCATATCCTTTCCTCTTCCCTATAATATCATCTATCCTATCCTATCCTCTATCTTATCGTATCCTCTATCCTATCCTATCATCTATCCTATCCAATCCTCTATTCTATCTGATCCACTATCATATCCTATCCTCTATCCTATCCTATCCTCTATCCTATCCTATCCTCTATCCTATCCTATCCTCTATCATATCCTATCCTCTATCCTATCCTATCATCTATCCTATCTTATCCTCTATTTTATCCTATCCTCTATCCTATCCTATCATCTATCCTATCCTATCTTCTATCCTATGGTATCCTCTATCATATCCTTTCCTCTATCCTATCCTTTCCTCTATCCTATCCTATCCTCTATCCTATCCTATCCTCTATCCTATCCTATCCTATCCTCTATCCTATCCTATCATCTATCCTATCCTATCCTCTATCCTATCCTATCCTCTATCATATCCTATCCTCTATCCTATCCTATACTCTATCCTATCTTATCCTCTATCTTATCCTATCCTCTATCCTATCCTCTATCCTATCCTATCCTTTATTCTATCCAATCCCCTATCCTATCCTCTATCCGATCCTATCCTCTATCCTATCCTATCCTCTATCCTGTCCTATCCTCTATCTTATCCTAACCTCTATCCTATCCTATCATCTATCCTATCCTATCCTCTATCCTATCCTATCCTCTATCATATCCTATCCTCTATCATATCCTATCCTCTATCCTATCCAATCCTCTATCCTATCCGATGCTCTATCCTATCCTATCGTATCCTCTATCCTATCATATCCTATCCTCTATCCTATCCTATCCTCTATCCTATCCTATCCTCTGTCCTGTCCTATCCTCTATCCTATCCTATTCTCTATCCTATCCTATCGTATCCTCTAACCTATCCTATCATCTATCCTATCCTATCCTCTATCTTATCCTATCCTCTATCCTATCCTATCATCTATCCTATCCTATCCTCTATCCCATCCTATCCTCTATCATATCCTATCCTCTATCATATCCTATCCTATATCCTATCCTATCCTCTATCCTATCCTATCGTATCCTCTATCGTATCCTATCCTCTATCCTATCCTATCGTATCCTCTATCGTATCCTATCCTCTATACTATCCTATCCTCTATACTATCCTATCCTCTATCCTATCCTATCCTCTATCCTATCCTATCCTCTGTCCTGTCCTATCCTCTATCCTATCCTATTCTCTATCCTATCCTATCGTATCCTCTAACCTATCCTATCATCTATCCTATCCTATCCTCTATCTTATCCTATCCTCTATCCTATCCTATCCTCTATCCTATCCTATCCTCTATCCTATCCTATCGTATCCTCTATCCTATCATATCCTATCCTCTATCCTATCCTATCCTCTATCCTATCCTATACTCTATCCTATCCTAGCCTCTATCCTATCCTATCCTCTATCTTATCCTAACCTCTATCCTATCCTATCATCTATCCTATCCTATCCTCTATCCTATCCTATCCTCTATCATATCCTATCCTCTATCATATCCTATCCTATATCCTATCCTATCCTCTATCCTATCCTATCGTATCCTCTATCGTATCCTATCCTCTATCCTATCCTATCGTATCCTCTATCGTATCCTATCCTCTATACTATCCTATCCTCTATACTATCCTATCCTCTATCCTATCCTATCCTCTATCCTATCCTATCCTCTATCCTATCCTATCATTTATAATATCCTATCCTCTATCCTATCCTATCCTCTATAATATCGTATCCTCTATCATATCCTTTCCTCTTCCCTATAATATCATCTATCCTATCCTATCCTCTATCTTATCGTATCCTCTATCCTATCCTATCATCTATCCTATCCAATCCTCTATTCTATCTGATCCACTATCATATCCTATCCTCTATCCTATCCTATCCTCTATCCTATCCTATCCTCTATCCTATCCTATCCTCTATCCTATCCTATCCTCTATCATATCCTATCCTCTATCCTATCCTATACTCTATCCTATCTTATCCTCTATCTTATCCTATCCTCTATCCTATCCTCTATCCTATCCTATCCTTTATTCTATCCAATCCCCTATCCTATCCTCTATCCGATCCTATCCTCTATCCTATCCTATCCTCTATCCTATCCTATTCTCTATCTTATCCTAACCTCTATCCTATCCTATCATCTATCCTATCCTATCCTCTATCCTATCCTATCCTCTATCATATCCTATCCTCTATCATATCCTATCCTCTATCCTATCCAATCCTCTATCCTATCCTATGCTCTATCCTATCCTATCGTATCCTCTATCCTATCATATCCTATCCTCTATCCTAACCTATCCTATATCCTATCCTATCCTCTGTCCTGTCCTATCCTCTATCCTATCCTATTCTCTATCCTATCCTATCGTATCCTCTAACCTATCCTATCATCTATCCTATCCTATCCTCTATCTTATCCTATCCTCTATCCTATCCTATCATCTATCCTATCCTATCCTCTATCCTATCCTATCCTCTATCATATCCTATCCTCTATCATATCCTATCCTATATCCTATCCTATCCTCTATCCTATCCTATCGTATCCTCTATCGTATCTTATCCTCTATCCTATCCTATCGTATCCTCTATCGTATCCTATCCTCTATACTATCCTATCCTCTATACTATCCTATCCTCTATCCTATCCTATCCTCTATCCTATCCTATCCTCTATCCTATCCTATCCTTTATAATATCCTATCCTCTATCCTATCCTATCCTCTATAATATCGTATCCTCTATCATATCCTTTCCTCTTCCCTATAATATCATCTATCCTATCCTATCCTCTATCTTATCCTATCCTCTATCCTATCCTATCATCTATCCTATCCAATCCTCTATTCTATCTGATCCACTATCATATCCTATCCTCTATCCTATCCTATCCTCTATCCTATCCTATCCTCTATCCTATCCTATCCTCTATCATATCCTATCCTCTATCCTATCCTATCCTCTATCCTATCTTATCCTCTATCTGATCCTATCCTCTATCCTATGCTCTATCCTATCCTATCGTATCCTCTATCCTATCATATCCTATCCTCTATCCTATCCTATCCTCTATCCTATCCTATCCTCTGTCCTGTCCTATCCTCTATCCTATCCTATTCTCTATCCTATCCTATCGTATCCTCTAACCTATCCTATCATCTATCCTATCCTATCCTCTATCTTATCCTATCCTCTATCCTATCCTATCATCTATCCTATCCTATCCTCTATCCTATCCTATCCTCTATCATATCCTATCCTCTATCATATCCTATCCTCTATCCTATCCTATCCTCTATCCTATCCTATCCTCTGTCCTGTCCTATCCTCTATCCTATCCTATTCTCTATCCTATCCTATCGTATCCTCTAACCTATCCTATCATCTATCCTATCCTATCCTCTATCTTATCCTATCCTCTATCCTATCCTATCATCTATCCTATCCTATCCTCTATCCTATCCTATCCTCTATCATATCCTATCCTCTATCATATCCTATCCTATATCCTATCCTATCCTCTATCCTATCCTATCGTATCCTCTATCGTATCCTATCCTCTATCCTATCCTATCGTATCCTCTATCGTATCCTATCCTCTATACTATCCTATCCTCTATACTATCCTATCCTCTATCCTATCCTATCCTCTATCCTATCCTATCCTCTATCCTATCCTATCCTTTATAATATCCTATCCTCTATCCTATCCTATCCTCTATAATATCGTATCCTCTATCATATCCTTTCCTCTTCCCTATAATATCATCTATCCTATCCTATCCTCTATCATATCCTATCCTCTATCCTATCCTATCCTCTATCCTATCCTATCCTCTATCCTATCCTATCCTCTATCCTATCCTATCCTATCCTCTATCCTATCCTATCATCTATCCTATCCTATCCTCTATCGTCTCCTATCCTGTATCCGATCGAATCCCCTAACCTCTATCCTATCCTATTCTCTATCCTATCCTATCCTCTGTCCTGTCCTATCCTCTATCCTATCCTATTCTCTATCCTATCCTATCGTATCCTCTATCCTATCATATCCTATCCTCTATCCTATCCTATCCTCTATCCTATCCTATCCTCTGCCCTGTCCTATCCTCTATCCTATCCTATTCTCTATCCTATCCTATCGTATCCTCTAACCTATCCTATCATCTATCCTATCCTATCCTCTATCTTATCCTATCCTCTATCCTATCCTATCATCTATCCTATCCTATCCTCTATCCTATCCTATCCTCTATCATATCCTATCCTCTATCATATCCTATCCTATATCCTATCCTATCCTCTATCCTATCCTATCGTATCCTCTATCGTATCCTATCCTCTATCCTATCCTATCCTCTATCCTATCCTACCCTCTATCATATCCTATCCTCTATCCTATCCTATCCTCTATCCTATCTTATCCTCTATCTTATCCTATCCTCTATCCTATGCTCTATCCTATCCTATCGTATCCTCCATCCTATCATATCCTATCCTCTATCCTATCCTATCCTCTATCCTATCCTATCCTCTGTCCTGTCCTATCCTCTATCCTATCCTATTCTCTATCCTATCCTATCGTATCCTCTAACCTATCCTATCATCTATCCTATCCTATCCTCTATCTTATCCTATCCTCTATCCTATCCTATCATCTATCCTATCCTATCCTCTATCCTATCCTATCCTCTATCATATCCTATCCTCTATCATATCCTATCCTCTATCCTATCCTATCCTCTATCCTATCCTATCCTCTATCCTATCCTATCCTCTATCCTATCCTATCCTATCCTCTATCCTATCCTATCATCTATCCTATCCTATCCTCTATCGTCTCCTATCCTGTATCCGATCGAATCCCCTAACCTCTATCCTATCCTATTCTCTATCCTATCCTCATTCCTATCGTATCCTCTATCCTATCCTATCCTCTATCCTATCCTATCCTCTGTCCTGTCCTATCGTCTATCCTATCCTATTCTCTATCCTATCCTATCGTATCCTCTATCCTATCCTATCCTCTATCCTATCCTATCCTCTATCCTATCCTACCCTCTATCCTATCCTATCGTATCCTCTATCGTATCCTATCCTCTATCCTATCCTACCCTCTATCCTATCCTATCCTCTATACTATCCTATCCTCTATCCTATCCTATCCTCTATCCTATAATATCCTCTATTCTATCCTATCCTTTATAATATCCTATCCTCTATCCTATCCTATCCTCTATAATATCGTATCCTCTATCATATCCTTTCCTCTTTCCTATAATATCATCTATCCTATCCTATCCTCTATCCTATCCTATCATCTATCCTATCCTATCCTATCCTCTATCCTATCCTATCCTCTATCATATCCTATCCTCTATCCTATCCTATCATCTATCCTATCTTATCCTCTATTTTATCCTATCCTCTATCCTATCCTATCATCTATCCTATCCTATCTTCTATCCTATGGTATCCTCTATCATATCCTATCCTCTATCCTATCCTTTCCTCTATCCTATCCTACCCTCTACCCTATCCTATCCTCTATCCTATCCTATCCTATCCTCTATCCTATCCTATCATCTATCCTATCCTATCCTCTATCCTATCCTATCCTCTATCATATCCTATCCTCTATCCTATCCTATACTCTATTCTATCTTATCCTCTATCTTATCCTATCCTCTATCCTATCCTCTATCCTATCCTATCCTTTATTCTATCCAATCCCCTATCCTATCCTCTATCCGATCCTATCCTCTATCCTATCCTATCCTCTATCCTATCCTATCCTCTATCTTATCCTAACCTCTATCCTATCCTATCATCTATCCTATCCTATCCTCTATCCTATCCTATCCTCTATCATATCCTATCCTCTATCATATCCTATCCTCTATCCTATCCAATCCTCTATCCTATCCTATGCTCTATCCTATCCTATCGTATCCTCTATCCTATCATATCCTATCCTCTATCCTATCCTATCCTCTATCCTATCCTATCCTCTGTCCTGTCCTATCCTCTATCCTATCCTATTCTCTATCCTATCCTATCGTATCCTCTAACCTATCCTATCATCTATCCTATCCTATCCTCTATCTTATCCTATCCTCTATCCTATCCTATCATCTATCCTATCCTATCCTCTATCCTATCCTATCCTCTATCATATCCTATCCTCTATCATATCCTATCCTATATCCTATCCTATCCTCTATCCTATCCTATCGTATCCTCTATCGTATCCTATCCTCTATCCTATCCTATCGTATCCTCTATCGTATCCTATCCTCTATACTATCCTATCCTCTATACTATCCTATCCTCTATCCTATCCTATCCTCTATCCTATCCTATCCTCTATCCTATCCTATCCTTTATAATATCCTATCCTCTATCCTATCCTATCCTCTATAATATCGTATCCTCTATCATATCCTTTCCTCTTCCCTATAATATCATCTATCCTATCCTATCC
Source organism: Halictus rubicundus (assembly GCF_050948215.1). Taxonomy (NCBI): domain Eukaryota; kingdom Metazoa; phylum Arthropoda; class Insecta; order Hymenoptera; family Halictidae; genus Halictus; species Halictus rubicundus. The sequence goes on from NW_027488810.1 coordinate 155,052, forward strand.
TCTATCTTATCCTATCCTCTATCCTATCCTATCATCTATCCTATCCAATCCTCTATTCTATCTGATCCACTATCATATCCTATCCTCTATCCTATCCTATCCTCTATCCTATCCTATCCTCTATCCTATCCTATCCTCTATCATATCCTATCCTCTATCCTATCCTATCCTCTATCCTATCTTATCCTCTATCCTATCCTATCCTCTATCATATCCTTTCCTCTATCATATCCTATCCTCTATCCTATCCTATCGTATCCTCTATCGTATCCTATCCTCTATACTATCCTATCCTCTATCCTATCCTATCCTCTATCCTATCCTATCCTCTATCTTATCCTAACCTCTATCCTATCCTATCATCTATCCTATCCTATCCTCTATCCTATCCTATCCTCTATCATATCCTATCCTCTATCATATCCTATCCTCTATCCTATCCAATCCTCTATCCTATCCTATGCTCTATCCTATCCTATCGTATCCTCTATCCTATCATATCCTATCCTCTATCCTATCCTATCCTTTATCCTATCCTATCCTCTGTCCTGTCCTATCCTCTATCCTATCCTATTCTCTATCCTATCCTATCGTATCCTCTAACCTATCCTATCATCTATCCTATCCTATCCTCTATCTTATCCTATCCTCTATCCTATCCTATCATCTATCCTATCCTATCCTCTATCCTATCCTATCCTCTATCATATCCTATCCTCTATCATATCCTATCCTATATCCTATCCTATCCTCTATCCTATCCTATCGTATCCTCTATCGTATCCTATCCTCTATCCTATCCTATCGTATCCTCTATCGTATCCTATCCTCTATACTATCCTATCCTCTATCCTATCCTATCCTCTATCCTATCCTATCCTCTATCCTATCCTATCCTTTATAATATCCTATCCTCTATCCTATCCTATCCTCTATAATATCGTATCCTCTATCATATCCTTTCCTCTTCCCTATAATATCATCTATCCTATCCTATCCTCTATCTTATCCTATCCTCTGTCCTATCCTATCATCTATCCTATCCAATCCTCTATTCTATCTGATCCACTATCATATCCTATCCTCTATCCTATCCTATCCTCTATCCTATCCTATCCTCTATCCTATCCTATCCTCTATCATATCCTATCCTCTATCCTATCCTATCCTCTATCCTATCTTATCCTCTATCTTATCCTATCCTCTATCCTATGCTCTATCCTATCCTATCGTATCCTCTATCCTATCATATCCTATCCTCTATCCTATCCTATCCTCTATCCTATCCTATCCTCTGTCCTGTCCTATCCTCTATCCTATCCTATTCTCTATCCTATCCTATCGTATCCTCTAACCCATCCTATCATCTATCCTATCCTATCCTCTATCTTATCCTATCCTCTATCCTATCCTATCATCTATCCTATCCTATCCTCTATCCTATCCTATCGTATCCTCTAACCTATCCTATCATCTATCCTATCCTATCCTCTATCTTATCCTATCCTCTATCCTATCCTATCATCTATCCTATCCTATCCTCTATCCTATCCTATCCTCTATCTTATCCTATCCTCTATCCTATCCTATCATCTATCCTATCCAATCCTCTATTCTATCTGATCCACTATCATATCCTATCCTCTATCCTATCCTATCCTCTATCCTATCCTATCCTCTATCCTATCCTATCCTCTATCATATCCTATCCCCTATCCTATCCTATCCTCTATCATATCCTATCCTCTATCCTATCCTATCCTCTATCCTATCTTATCCTCTATCCTATCCTATCCTCTATCATATCCTATCCTCTATCCTATCCTATCCTCTATCCTATCTTATCCTCTATCTTATCCTATCCTCTATCCTATCCTATCATCTATCCTATCCTATCTTCTATCCTATCCTATCCTCTATCATATCCTATCCTCTATCCTATCCTATCCTCTATCCTATCCTATGCTCTATCCTATCCTATCCTCTATCCTATCCTATCCTCTATCCTATCCTATCGTACCCTCTATCGTATCCTATCCTCTATCCTATCCTATCCTCTATCCTATCCTATCCTCTATCGTCTCCTATCCTGTATCCGATCCAATCCCCTAACCTCTATCCTATCCTATTCTCTATCCTACCCTCATTCCTATCGTATCCTCTATCCTATCCTATCCTCTATTATATCCTATCCTCTGTCCTGTCCTATCCTCTATCCTATCCTATTCTCTATCCTATCCTATCGTATCCTCTATCCTATCCTATCCTCTATCCTATCCTACCCTCTATCCTATCCTATCGTATCCTCTATCGTATCCTATCCTCTATCCTATCCTATCCTCTATCCTATCCTATCCTCTATACTATCCTATCCTCTATCCTATCCTATCCTCTATCCTATCCTATCCTCTATCCTATCCTATCCTTTATAATATCCTATCCTCTATCCTATCCTATCCTCTATAATATCGTATCCTCTATCATATCCTTTCCTCTTTCCTATAATATCATCTATCCTATCCTATCCTCTATCCTATCCTATCATCTATCCTATCCTATCCTATCCTCTATCCTATCCTATCCTCTATCCTATCCTATCCTCTATCCTATCCTATCCTCTATCCTATCCTACCCTCTATCCTATCCTATCGTATCCTCTATCGTATCCTATCCTCTATCCTATCCTATCCTCTATCCTATCCTATCCTCTATACTATCCTATCCTCTATCCTATCCTATCCTCTATCCTATAATATCCTCTATCCTATCCTATCCTTTATAATATCCTATCCTCTATCCTATCCTATCCTCTATAATATCGTATCCTCTATCATATCCTTTCCTCTTTCCTATAATATCATCTATCCTATCCTATCCTCTATCCTATCCTATCATCTATCCTATCCTATCCTATCCTCTATCCTATCCTATCCTCTATCATATCCTATCCTCTATCCTATCCTATCATCTATCCTATCTTATCCTCTATTTTATCCTATCCTCTATCCTATCCTATCATCTATCCTATCCTATCTTCTATCCTATGGTATCCTCTATCATATCCTATCCTCTATCCTATCCTTCCCTCTATCCTATCCTATCCTCTATCCTATCCTATCCTCTATCCTATCCTATCCTATCCTCTATCCTATCCTATCATCTATCCTATCCTATCCTCTATCCTATCCTATCCTCTATCATATCCTATCCTCTATCCTATCCTATACTCTATCCTATCTTATCCTCTATCTTATCCTATCCTCTATCCTATCCTCTATCCTATCCTATCCTTTATTCTATCCAATCCCCTATCCTATCCTCTATCCGATCCTATCCTCTGTCCTATCCTATCCTCTATCCTATCCTATCCTCTATCTTATCCTAACCTCTATCCTATCCTATCATCTATCCTATCCTATCCTCTATCCTATCCTATCCTCTATCATATCCTATCCTCTATCCTATCCAATCCTCTATCCTATCCTATGCTCTATCCTATCCTATCGTATCCTCTATCCTATCATATCCTATCCTCTATCCTATCCTATCCTCTATCCTATCCTATCCTCTGTCCTGTCCTATCCTCTATCCTATCCTATTCTCTATCCTATCCTATCGTATCCTCTAACCTATCCTATCATCTATCCTATCCTATCCTCTATCTTATCCTATCCTCTATCCTATCCTATCATCTATCCTATCCTATCCTCTATCCTATCCTATCCTCTATCATATCCTATACTCTATCATATCCTATCCTATATCCTATCCTATCCTCTATCCTATCCTATCGTATCCTCTATCGTATCCTATCCTCTATCCTATCCTATCGTATCCTCTATCGTATCCTATCCTCTATACTATCCTATCCTCTATACTATCCTATCCTCTATCCTATCCTATCCTCTATCCTATCCTATCCTCTATCCTATCCTATCCTTTATAATATCCTATCCTCTATCCTATCCTATCCTCTATAATATCGTATCCTCTATCATATCCTTTCCTCTTCCCTATAATATCATCTATCCTATCCTATCCTCTATCTTATCCTATCCTCTATCCTATCCTCTCATCTATCCTATCCAATCCTCTATTCTATCTGATCCACTATCATATCCTATCCTCTATCCTATCCTATCCTCTATCCTATCCTATCCTCTATCCTATCCTATCCTCTATCATATCCTATCCTCTATCCTATCCTATCCTCTATCCTATCTTATCCTCTATCTTATCCTATCCTCTATCCTATGCTCTATCCTATCCTATCGTATCCTCTATCCTATCATATCCTATCCTCTATCCTATCCTATCCTCTATCCTATCCTATCCTCTGTCCTGTCCTATCCTCTATCCTATCCTATTCTCTATCCTATCCTATCGTATCCTCTAACCTATCCTATCATCTATCCTATCCTATCCTCTATCTTATCCTATCCTCTATCCTATCCTATCATCTATCCTATCCTATCCTCTATCCTATCCTATCCTCTATCATATCCTATCCACTATCATATCCTATCCTCTATCCTATCCTATCCTCTATCCTATCCTATCCTCTGTCCTGTCCTATCCTCTATCCTATCCTATTCTCTATCCTATCCTATCGTATCCTCTAACCTATCCTATCATCTATCCTATCCTATCCTCTATCTTATCCTATCCTCTATCCTATCCTATCATCTATCCTATCCTATCCTCTATCCTATCCTATCCTCTATCATATCCTATCCTCTATCATATCCTATCCTATATCCTATCCTATCCTCTATCCTATCCTATCGTATCCTCTATCGTATCCTATCCTCTATCCTATCCTATCGTATCCTCTATCGTATCCTATCCTCTATACTATCCTATCCCCTATACTATCCTATCCTCTATCCTATCCTATCCTCTATCCTATCCTATCCTCTATCCTATCCTATCCTTTATAATATCCTATCCTCTATCCTATCCTATCCTCTATAATATCGTATCCTCTATCATATCCTTTCCTCTTCCCTATAATATCATCTATCCTATCCTATCCTCTATCATATCCTATCCTCTATCCTATCCTATCCTCTATCCTGTCCTATCCTCTATCCTATCCTACCCTCTATCCTATCCTATCGTATCCTCTATCGTATCCTATCCTCTATCCTATCCTATCCTCTATCCTATCCTATCCTCTATACTATCCTATCCTCTATCCTATCCTATCCTCTATCCTATAATATCCTCTATCCTATCCTATCCTTTATAATATCCTATCCTCTATCCTATCCTATCCTCTATAATATCGTATCCTCTATCATATCCTTTCCTCTTTCCTATAATATCATCTATCCTATCCTATCCTCTATCCTATCCTATCATCTATCCTATCCTATCCTATCCTCTATCCTATCCTATCCTCTATCATATCCTATCCTCTATCCTATCCTATCATCTATCCTATCTTATCCTCTATTTTATCCTATCCTCTATCCTATCCTATCATCTATCCTATCCTATCTTCTATCCTATGGTATCCTCTATCATATCCTATCCTCTATCCTATCCTTTCCTCTATCCTATCCTATCCTCTACCCTATCCTATCCTCTATCCTATCCTATCCTATCCTCTATCCGATCCTATCCTCTATCCTATCCTATCCTCTATCCTATCCTATCCTCTATCTTATCCTAACCTCTATCCTATCCTATCATCTATCCTATCCTATCCTCTATCCTATCCTATCCTCTATCATATCCTATCCTCTATCATATCCTATCCTCTATCCTATCCAATCCTCTATCCTATCCTATGCTCTATCCTATCCTATCGTATCCTCTATCCTATCATATCCTATCCTCTATCCTATCCTATCCTCTATCCTATCCTATCCTCTGTCCTGTCCTATCCTCTATCCTATCCTATTCTCTATCCTATCCTATCGTATCCTCTAACCTATCCTATCATCTATCCTATCCTATCCTCTATCTTATCCTATCCTCTATCCTATCCTATCATCTATCCTATCCTATCCTCTATCCTATCCTATCCTCTATCATATCCTATCCTCTATCATATCCTATCCTATATCCTATCCTATCCTCTATCCTATCCTATCGTATCCTCTATCGTATCCTATCCTCTATCCTATCCTATCATCTATCCTATCCTATCCTCTATCCTATCCTATCCTCTATCATATCCTATCCTCTATCATATCCTATCCTCTACCCTATCCTATCCTCTATCCTATCCTATCCTCTGTCCTGTCCTATCCTCTATCCTATCCTATTCTCTATCCTATCCTATCGTATCCTCCAACCTATCCTATCATCTATCCTATCCTATCCTCTATCCTATCCTATCCTCTATCATATCCTATCCTCTATCATATCCTATCCTATATCCTATCCTATCCTCTATCCTATCCTATCGATTCCTCTATCGTATCCTATCCTCTATCCTATCCTATCGTATCCTCTATCGTATCCTATCCTCTATACTATCCTATCCCCTATACTATCCTATCCTCTATCCTATCCTATCCTCTATCCTATCCTATCCTCTATCCTATCCTATCCTTTATAATATCCTATCCTCTATCCTATCCTATCCTCTATAATATCGTATCCTCTATCATATCCTTTCCTCTTCCCTATAATATCATCTATCCTATCCTATCCTCTATCATATCCTATCCTCTATCCTATCCTATCCTCTATCCTATCCTATCCTCTATCCTATCCTATCCTCTATCCTATCCTATCCTATCCTCTATCCTATCCTATCATCTATCCTATCCTATCCTCTATCGTCTCCTATCCTGTATCCGATCGAATCCCCTAACCTCTATCCTATCCTATTCTCTATCCTATCCTCATTCCTATCGTATCCTCTATCCTATCCTATCCTCTATCCTATCCTATCCTCTGTCCTGTCCTATCGTCTATCCTATCCTATTCTCTATCCTATCCTATCGTATCCTCTATCCTATCCTATCCTCTATCCTATCCTATCCTCTATCCTATCCTATCCTATCGTATCCTCTATCGTATCCTATCCTCTATCCTATCCTATCCTCTATCCTATCCTATCCTCTATACTATCCTATCCTCTATCCTATCCTATCCTCTATCCTATAATATCCTCTATCCTATCCTATCCTTTATAATATCCTATCCTCTATCCTATCCTATCCTCTATAATATCGTATCCTCTATCATATCCTTTCCTCTTTCCTATAATATCATCTATCCTATCCTATCCTCTATCCTATCCTATCATCTATCCTATCCTATCCTATCCTCTATCCTATCCTATCCTCTATCATATCCTATCCTCTATCCTATCCTATCATCTATCCTATCTTATCCTCTATTTTATCCTATCCTCTATCCTATCCTATCATCTATCCTATCCTATCTTCTATCCTATGGTATCCTCTATCATATCCTATCCTCTATCCTATCCTTTCCTCTATCCTATCCTATCCTCTACCCTATCCTATCCTCTATCCTATCCTATCCTATCCTCTATCCTATCCTATCATCTATCCTATCCTATCCTCTATCCTATCCTATCCTCTATCATATCCTATCCTCTATCCTATCCTATACTCTATCCTATCTTATCCTCTATCTTATCCTATCCTCTATCCTATCCTCTATCCTATCCTATCCTTTATTCTATCCAATCCCCTATCCTATCCTCTATCCGATCCTATCCTCTATCCTATCCTATCCTCTATCCTATCCTATCCTCTATCTTATCCTAACCTCTATCCTATCCTATCATCTATCCTATCCTATCCTCTATCCTATCCTATCCTCTATCATATCCTATCCTCTATCATATCCTATCCTCTATCCTATCCAATCCTCTATCCTATCCTATGCTCTATCCTATCCTATCGTATCCTCTATCCTATCATATCCTATCCTCTATCCTATCCTATCCTCTATCCTATCCTATCCTCTGTCCTGTCCTATCCTCTATCCTATCCTATTCTCTATCCTATCCTATCGTATCCTCTAACCTATCCTATCATCTATCCTATCCTATCCTCTATCTTATCCTATCCTCTATCCTATCCTATCATCTATCCTATCCTATCCTCTATCCTATCCTATCCTCTATCATATCCTATCCTCTATCCTATCCTATCCTTTATAATATCCTATCCTCTATCCTATCCTATCCTCTATAATATCGTATCCTCTATCATATCCTTTCCTCTTCCCTATAATATCATCTATCCTATCCTATCCTCTATCTTATCCTATCCTCTATCCTATCCTATCATCTATCCTATCCAATCCTCTATTCTATCTGATCCACTATCATATCCTATCCTCTATCCTATCCTATCCTCTATCCTATCCTATCCTCTATCCTATCCTATCCTCTATCATATCCTATCCTCTATCCTATCCTATCCTCTATCCTATCTTATCCTCTATCTTATCCTATCCTCTATCCTATGCTCTATCCTATCCTATAGTATCCTCTATCCTATCATATCCTATCCTCTATCCTATCCTATCCTCTATCCTATCCTATCCTCTGTCCTGTCCTATCCTCTATCCTATCCTATTCTCTATCCTATCCTATCGTATCCTCTAACCTATCCTATCATCTATCCTATCCTATCCTCTATCTTATCCTATCCTCGATCCTATCCTATCATCTATCCTAACCTATCCTCTATCCTATCCTATCCTCTATCATATCCTATCCTCTATCATATCCTATCCTATATCCTATCCTATCCTCTATCCTATCCTATCGTATCCTCTATCGTATCCTATCCTCTATCCTATCCTATCGTATCCTCTATCGTATCCTATCCTCTATACTATCCTATCCTCTATACTATCCTATCCTCTATCCTATCCTATCCTCTATCCTATCCTATCCTCTATCCTATCCTATCCTTTATAATATCCTATCCTCTATCCTATCCTATCCTCTATAATATCGTATCCTCTATCATATCCTTTCCTCTTCCCTATAATATCATCTATCCTATCCTATCCTCTATCTTATCCTATCCTCTATCCTATCCTATCATCTATCCTATCCAATCCTCTATTCTATCTGATCCACTATCATATCCTATCCTCTATCCTATCCTATCCTCTATCCTATCCTATCCTCTATCCTATCCTATCCTCTATCATATCCTATCCTATCCTCTATCCTATCTTATCCTCTATCCTATCCTATCCTCTATCCTATCCTATCCTCTATCCTATCCTATCCTCTATCTTATCCTAACCTCTATCCTATCCTATCATCTATCCTATCCTATCCTCTATCCTATCCTATCCTCTATCATATCCTATCCTCTATCATATCCTATCCTCTATCCTATCCAATCCTCTATCCTATCCTATGCTCTATCCTATCCTATCGTATCCTCTATCCTATCATATCCTATCCTCTATCCTATCCTATCCTCTATCCTATCCTATCCTCTGTCCTGTCCTATCCTCTATCCTATCCTATTCTCTATCCTATCCTATCGTATCCTCTAACCTATCCTATCATCTATCCTATCCTATCCTCTATCTTATCCTATCCTCTATCCTATCCTATCATCTATCCTATCCTATCCTCTATCCTATCCTATCCTCTATCATATCCTATCCTCTATCATATCCTATCCTATATCCTATCCTATCCTCTATCCTATCCTATCGTATCCTCTATCGTATCCTATCCTCTATCCTATCCTATCGTATCCTCTATCGTATCCTATCCTCTATACTATCCTATCCTCTATACTATCCTATCCTCTATCCTATCCTATCCTCTATCCTATCCTATCCTCTATCCTATCCTATCCTTTATAATATCCTATCCTCTATCCTATCCTATCCTCTATAATATCGTATCCTCTATCATATCCTTTCCTCTTCCCTATAATATCATCTATCCTATCCTATCCTCTATCTTATCCTATCCTCTATCCTATCCTATCATCTATCCTATCCAATCCTCTATTCTATCTGATCCACTATCATATCCTATCCTCTATCCTATCCTATCCTCTATCCTATCCTATCCTCTATCCTATCCTATCCTCTATCATATCCTATCCTATCCTCTATCCTATCTTATCCTCTATCCTATCCTATCCTCTATCATATCCTATCCTCTATCATATCCTATCCTCTATCCTATCCTATCGTATCCTCTATCGTATCCTATCCTCTATACTATCCTATCCTCTATCCTATCCTATCCTCTATCCTATCCTATCCTCTATCTTATCCTAACCTCTATCCTATCCTATCATCTATCCTATCCTATCCTCTATCCTATCCTATCCTCTATCATATCCTATCCTCTATCCTATCCTATCCTCTATCCTATCCTATCCTCTATCATATCCTATCCTATCCTCTATCCTATCTTATCCTCTATCCTATCCTATCCTCTATCCTATCCTATCCTCTATCCTATCCTATCCTCTATCCTATCCTATCCTATCGTATCCTCTATCGTATCCTATCCTCTATCCTATCCTATCCTCTATCCTATCCTATCCTCTATACTATCCTATCCTCTATCCTATCCTATCCTCTATCCTATAATATCCTCTATCCTATCCTATCCTTTATAATATCCTATCCTCTATCCTATCCTATCCTCTATAATATCGTATCCTCTATCATATCCTTTCCTCTTTCCTATAATATCATCTATCCTATCCTATCCTCTATCCTATCCTATCATCTATCCTATCCTATCCTATCCTCTATCCTATCCTATCCTCTATCATATCCTATCCTCTATCCTATCCTATCATCTATCCTATCTTATCCTCTATTTTATCCTATCCTCTATCCTATCCTATCATCTATCCTATCCTATCTTCTATCCTATGGTATCCTCTATCATATCCTATCCTCTATCCTATCCTTTCCTCTATCCTATCCTATCCTCTACCCTATCCTATCCTCTATCCTATCCTATCCTATCCTCTATCCTATCCTATCATCTATCCTATCCTATCCTCTATCCTATCCTATCCTCTATCATATCCTATCCTCTATCCTATCCTATACTCTATCCTATCTTATCCTCTATCTTATCCTATCCTCTATCCTATCCTCTATCCTATCCTATCCTTTATTCTATCCAATCCCCTATCCTATCCTCTATCCGATCCTATCCTCTATCCTATCCTATCCTCTATCCTATCCTATCCTCTATCTTATCCTAACCTCTATCCTATCCTATCATCTATCCTATCCTATCCTCTATCCTATCCTATCCTCTATCATATCCTATCCTCTATCATATCCTATCCTCTATCCTATCCAATCCTCTATCCTATCCTATGCTCTATCCTATCCTATCGTATCCTCTATCCTATCATATCCTATCCTCTATCCTATCCTATCCTCTATCCTATCCTATCCTCTGTCCTGTCCTATCCTCTATCCTATCCTATTCTCTATCCTATCCTATCGTATCCTCTAACCTATCCTATCATCTATCCTATCCTATCCTCTATCTTATCCTATCCTCTATCCTATCCTATCATCTATCCTATCCTATCCTCTATCCTCTCCTATCCTCTATCATATCCTATCCTCTATCCTATCCTATCCTTTATAATATCCTATCCTCTATCCTATCCTATCCTCTATAATATCGTATCCTCTATCATATCCTTTCCTCTTCCCTATAATATCATCTATCCTATCCTATCCTCTATCTTATCCTATCCTCTATCCTATCCTATCATCTATCCTATCCAATCCTCTATTCTATCTGATCCACTATCATATCCTATCCTCTATCCTATCCTATCCTCTATCCTATCCTATCCTCTATCCTATCCTATCCTCTATCATATCCTATCCTCTATCCTATCCTATCCTCTATCCTATCTTATCCTCTATCTTATCCTATCCTCTATCCTATGCTCTATCCTATCCTATAGTATCCTCTATCCTATCATATCCTATCCTCTATCCTATCCTATCCTCTATCCTATCCTATCCTCTGTCCTGTCCTATCCTCTATCCTATCCTATTCTCTATCCTATCCTATCGTATCCTCTAACCTATCCTATCATCTATCCTATCCTATCCTCTATCTTATCCTATCCTCTATCCTATCCTATCATCTATCCTATCCTATCCTCTATCCTATCCTATCCTCTATCATATCCTATCCTCTATCATATCCTATCCTATATCCTATCCTATCCTCTATCCTATCCTATCGTATCCTCTATCGTATCCTATCCTCTATCCTATCCTATCGTATCCTCTATCGTATCCTATCCTCTATACTATCCTATCCTCTATACTATCCTATCCTCTATCCTATCCTATCCTCTATCCTATCCTATCCTCTATCCTATCCTATCCTTTATAATATCCTATCCTCTATCCTATCCTATCTTCTATAATATCGTATCCTCTATCATATCCTTTCCTCTTCCCTATAATATCATCTATCCTATCCTATCCTCTATCTTATCCTATCCTCTATCCTATCCTATCATCTATCCTATCCAATCCTCTATTCTATCTGATCCACTATCATATCCTATCCTCTATCCTATCCTATCCTCTATCCTATCCTATCCTCTATCCTATCCTATCCTCTATCATATCCTATCCTATCCTCTATCCTATCTTATCCTCTATCCTATCCTATCCTCTATCCTATCCTATCCTCTATCCTATCCTATCCTCTATCTTATCCTAACCTCTATCCTATCCTATCATCTATCCTATCCTATCCTCTATCCTATCCTATCCTCTATCATATCCTATCCTCTATCATATCCTATCCTCTATCCTATCCAATCCTCTATCCTATCCTATGCTCTATCCTATCCTATCGTATCCTCTATCCTATCATATCCTATCCTCTATCCTATCCTATCCTCTATCCTATCCTATCCTCTGTCCTGTCCTATCCTCTATCCTATCCTATTCTCTATCCTATCCTATCGTATCCTCTAACCTATCCTATCATCTATCCTATCCTATCCTCTATCTTATCCTATCCTCTATCCTATCCTATCATCTATCCTATCCTATCCTCTATCCTATCCTATCCTCTATCATATCCTATCCTCTATCATATCCTATCCTATATCCTATCCTATCCTCTATCCTATCCTATCGTATCCTCTATCGTATCCTATCCTCTATCCTATCCTATCGTATCCTCTATCGTATCCTATCCTCTATACTATCCTATCCTCTATACTATCCTATCCTCTATCCTATCCTATCCTCTATCCTATCCTATCCTCTATCCTATCCTATCCTTTATAATATCCTATCCTCTATCCTATCCTATCCTCTATAATATCGTATCCTCTATCATATCCTTTCCTCTTCCCTATAATATCATCTATCCTATCCTATCCTCTATCTTATCCTATCCTCTATCCTATCCTATCATCTATCCTATCCAATCCTCTATTCTATCTGATCCACTATCATATCCTATCCTCTATCCTATCCTATCCTCTATCCTATCCTATCCTCTATCCTATCCTATCCTCTATCATATCCTATCCTCTATCCTATCCTATCCTCTATCCTATCTTATCCTCTATCTTATCCTATCCTCTATCCTATGCTCTATCCTATCCTATCGTATCCTCTATCCTATCATATCCTATCCTCTATCCTATCCTATCCTCTATCCTATCCTATCCTCTGTCCTGTCCTATCCTCTATCCTATCCTATTCTCTATCCTATCCTATCGTATCCTCTAACCTATCCTATCATCTATCCTATCCTATCCTCTATCTTATCCTATCCTCTATCCTATCCTATCATCTATCCTATCCTATCCTCTATCCTATCCTATCCTCTATCATATCCTATCCTCTATCATATCCTATCCTATATCCTATCCTATCCTCTATCCTATCCTATCGTATCCTCTAACCTATCCTATCATCTATCCTATCCTATCCTCTATCTTATCCTATCCTCTATCCTATCCTATCATCTATCCTATCCTATCCTCTATCCTATCCTATCCTCTATCTTATCCTATCCTCTATCCTATCCTATCATCTATCCTATCCAATCCTCTATTCTATCTGATCCACTATCATATCCTATCCTCTATCCTATCCTATCCTCTATCCTATCCTATCCTCTATCCTATCCTATCCTCTATCATATCCTATCCTCTATCCTATCCTATCCTCTATCCTATCTTATCCTCTATCTTATCCTATCCTCTATCCTATCCTATCATCTATCCTATCCTATCCTATCCTATCCTATCCTCTATCATATCCTATCCTCTATCCTATCCTATCCTCTATCCTATCCTATGCTCTATCCTATCCTATCCTCTATCCTATCCTATCCTCTATCCTATCCTATCGTACCCTCTATCGTATCCTATCCTCTATCCTATCCTATCCTCTATCCTATCCTATCCTCTATACTATCCTAACCTCTATCGTCTCCTACCCTGTATCCGATCCAATCCCCTAACCTCTATCCTATCCTATTCTCTATCCTACCCTCATTCCTATCGTATCCTCTATCCTATCCTATCCTCTATTATATCCTATCCTCTGTCCTGTCCTATCCTCTATCCTATCCTATTCTCTATCCTATCCTATCGTATCCTCTATCCTATCCTATCCTCTATCCTATCCTACCCTCTATCCTATCCTATCGTATCCTCTATCGTATCCTATCCTCTATCCTATCCTATCCTCTATCCTATCCTATCCTCTAAACTATCCTATCCTCTATCCTATCCTATCCTCTATCCTATCCTATCCTCTATCTTATCCTATCCTCTATCCTATCCTATCATCTATCCTATCCTATCCTCTATCCTATCCTATCCTCTATCATATCCTATCCTCTATCATATCCTATCCTATATCCTATCCTATCCTCTATCCTATCCTATCGTATCCTCTAACCTATCCTATCATCTATCCTATCCTATCCTCTATCTTATCCTATCCTCTATCCTATCCTATCATCTATCCTATCCTATCCTCTATCCTATCCTATCCTCTATCATATCCTATCCTCTATCATATCCTATCCTATATCCTATCCTATCCTCTATCCTATCCTATCGTATCCTCTATCGTATCCTATCCTCTATCCTATCCTATCGTATCCTCTATCGTATCCTATCCTCTATACTATCCTATCCCCTATACTATCCTATCCTCTATCCTATCCTATCCTCTATCCTATCCTATCCTCTATCCTATCCTATCCTTTATAATATCCTATCCTCTATCCTATCCTATCCTCTATAATATCGTATCCTCTATCATATCCTTTCCTCTTCCCTATAATATCATCTATCCTATCCTATCCTCTATCATATCCTATCCTCTATCCTATCCTATCCTCTATCCTATCCTATCCTCTATCCTATCCTATCCTCTATCCTATCCTATCCTCTATCCTATCCTATCCTCTATCCTATCCTATCCTATCCTCTATCCTATCCTATCATCTATCCTATCCTATCCTCTATCGTATCCTATCCTCTATCCTATCCTATCGTATCCTCTATCGTATCCTATCCTCTATACTATCCTATCCTCTATACTATCCTATCCTCTATCCTATCCTATCCTCTATCCTATCCTATCCTCTATCCGATCCTATCCTCTATCCTATCCTATCCTCTATCCTATCCTATCCTCTATCTTATCCTAACCTCTATCCTATCCTATCATCTATCCTATCCTATCCTCTATCCTATCCTATCCTCTATCATATCCTATCCTCTATCATATCCTATCCTCTATCCTATCCAATCCTCTATCCTATCCTATGCTCTATCCTATCCTATCGTATCCTCTATCCTATCATATCCTATCCTCTATCCTATCCTATCCTCTATCCTATCCTATCCTCTGTCCTGTCCTATCCTCTATCCTATCCTATTCTCTATCCTATCCTATCGTATCCTCTAACCTATCCTATCATCTATCCTATCCTATCCTCTATCTTATCCTATCCTCTATCCTATCCTATCATCTATCCTATCCTATCCTCTATCCTATCCTATCCTCTATCATATCCTATCCTCTATCCTATCCTATCCTTTATAATATCCTATCCTCTATCCTATCCTATCCTCTATAATATCGTATCCTCTATCATATCCTTTCCTCTTCCCTATAATATCATCTATCCTATCCTATCCTCTATCTTATCCTATCCTCTATCCTATCCTATCATCTATCCTATCCAATCCTCTATTCTATCTGATCCACTATCATATCCTATCCTCTATCGTATCCTATCCTCTATCCTATCCTATCCTCTATCCTATCCTATCCTCTATCATATCCTATCCTCTATCCTATCCTATCCTCTATCCTATTTTATCCTCTATCTTATCCTATCCTCTATCCTATGCTCTATCCTATCCTATCGTATCCTCTATCCTATCATATCCTATCCTCTATCCTATCCTATCCTCTGTCCTGTCCTATCCTCTATCCTATCCTATTCTCTATCCTATCCTATCGTATCCTCTAACCTATCCTATCATCTATCCTATCCTATCCTCTATCTTATCCTATCCTCTATCCTATCCTATCATCTATCCTATCCTATCCTCTATCCTATCCTATCCTCTATCATATCCTATCCTCTATCGTATCCTATCCTCTATCCTATCCTATCGTATCCTCTATCGTATCCTATCCTCTATACTATCCTATCCTCTATACTATCCTATCCTCTATCCTATCCTATCCTCTATCCTATCCTATCCTCTATCCTATCCTATCCTTTATAATATCCTATCCTCTATCCTATCCTATCCTCTATAATATCGTATCCTCTATCATATCCTTTCCTCTTCCCTATAATATCATCTATCCTATCCTATCCTCTATCTTATCCTATCCTCTATCCTATCCTATCATCTATCCTATCCAATCCTCTATTCTATCTGATCCACTATCATATCCTATCCTCTATCCTATCCTATCCTCTATCCTATCCTATCCTCTATACTATCCTATCCTCTATCATATCCTATCCTATCCTCTATCCTATCTTATCCTCTATCCTATCCTATCCTCTATCATATCCTATCCTCTATCATATCCTATCCTCTATCCTATCCTATCGTATCCTCTATCGTATCCTATCCTCTATCATATCCTATCCTCTATCCTATCCTATCGTATCCTCTATCGTATCCTATCCTCTATACTATCCTATCCTCTATCCTATCCTATCCTCTATCCTATCCTATCCTCTATCTTATCCTAACCTCTATCCTATCCTATCATCTATCCTATCCTATCCTCTATCCTATCCTATCCTCTATCATATCCTATCCTCTATCATATCCTATCCTCTATCCTATCCAATCCTCTATCCTATCCTATGCTCTATCCTATCCTATCGTATCCTCTATCCTATCATATCCTATCCTCTATCCTATCCTATCCTCTATCCTATCCTATCCTCTGTCCTGTCCTATCCTCTATCCTATCCTATTCTCTATCCTATCCTATCGTATCCTCTAACCTATCCTATCATCTATCCTATCCTATCCTCTATCTTATCCTATCCTCTATCCTATCCTATCATCTATCCTATCCTATCCTCTATCCTATCCTATCCTCTATCATATCCTATCCTCTATCATATCCTATCCTATATCCTATCCTATCCTCTATCCTATCCTATCGTATCCTCTATCGTATCCTATCCTCTATCCTATCCTATCGTATCCTCTATCGTATCCTATCCTCTATACTATCCTATCCTCTATACTATCCTATCCTCTATCCTATCCTATCCCCTATCCTATCCTATCCTCTATCCTATCCTATCCTTTATAATATCCTATCCTCTATCCTATCCTATCCTCTATAATATCGTATCCTCTATCATATCCTTTCCTCTTCCCTATAATATCATCTATCCTATCCTATCCTCTATCTTATCCTATCCTCTATCCTATGCTCTATCCTATCCTATCGTATCCTCTATCCTATCATATCCTATCCTCTATCCTATCCTATCCTCTATCCTATCCTATCCTCTGTCCTGTCCTATCCTCTATCCTATCCTATTCTCTATCCTATCCTATCGTATCCTCTAACCTATCCTATCATCTATCCTATCCTATCCTCTATCTTATCCTATCCTCTATCCTATCCTATCATCTATCCTATCCTATCCTCTATCCTATCCTATCCTCTATCCTATCTTATCCTCTATCTTATCCTATCCTCTATCCTATGCTCTATCCTATCCTATCGTATCCTCTATCCTATCATATCCTATCCTCTATCCTATCCTATCCTCTATCCTATCCTCTCCTCTGTCCTGTCCTATCCTCTATCCTATCCTATTCTCTATCCTATCCTATCGTATCCTCTAACCTATCCTATCATCTATCCTATCCTATCCTCTATCTTATCCTATCCTCTATCCTATCCTATCATCTATCCTATCCTATCCTCTATCCTATCCTATCCTCTATCATATCCTATCCTCTATCATATCCTATCCTATATCCTATCCTATCCTCTATCCTATCCTATCGTATCCTCTAACCTATCCTATCATCTATCCTATCCTATCCTCTATCTTATCCTATCCTCTATCCTATCCTATCATCTATCCTATCCTATCCTCTATCCTATCCTATCCTCTATCTTATCCTATCCTCTATCCTATCCTATCATCTATCCTATCCAATCCTCTATTCTATCTGATCCACTATCATATCCTATCCTCTATCCTATCCTATCCTCTATCCTATCCTATCCTCTATCCTATCCTATCCTCTATCATATCCTATCCTCTATCCTATCCTATCCTCTATCCTATCTTATCCTCTATCTTATCCTATCCTCTATCCTATCCTCTATCCTATCCTATCCTCTATCCTATCCTATCCTCTATCTTATCCTAACCTCTATCCTATCCTATCATCTATCCTATCCTATCCTCTATCCTATCCTATCCTCTATCATATCCTATCCTCTATCATATCCTATCCTCTATCCTATCCAATCCTCTATCCTATCCTATGCTCTATCCTATCCTATCGTATCCTCTATCCTATCATATCCTATCCTCTATCCTATCCTATCCTCTATCCTATCCTATCCTCTGTCCTGTCCTATCCTCTATCCTATCCTATTCTCTATCCTATCCTATCGTATCCTCTAACCTATCCTATCATCTATCCTATCCTATCCTCTATCTTATCCTATCCTCTATCCTATCCTATCATCTATCCTATCCTATCCTCTATCCTATCCTATCCTCTATCATATCCTATCCTCTATCATATCCTATCCTATATCCTATCCTATCCTCTATCCTATCCTATCGTATCCTCTATCGTATCCTATCCTCTATCCTATCCTATCGTATCCTCTATCGTATCCTATCCTCTATACTATCCTATCCTCTATACTATCCTATCCTCTATCCTATCCTCTATCCTATCCTATCCTCTATCCTATCCTATCCTTTATAATATCCTATCCTCTATCCTATCCTATCCTCTATAATATCGTATCCTCTATCATATCCTTTCCTCTTCCCTATAATATCATCTATCCTATCCTATCCTCTATCTTATCCTATCCTCTATCCTATCCTATCATCTATCCTATCCAATCCTCTATTCTATCTGATCCACTATCATATCCTATCCTCTATCCTATCCTATCCTCTATCCTATCCTATCCTCTATCCTATCCTATCCTCTATCATATCCTATCCTCTATCCTATCCTATCCTCTATCCTATCTTATCCTCTATCTTATCCTATCCTCTATCCTATGCTCTATCCTATCCTATCGTATCCTCTATCCTATCATATCCTATCCTCTATCCTATCCTATCCTCTATCCTATCCTATCCTCTGTCCTGTCCTATCCTCTATCCTATCCTATTCTCTATCCTATCCTATCGTATCCTCTAACCTATCCTATCATCTATCCTATCCTATCCTCTATCTTATCCTATCCTCTATCCTATCCTATCATCTATCCTATCCTATCCTCTATCCTATCCTATCCTCTATCATATCCTATCCTCTATCATATCCTATCCTATATCCTATCCTATCCTCTATCCTATCCTATCGTATCCTCTAACCTATCCTATCATCTATCCTATCCTATCCTCTATCTTATCCTATCCTCTATCCTATCCTATCATCTATCCTATCCTATCCTCTATCCTATCCTATCCTCTATCTTATCCTATCCTCTATCCTATCCTATCATCTATCCTATCCAATCCTCTATTCTATCTGATCCACTATCATATCCTATCCTCTATCCTATCCTATCCTCTATCCTATCCTATCCTCTATCCTATCCTATCCTCTATCATATCCTATCCTCTATCCTATCCTATCCTCTATCCTATCTTATCCTCTATCTTATCCTATCCTCTATCCTATCCTATCATCTATCCTATCCTATCTTCTATCCTATCCTATCCTCTATCATATCCTATCCTCTATCCTATCCTATCCTCTATCCTATCCTATGCTCTATCCTATCCTATCCTCTATCCTATCCTATCCTCTATCCTATCCTATCGTACCCTCTATCGTATCCTATCCTCTATCCTATCCTATCCTCTATCTTATCCTATCCTCTATCCTATGCTCTATCCTATCCTATCGTATCCTCTATCCTATCATATCCTATCCTCTATCCTATCCTATCCTCTATCCTATCCTCTCCTCTGTCCTGTCCTATCCTCTATCCTATCCTATTCTCTATCCTATCCTATCGTATCCTCTAACCTATCCTATCATCTATCCTATCCTATCCTCTATCTTATCCTATCCTCTATCCTATCCTATCATCTATCCTATCCTATCCTCTATCCTATCCTATCCTCTATCCTATCCTATCCTCTATCCTATCCTATCCTCTAAACTATCCTATCCTCTATCCTATCCTATCCTCTATCCTATCCTATCCTCTATCTTATCCTATCCTCTATCCTATCCTATCATCTATCCTATCCTATCCTCTATCCTATCCTATCCTCTATCATATCCTATCCTCTATCATATCCTATCCTATATCCTATCCTATCCTCTATCCTATCCTATCGTATCCTCTATCGTATCCTATCCTCTATCCTATCCTATCATCTATCCTATCCTATCCTCTATCCTATCCTATCCTCTATCATATCCTATCCTCTATCATATCCTATCCTCTACCCTATCCTATCCTCTATCCTATCCTATCCTCTGTCCTGTCCTATCCTCTATCCTATCCTATTCTCTATCCTATCCTATCGTATCCTCTAACCTATCCTATCATCTATCCTATCCTATCCTCTATCTTATCCTATCCTCTATCCTATCCTATCATCTATCCTATCCTATCCTCTATCCTATCCTATCCTCTATCATATCCTATCCTCTATCATATCCTATCCTATATCCTATCCTATCCTCTATCCTATCCTATCGTATCCTCTATCGTATCCTATCCTCTATCCTATCCTATCGTATCCTCTATCGTATCCTATCCTCTATACTATCCTATCCCCTATACTATCCTATCCTCTATCCTATCCTATCCTCTATCCTATCCTATCCTCTATCCTATCCTATCCTTTATAATATCCTATCCTCTATCCTATCCTATCCTCTATAATATCGTATCCTCTATCATATCCTTTCCTCTTCCCTATAATATCATCTATCCTATCCTATCCTCTATCATATCCTATCCTCTATCCTATCCTATCCTCTATCCTATCCTATCCTCTATCCTATCCTATCCTCTATCCTATCCTATCCTCTATCCTATCCTATCCTATCCTCTATCCTATCCTATCATCTATCCTATCCTATCCTCTATCGTCTCCTATCCTGTATCCGATCGAATCCCCTAACCTCTATCCTATCCTATTCTCTATCCTATCCTCATTCCTATCGTATCCTCTATCCTATCCTATCCTCTATCCTATCCTATCCTCTGTCCTGTCCTATCGTCTATCCTATCCTATTCTCTATCCTATCCTATCGTATCCTCTATCCTATCCTATCCTCTATCCTATCCTATCCTCTATCCTATCCTATCCTATCGTATCCTCTATCGTATCCTATCCTCTATCCTATCCTATCCTCTATCCTATCCTATCCTCTATACTATCCTATCCTCTATCCTATCCTATCCTCTATCCTATAATATCCTCTATCCTATCCTATCCTTTATAATATCCCAGCCTCTATCCTATCCTATCCTCTATAATATCGTATCCTCTATCATATCCTTTCCTCTTTCCTATAATATCATCTATCCTATCCTATCGTCTATCCTATCCTATCATCTATCCTATCCTATCCTATCCTCTATCCTATCCTATCCTCTATCATATCCTATCCTCTATCCTATCCTATCATCTATCCTATCTTATCCTCTATTTTATCCTATCCTCTATCCTATCCTATCATCTATCCTATCCTATCTTCTATCCTATGGTATCCTCTATCATATCCTATCCTCTATCCTATCCTTTCCTCTATCCTATCCTATCCTCTACCCTATCCTATCCTCTATCCTATCCTATCCTATCCTCTATCCTATCCTATCATCTATCCTATCCTATCCTCTATCCTATCCTATCCTCTATCATATCCTATCCTCTATCCTATCCTATACTCTATCCTATCTTATCCTCTATCTTATCCTATCCTCTATCCTATCCTCTATCCTATCCTATCCTTTATTCTATCCAATCCCCTATCCTATCCTCTATCCGATCCTATCCTCTATCCTATCCTATCCTCTATCCTATCCTATCCTCTATCTTATCCTAACCTCTATCCTATCCTATCATCTATCCTATCCTATCCTCTATCCTATCCTATCCTCTATCATATCCTATCCTCTATCATATCCTATCCTCTATCCTATCCAATCCTCTATCCTATCCTATGCTCTATCCTATCCTATCGTATCCTCTATCCTATCATATCCTATCCTCTATCCTATCCTATCCTCTATCCTATCCTATCCTCTGTCCTGTCCTATCCTCTATCCTATCCTATTCTCTATCCTATCCTATCGTATCCTCTAACCTATCCTATCATCTATCCTATCCTATCCTCTATCTTATCCTATCCTCTATCCTATCCTATCCTCTATCCTATCCTATCCTCTATCATATCCTATCCTCTATCCTATCCTATCCTCTATCCTATTTTATCCTCTATCTTATCCTATCCTCTATCCTATGCTCTATCCTATCCTATCGTATCCTCTATCCTATCATATCCTATCCTCTATCCTATCCTATCCTCTGTCCTGTCCTATCCTCTATCCTATCCTATTCTCTATCCTATCCTATCGTATCCTCTAACCTATCCTATCATCTATCCTATCCTATCCTCTATCTTATCCTATCCTCTATCCTATCCTATCATCTATCCTATCCTATCCTCTATCCTATCCTATCCTCTATCATATCCTATCCTCTATCGTATCCTATCCTATATCCTATCCTATCCTCTATCCTATCCTATCGTATCCTCTATCGTATCCTATCCTCTATCCTATCCTATCGTATCCTCTATCGTATCCTATCCTCTATACTATCCTATCCTCTATACTATCCTATCCTCTATCCTATCCTATCCTCTATCCTATCCTATCCTCTATCCTATCCTATCCTTTATAATATCCTATCCTCTATCCTATCCTATCCTCTATAATATCGTATCCTCTATCATATCCTTTCCTCTTCCCTATAATATCATCTATCCTATCCTATCCTCTATCTTATCCTATCCTCTATCCTATCCTATCATCTATCCTATCCAATCCTCTATTCTATCTGATCCACTATCATATCCTATCCTCTATCCTATCCTATCCTCTATCCTATCCTATCCTCTATCCTATCCTATCCTCTATCATATCCTATCCTATCCTCTATCCTATCTTATCCTCTATCCTATCCTATCCTCTATCATATCCTATCCTCTATCATATCCTATCCTCTATCCTATCCTATCGTATCCTCTATCGTATCCTATCCTCTATACTATCCTATCCTCTATCCTATCCTATCCTCTATCCTATCCTATCCTCTATCTTATCCTAACCTCTATCCTATCCTATCATCTATCCTAACCTATCCTCTATCCTATCCTATCCTCTATCATATCCTATCCTCTATCATATCCTATCCTCTATCCTATCCAATCCTCTATCCTATCCTATGCTCTATCCTATCCTATCGTATCCTCTATCCTATCATATCCTATCCTCTATCCTATCCTATCCTCTATCCTATCCTATCCTCTGTCCTGTCCTATCCTCTATCCTATCCTATTCTCTATCCTATCCTATCGTATCCTCTAACCTATCCTATCATCTATCCTATCCTATCCTCTATCTTATCCTATCCTCTATCCTATCCTATCATCTATCCTATCCTATCCTCTATCCTATCCTATCCTCTATCATATCCTATCCTCTATCATATCCTATCCTATATCCTATCCTATCCTCTATCCTATCCTATCGTATCCTCTATCGTATCCTATCCTCTATCCTATCCTATCGTATCCTCTATCGTATCCTATCCTCTATACTATCCTATCCTCTATACTATCCTATCCTCTATCCTATCCTATCCCCTATCCTATCCTATCCTCTATCCTATCCTATCCTTTATAATATCCTATCCTCTATCCTATCCTATCCTCTATAATATCGTATCCTCTATCATATCCTTTCCTCTTCCCTATAATATCATCTATCCTATCCTATCCTCTATCTTATCCTATCCTCTATCCTATGCTCTATCCTATCCTATCGTATCCTCTATCCTATCATATCCTATCCTCTATCCTATCCTATCCTCTATCCTATCCTATCCTCTGTCCTGTCCTATCCTCTATCCTATCCTATTCTCTATCCTATCCTATCGTATCCTCTAACCTATCCTATCATCTATCCTATCCTATCCTCTATCTTATCCTATCCTCTATCCTATCCTATCATCTATCCTATCCTATCCTCTATCCTATCCTATCCTCTATCATATCCTATCCTCTATCATATCCTATCCTATATCCTATCCTATCCTCTATCCTATCCTATCGTATCCTCTAACCTATCCTATCATCTATCCTATCCTATCCTCTATCTTATCCTATCCTCTATCCTATCCTATCATCTATCCTATCCTATCCTCTATCCTATCCTATCCTCTATCTTATCCTATCCTCTATCCTATCCTATCATCTATCCTATCCAATCCTCTATTCTATCTGATCCACTATCATATCCTATCCTCTATCCTATCCTATCCTCTATCCTATCCTATCCTCTATCCTATCCTATCCTCTATCATATCCTATCCTCTATCCTATCCTATCCTCTATCCTATCTTATCCTCTATCTTATCCTATCCTCTATCCTATCCTATCATCTATCCTATCCTATCTTCTATCCTATCCTATCCTCTATCATATCCTATCCTCTATCCTATCCTATCCTCTATCCTATCCTATGCTCTATCCTATCCTATCCTCTATCCTATCCTATCCTCTATCCTATCCTATCGTACCCTCTATCGTATCCTATCCTCTATCCTATCCTATCCTCTATCCTATCCTATCCTCTATACTATCCTATCCTCTATCGTCTCCTACCCTGTATCCGATCCAATCCCCTAACCTCTATCCTATCCTATTCTCTATCCTACCCTCATTCCTATCGTATCCTCTATCCTATCCTATCCTCTATTATATCCTATCCTCTGTCCTGTCCTATCCTCTATCCTATCCTATTCTCTATCCTATCCTATCGTATCCTCTATCCTATCCTATCCTCTATCCTATCCTACCCTCTATCCTATCCTATCGTATCCTCTATCGTATCCTATCCTCTATCCTATTATATCCTCTATCCTATCCTATCCTCTAAACTATCCTATCCTCTATCCTATCCTATCCTCTATCCTATCCTATCCTCTATCCTATCCCATCCTTTATAATATCCTATCCTCTATCCTATCCTATCCTCTATAATATCGTATCCTCTATCATATCCTTTCCTCTTTCCTATAATATCATCTATCCTATCCTATCCTCTATCCTACCCTATCATCTATCCTATCCTATCCTATCCTCTATCCTATCCTATCCTCTATCATATCCTATCCTCTATCCTATCCTATCCTCTATCCTATCTTATCCTCTATCTTATCCTATCCTCTATCCTATCCTATCATCTATCCTATCCTATCTTCTATCCTATCCTATCCTCTATCATATCCTATCCTCTATCCTATCCTATCCTCTATCCTATCCTATCCTCTATCCTATCCTATCCTCTATCCTATCCTATCCTATCCTCTATCCTATCCTATCATCTATCCTATCCTATCCTCTATCCTATCCTATCCTCTATCATATCCTATCCTCTATCCTATCCTATACTCTATCCTATCTTATCCTCTATCTTACCCTATCCTCTATCCTATCCTCTATCCTATCCCATCCTTTATTCTATCCAATCCCCTATCCTATCCTCTATCCGATCCTATCCTCTATCCTATCCTATCCTCTATCCTATCCTATCCCCTATCTTATCCTATCCTCTATCCTATCCTATCATCTATCCTGTCCTATCCTCTATCCTATCCTATCTTCTATCATATCCTATCCTCTATCCTATCCTATCCTCTATCCTATCCAATCCCCTATCCTATCCTCTATCCTAACCTATCCTCTATCTTACCCTTTCCTCTTTCCTATAATATCATCTATCCTATCCTATCCTCTATCTTATCCTATCCTCTATCCTATCCTATCATCTATCCTATCCTATCCTCTATCCTATCCTATCCTCTATCCTATCCTATCCTCTATCATATCCTATCCTCTATCCTATCAAATCCTCTATCCTATCTTATCCTCTATCTTATCCTATCCTCTATCCTATCCAATCCTCTATCCTATCCTATCGTACCCTCTATCGTATCCTGTCCTCTATCCTATCCTATCCTCTATCCTATCCTATCCTCTATACTATCCTATCCTCTATACTATCCTATCCTCTATCCTATCCTATCCTCTATCCTATCCTATCCTTTATAATATCCTAACCCTCTATCCTATCCTATCCTCTATAATATCGTATCCTCTATCCTATCCTATCATATATCCTATCCTATCCTCTATCCTATCCTATCCTCTATCCTATCCTATTCTCTATCATATCGTATCCTCTATCCTATCCTATCATATATCCTATCCTATCCTCTATCTTATCCTATCCTCTATCCTATCCTATCATCTATCCTATCCTATCCTCTATCCTATCCTATCCTTTATCATATCCTATCCTCCATCATATCCTATCCTATATCCTATCCTATCCTCTATCCTATCCTATCGTATCCTCCATCGTATCCTATCCTCTATCCTATCCTATCGTATCCTCTATCGTATCCTATCCTCTATACTATCCTATCCTCTATACTATCCTATCCTCTATCCTATCCTATCCTCTATCCTATCCTATCCTCTATCCTATCCTATCCTTTATAATATTCTATCCTCTATCCTATCCTATCCTCTATAATATCGTATCCTCTATCATATCCTTTCCTCTTCCCTATAATATCATCTATCCTATCCTATCCTCTATCTTATCCTATCCTCTATCCTATCCTATCATCTATCCTATCCAATCCTCTATTCTATCTGATCCACTATCATATCCTATCCTCTATCCTATCCTATCCTCTATCCTATCCTATCCTCTATCCTATCCTATCCTCTATCATATCCTATCCTCTATCCTATCCTATCCTCTATCCTATCTTATCCTCTATCTTATCCTATCCTCTATCCTATCCTATACTCTATCCTATCTTATCCTCTATCTTATCCTATCCTCTATCCTATCCTCTATCCTATCCTCTATCCTATCCTATCCTTTATTCTATCCAATCCCCTATCCTATCCTCTATCCGATCCTATCCTCTATCCTATCCTATCCTCTATCCTATCCTATCCTCTATCTTATCCTATCCTCTATCCTATCCTATCATCTATCCTATCCTATCCTCTATCCTATCCTATCCTCTATCATATCCTATCCTCTATCATATCCTATCCTATATCCTATCCTATCCTCTATCCTATCCTATCGTATCCTCTATCGCATCCTATCCTCTATCCTATCCTATCGTATCCTGTATCGTATCCTATCCTCTATACTATCCTATCCTCTATACTATCCTATCCTCTATCCTATCCTATCCTCTATCCTATCCTATCCTCTATCCTATCCTATCCTTTATAATATCCTATCCTCTATCCTATCCTATCCTCTATAATATCGTATCCTCTATCATATCCTTTCCTCTTCCCTATAATATCATCTATCCTATCCTATGCTCTATCTTATCCTATCCTCTATCCTATCCTATCATCTATCCTATCCAATCCTCTATTCTATCTGATCCACTATCATATCCTATCCTCTATCCTATCCTATCCTCTATCCTATCCTATCCTCTATCCTATCCTATCCTCTATCATATCCTATCCTCTATCCTATCCTATCCTCTATCCTATCTTATCCTCTATCGTATCCTATCCTCTATCCTATCCTATCCTCTATCCTATCCTATCCTCTATCATATCCTATCCTCTATCCTATCCTATCCTCTATCCTATCTTATCCTCTATTTTATCCAATCCTCTATCCTATCCTATCATCTATCCTATCCTATCTTCTATCCTATCCTATCCTCTATCATATCCTATCCTCTATCCTATCCTTTCCTCTATCCTATCCTATCCTCTATCCTATCCTATCCTCTATCCTATCCTATCCTATCCTCTATCCTATCCTATCATCTATCCTATCCTATCCTCTATCCTATCCTATCCTCTATCATATCCTATCCTCTATCCTATCCTATACTCTATCCTATCTTATCCTCTATCTTATCCTATCCTCTATCCTATCCTCTATCCTATCCTATCCTTTATTCTATCCAATCCCCTATCCTATCCTCTATCCGATCCTATCCTCTATCCTATGCTATCCTCTAACCTATCCTATCCTCTATCCTATCCTATCCTTTATAATATCCTATCCTCTATCCTATCCTATCCTCTATAATATCGTATCCTCTATCCTATCCTATCCTCTATCATATCCTATCCTCTATCCTATCCTATCCTCTATCCTATCTTATCCTCTATCGTATCCTATCCTCTATCCTATCCTATCCTCTATCCTATCCTATCCTCTATCATATCCTATCCTCTATCCTATCCTATCCTCTATCCTATCTTATCCTCTATTTTATCCAATCCTCTATCCTATCCTATCATCTATCCTATCCTATCTTCTATCCTATCCTATCCTCTATCATATCCTATCCTCTATCCTATCCTTTCCTCTATCCTATCCTATCCTCTATCCTATCCTATCCTCTATCCTATCCTATCCTATCCTCTATCCTATCCTATCATCTATCCTATCCTATCCTCTATCCTATCCTATCCTCTATCATATCCTATCCTCTATCCTATCCTATACTCTATCCTATCTTATCCTCTATCTTATCCTATCCTCTATCCTATCCTCTATCCTATCCTATCCTTTATTCTATCCAATCCCCTATCCTATCCTCTATCCGATCCTATCCTCTATCCTATGCTATCCTCTAACCTATCCTATCCTCTATCCTATCCTATCCTTTATAATATCCTATCCTCTATCCTATCCTATCCTCTATAATATCGTATCCTCTATCCTATCCTATCCTCTATCCTATCCTATCCTCTATCATATCGTATCCTCCATCCTATCCAATCCTGTATCCTATCCTATCCTCTATCCTATCCTATCGTATCCTCTATCCTATCCTATCCTATCCTCTATCCTATCCTATCCTCTATCCTATCCTATACTCTATCCTATCTTATCCTCTATCTTATCCTATCCTCTATCCTATCCTCTATCCTATCCTATCCTTTATTCTATCCAATCCCCTATCCTATCCTCTATCCTATCCTATCCTCTATCCTATCCTATCCTCTATCATATCCTATCCTCTATCAAATCCTATCCTATATCCTGTCCTATCCTCTATCCTATCCTATCGTATCCTCTATCGTATCCTATCCTCTATCCTATCCTATCGTATCCTTTATCGTATCCTATCCTCTATCCTATCCTATCCTCTATCCTATCCAATCCCCTATCCTATCCTCTATCCTAACCTATCCTCTATCTTATCCTATCCTCTATCCTATCCTATCATCTATCCTATCCTATCATCTATCCTATCCTATCCTCTATCCTATCCTATCCTCTATCCTATCCTATCCTCTATCCTATCCTATCCTCTATCCCATCATATCCTCTATCCTATCCTATCCTCTATCCTATCTTATCCTCTATCTTATCCTATCCTCTATCCTATCCTCTATCCTATCCTATCCTTTATTCTATCCAATCCCCTATCCTATCCTCTATCCTATCCTATCCTCTATCCTATCCTATCCTCTATCCTATCCTATCCTCTATCATATCCTATCCTCTATCAAATCCTATCCTATATCCTGTCCTATCCTCTATCCTATCCTATCGTATCCTCTATCGTATCCTATCCTCTATCCTATCCTATCGTATCCTTTATCGTATCCTATCCTCTATCCTATCCTATCCTCTATCCTATCCAATCCCCTATCCTATCCTCTATCCTAACCTATCCTCTATCTTATCCTATCCTCTATCCTATCCTATCATCTATCCTATCCTATCCTCTATCCTATCCTATCCTCTACCCTATCCTATCCTCTATCCTATCCTATCCTCTATCCTATCCTATCCTCTATCCCATCATATCCTCTATCCTATCCTATCCTCTATCCTATCCTATCCTATATCCTGTCCTATCCTCTATCCTATCCTATCGTATCCTCTATCGTATCCTATCCTCTATCCTATCCTATCGTATCCTTTATCGTATCCTATCCTCTATCCTATCCTATCGTATCCTTTATCGTATCCTATCCTCTATCCTATCCTATCCTCTATCCTATCCAATCCCCTATCCTATCCTCTATCCTAACCTATCCTCTATCTTATCCTATCCTCTATCCTATCCTATCCTCTATCTTATCCTATCCTCTATCCTATCCTATCATCTATCCTATCCTATCCTCTATACTATCCTATCCTCTATCCTATCCTATCCTCTATCCTATCTGATCCACTATCATATCCTATCCTCTATCCTAACCTATCCTCTATCCTATCCTATCCTCTATCCTATCCTATACTCTAACATATCCTATCCTCTATCCTATCCTATCCTCTATCCTATCTTATCCTCTATCTTATCCTATCCTCTATCCTATCCTATCATCTATCCTATCCTATCTTCTATCCTATCCTATCCTCTATCATATCCTATCCTCTATACTATCCTATCCTCTATCCTATCCTATCCTCTATCCTATCCTATCCTCTATCCTATCCTATCCTCTATCCTATCCTATCGTACCCTCTATCGTATCTTATCCTCTATCCTATCCTATCCTCTATCCTATCCTATCATCTATACTATCCTATCCTCTATCGTCTCCTATCCTGTATCCGATCCAATCCCCTGTCCTCTATCCTATCCTATTCTCTATCCTATCCTCATTCCTATCGTATCCTCTATCCTATCCTATCCTCTATCCTATCCTATCCTCTGTCCTGTCCTATCCTCTATCCTATCCTATTCTCTATCCTATCCTATCGTATCCTCTATCCTATCCTATCCTCTATCCTATCCTATCCTCTATCCTATCCTACCCTCTATCCTATCCTATCGTATCCTCTATCGTATCCTATCCTCTGTCCTATCCTATCCTCTATCCTATCCTATCCTCTATACTATCCTATCCTCTATCCTATCCTATCCTCTATCCTATCCTATCCTCTATCCTATCCTATCCTTTATAATATCCTATCCTCTATCCTATCCTATCGTCTATAATATCGTATCCTCTATCATATCCTTTCCTCTTTCCTATAATATCATCTATCCTATCCTATCCTCTATCTTATCCTATCCTCTATCCTATCCTATCTTCTATCCTATCCTATCCTATCCTCTATCCTATCCTATCCTCTATCATATCCTATCCTCTATCCTATCCTATCCTCTATCCTATCTTATCCTCTATCTTATCCTATCCTCTATCCTATCCTATCATCTATCCTATCCTATCTTCTATCCTATCCTATCCTCTATCCTATCCTATCCTGTATCCTATCCTATCCTCTATCCTATCCTATCCTCTATCATATCCTATCCTCTTTCCTATCCTATCCTCTATCCTATCCTATCTTCTATCCTATCCTATCCTCTATCCTATCCTATCCTCTATCCTATCCTATACTCTATCCTATCTTATCCTCTATCTTATCCTATCCTCTATCCTATCCTCTATCCTATCCTATCCTTTATTATATCCAATCCCCTATCCTATCCTCTATCCGATCCTATCCTCTATCCTATCCTATCCTCTATCCTATCCTATACTCTATCTTATCCTATCCTCTATCCTATCCTATCATCTATCCTATCCTATCCTCTATCCTATCCTATCCTCTATCATATCCTATCCTCTATCCTATCCTATACTCTATCCTATCTTATCCTCTATCTTACCCTATCCTCTATCCTATCCTCTATCCTATCCTATCCTTTATTCTATCCAATCCCCTATCCTATCCTCTATCCGATCCTATCCTCTATCCTATCCTATCCTCTATCCTATCCTATCCCCTATCTTATCCTATCCTCTATCCTATCCTATCATCTATCCTGTCCTATCCTCTATCCTATCCTATCTTCTATCATATCCTATCCTCTATCCTATCCTATCCTCTATCCTATCCAATCCCCTATCCTATCCTCTATCCTAACCTATCCTCTATCTTACCCTTTCCTCTTTCCTATAATATCATCTATCCTATCCTATCCTCTATCTTATCCTATCCTCTATCCTATCCTATCCTCTATCCTATCCTATCCTTTATAATATCCTATCCTCTATCCTATACTATCCTCTATAATATCGTATCCTCTATCATATCCTTTCCTCTTCCCTATAATATCATCTATCCTATCCTATGCTCTATCTTATCCTATCCTCTATCCTATCCTATCATCTATCCTATCCAATCCTCTATTCTATCTGATCCACTATCATATCCTATCCTCTATCCTATCCTATCCTCTATCCTATCCTATCCTCTATCCTATCCTATCCTCTATCATATCCTATCCTCTATCCTATCCTATCCTCTATCCTATCTTATCCTCTATCTTATCCTATCCTCTATCCTATCCTATCATCTATCCTATCCTATCTTCTATCCTATCCTATCCTCTATCCTATCCTATCCTGTATCCTATCCTATCCTCTATCCTATCCTATCCTCTATCATATCCTATCCTCTTTCCTATCCTATCCTCTATCCTATCCTATCTTCTATCCTATCCTATCCTCTATCCTATCCTATCCTCTATCCTATCCTATACTCTATCCTATCTTATCCTCTATCTTATCCTATCCTCTATCCTATCCTCTATCCTATCCTATCCTTTATTATATCCAATCCCCTATCCTATCCTCTATCCGATCCTATCCTCTATCCTATCCTATCCTCTATCCTATCCTATACTCTATCTTATCCTATCCTCTATCCTATCCTATCATCTATCCTATCCTATCCTCTATCCTATCCTATCCTCTATCATATCCTATCCTCTATCATATCCTATCCTATATCCTATCCTATCCTCTATCCTATCCTATCGTATCCTCTATCGTATCCTATCCTCTATCCTATCCTATCGTATCCTCTATCGTATCCTATCCTCTATACTATCCTATCCTCTATACTATCCTATCCTCTATCCTATCCTATCCTCTATCCTATCCTATCCTCTATCCTATCCTATCCTTTATAATATCCTATCCTCTATCCTATCCTATCCTCTATAATATCGTATCCTCTATCATATCCTTTCCTCTTCCCTATAATATCATCTATCCTATCCTATGCTCTATCTTATCCTATCCTCTATCCTATCCTATCATCTATCCTATCCAATCCTCTATTCTATCTGATCCACTATCATATCCTATCCTCTATCCTATCCTATCCTCTATCCTATCCTATCCTCTATCCTATCCTATCCTCTATCATATCCTATCCTCTATCCTATCCTATCCTCTATCCTATCCTATCCTCTATCCTATCCTATCCTCTATCCTATCCTATCGTACCCTCTAACGTATCTTATCCTCTATCTTATCCTATCCTCTATCCTATCCTATCATCTATCCTATCCTATCTTCTATCCTATCCTATCCTCTATCATATCCTATCCTCTATCCTATCCTATCCTCTATCCTATCCTATGCTCTATCCTATCCTATCCTCTATCCTATCCTATCCTCTATCCTATCCTATCCTCTATCTTATCCTATCGTACCCTCTAACGTATCCTATCCTCTATCCTATCCTATCCTCTATCCTATCCTATCCTCTATACTATCCTATCCTCTATCGTCTCCTATCCTGTATCCGATCCAATCCCCTAACCTCTATCCTATCCTATTCTCTATCCTATCCTCATTCCTATCGTATCCTCTATCCTATCCTATCCTCTATCCTATCCTATCCTCTGTCCTGTCCTATCCTCTATCCTATCCTATTCTCTATCCTATCCTATCGTATCCTCTATCCTATCCTATCCTCTATCCTATCCTATCCTCTATCCTATCCTACCCTCTACCCTATCCTATCGTATCCTCTATCGTATCCTATCCTCTATCCTATCCTATCCTCTATCCTATCCTATCCTCTATACTATCCTATCCTCTATCCTATCCTATCCTCTATCCTAGCCTATCCTCTATCCTATCCTATCCATTATAATATCCTATCCTCTATCCTATCCTATCCTCTATAATATCGTATCCTCTATCATATCCTTTCCTCTTTCCTATAATATCATCTATCCTATCCTATCCTCTATCCTATCCTATCATCTATCCTATCCTATCCTATCCTCTATCCTATCCTATCCTCTATCATATCCTATCCTCTATCCTATCCTATCCTCTATCGTATCTTATCCTCTATTTTATCCTATCCAATATCCTATCCTATCATCTATCCTATCCTATCTTCTATCCTATCCTATCCTCTATCATATCCTATCCTCTATCCTATCCTTTCCTCTATCCTATCCTATCCTCTATCCTATCCTATCCTCTATCCTATCCTATCCTATCCTCTATCCTATCCTATCATCTATCCTATCCTATCCTCTATCCTATCCTATCCTCTATCATATCCTATCCTCTATCCTATCCTATACTCTATCCTATCTTATCCTCTATCTTATCCTATCCTCTATCCTATCCTCTATCCTATCCTATCCTTTATTCTATCCAATCCCATATCCTATCCTCTATCCGATCCTATCCTCTATCCTATCCTATCCTCTATCCTATCCTATCCTCTATCTTATCCTATCCTCTATCCTATCCTATCATCTATCCTATCCTATCCTCTATCCTATCCTATCCTCTATCATATCCTATCCTCTATCATATCCTATCCTCTATCCTATCCAATCCTCTATCCTATCCTTTCCTCTATCCTATCCTATCGTATCCTCTATCCTATCATATCCTATCCTCTATCCTATCCTATCCTCTATCCTATCCTATACTCTATCCTATCTTATCCTCTATCTTATCCTATCCTCTATCCTATCCTCTATCCTATCCTATCCTTTATTCTATCCAATCCCCTATCCTATACTCTATCCGATCCTATCCTCTATCCTATCCTATCATCTATCCTATCCTGTCCTCTATCCTATCCTATCCTCTATCATATCCTATCCACTATCATATCCTATCCTCTATCCTATCCTATCCTCTATCCTATCCTATCCTCTATCCTATCCTATCCTCTATCATATCCTATCCTCTTTCCTATCCTATCCTCTATCGTATCCTATCTTCTATCCTATCCTATCCTCTATCCTATCCTATCCTCTATCCTATCCTATACTCTATCCTATCTTATCCTCTATCTTATCCTATCCTCTATCCTATCCTCTATCCTATCCTATCCTTTATTATATCCAATCCCCTATCCTATCCTCTATCCGATCCTATCCTCTATCCTATCCTATCCTCTATCCTATCCTATACTCTATCTTATCCTATCCTCTATCCTATCCTATCATCTATCCTATCCTATCCTCTATCCTATCCTATCCTCTATCATATCCTATCCTCTATCATATCCTATCCTATATCCTATCCTATCCTCTATCCTATCCTATCGTATCCTCTATCGTATCCTATCCTCTATCCTATCCTATCGTATCCTCTATCGTATCCTATCCTCTATACTATCCTATCCTCTATACTATCCTATCCTCTATCCTATCCTATCCTCTATCCTATCCTATCCTCTATCCTATCCTATCCTTTATAATATCCTATCCTCTATCCTATCCTATCCTCTATAATATCGTATCCTCTATCATATCCTTTCCTCTTCCCTATAATATCATCTATCCTATCCTATGCTCTATCTTATCCTATCCTCTATCCTATCCTATCATCTATCCTATCCAATCCTCTATTCTATCTGATCCACTATCATATCCTATCCTCTATCCTATCCTATCCTGTATCCTATCCTATCCTCTATCCTATCGTATCCTCTATCCTATCCTATCCTCTATCCTATCCTATCCTCTGTCCTGTCCTATCCTCTATCCTATCCTATTCTCTATCCTATCCTATCGTATCCTCTATCATATCCTATCCTCTATCCTATCCTATCCTCTATCCTATCCTACCCTCTACCCTATCCTATCGTATCCTCTATCGTATCCTATCCTCTATCCTATCCTATCCTCTATCCTATCCTATCCTCTATACTATCCTATCCTCTATCCTATCCTATCCTCTATCCTAGCCTATCCTCTATCCTATCCTATCCATTATAATATCCTATCCTCTATCCTATCCTATCCTCTATAATATCGTATCCTCTATCATATCCTTTCCTCTTTCCTATAATATCATCTATCCTATCCTATCCTCTATCCTATCCTATCATCTATCCTATCCTATCCTATCCTCTATCCTATCCTATCCTCTATCATATCCTATCCTCTATCCTATCCTATCCTCTATCGTATCTTATCCTCTATTTTATCCTATCCAATATCCTATCCTATCATCTATCCTATCCTATCTTCTATCCTATCCTATCCTCTATCATATCCTATCCTCTATCCTATCCTTTCCTCTATCCTATCCTATCCTCTATCCTATCCTATCCTCTATCCTATCCTATCCTATCCTCTATCCTATCCTATCATCTATCCTATCCTATCCTCTATCCTATCCTATCCTCTATCATATCCTATCCTCTATCCTATCCTATACTCTATCCTATCTTATCCTCTATCTTATCCTATCCTCTATCCTATCCTCTATCCTATCCTATCCTTTATTCTATCCAATCCCCTATCCTATCCTCTATCCGATCCTATCCTCTATCCTATCCTATCCTCTATCCTATCCTATCCTCTATCTTATCCTATCCTCTATCCTATCCTATCATCTATCCTATCCTATCCTCTATCCTATCCTATCCTCTATCATATCCTATCCTCTATCATATCCTATCCTCTATCCTATCCAATCCTCTATCCTATCCTTTCCTCTATCCTATCCTATCGTATCCTCTATCCTATCATATCCTATCCTCTATCCTATCCTATCCTCTATCCTATCCTATACTCTATCCTATCTTATCCTCTATCTTATCCTATCCTCTATCCTATCCTCTATCCTATCCTATCCTTTATTCTATCCAATCCCCTATCCTATACTCTATCCGATCCTATCCTCTATCCTATCCTATCATCTATCCTATCCTGTCCTCTATCCTATCCTATCCTCTATCATATCCTATCCACTATCATATCCTATCCTCTATCCTATCCTATCCTCTATCCTATCCTATCCTCTATCCTATCCTATCCTCTATCATATCCTATCCTCTTTCCTATCCTATCCTCTATCCTATCCTATCTTCTATCCTATCCTATCCTCTATCCTATCCTATCCTCTATCATATCCTATCCTCTATCCTATCCTATCCTCTATCCTATCTTATCCTCTATTTTATCCAATCCTCTATCCTATCCTATCATCTATCCTATCCTATCTTCTATCCTATCCTATCCTCTATCATATCCTATCCTCTATCCTATCCTTTCCTCTATCCTATCCTATCCTCTATCCTATCCTATCCTCTATCCTATCCTATCCTATCCTCTATCCTATCCTATCATCTATCCTATCCTATCCTCTATCCTATCCTATCCTCTATCATATCCTATCCTCTATCCTATCCTATACTCTATCCTATCTTATCCTCTATCTTATCCTATCCTCTATCCTATCCTCTATCCTATCCTATCCTTTATTCTATCCAATCCCCTATCCTATCCTCTATCCGATCCTATCCTCTATCCTATGCTATCCTCTAACCTATCCTATCCTCTATCCTATCCTATCCTTTATAATATCCTATCCTCTATCCTATCCTATCCTCTATAATATCGTATCCTCTATCCTATCCTATCCTCTATCCTATCCTATCCTCTATCATATCGTATCCTCCATCCTATCCAATCCTGTATCCTATCCTATCCTCTATCCTATCCTATCGTATCCTCTATCCTATCCTATCATCTATCCTATCCTATCTTCTATCCTATCCTATCCTCTATCATATCCTATCCTCTATCCTATCCTATCCTCTATCCTATCCTATGCTCTATCCTATCCTATCCTCTATCCTATCCTATCCTCTATCCTATCCTATCCTCTATCTTATCCTATCGTACCCTCTAACGTATCCTATCCTCTATCCTATCCTATCCTCTATCCTATCCTATCCTCTATACTATCCTATCCTCTATCGTCTCCTATCCTGTATCCGATCCAATCCCCTAACCTCTATCCTATCCTATTCTCTATCCTATCCTCATTCCTATCGTATCCTCTATCCTATCCTATCCTCTATCCTATCCTATCCTCTGTCCTGTCCTATCCTCTATCCTATCCTATTCTCTATCCTATCCTATCGTATCCTCTATCCTATCCTATCCTCTATCCTATCCTATCCTCTATCCTATCCTACCCTCTACCCTATCCTATCGTATCCTCTATCGTATCCTATCCTCTATCCTATCCTATCCTCTATCCTATCCTATCCTCTATACTATCCTATCCTCTATCCTATCCTATCCTCTATCCTAGCCTATCCTCTATCCTATCCTATCCATTATAATATCCTATCCTCTATCCTATCCTATCCTCTATAATATCGTATCCTCTATCATATCCTTTCCTCTTTCCTATAATATCATCTATCCTATCCTATCCTCTATCCTATCCTATCATCTATCCTATCCTATCCTATCCTCTATCCTATCCTATCCTCTATCATATCCTATCCTCTATCCTATCCTATCCTCTATCGTATCTTATCCTCTATTTTATCCTATCCAATATCCTATCCTATCATCTATCCTATCCTATCTTCTATCCTATCCTATCCTCTATCATATCCTATCCTCTATCCTATCCTTTCCTCTATCCTATCCTATCCTCTATCCTATCCTATCCTCTATCCTATCCTATCCTATCCTCTATCCTATCCTATCATCTATCCTATCCTATCCTCTATCCTATCCTATCCTCTATCATATCCTATCCTCTATCCTATCCTATACTCTATCCTATCTTATCCTCTATCTTATCCTATCCTCTATCCTATCCTCTATCCTATCCTATCCTTTATTCTATCCAATCCCATATCCTATCCTCTATCCGATCCTATCCTCTATCCTATCCTATCCTCTATCCTATCCTATCCTCTATCTTATCCTATCCTCTATCCTATCCTATCATCTATCCTATCCTATCCTCTATCCTATCCTATCCTCTATCATATCCTATCCTCTATCATATCCTATCCTCTATCCTATCCAATCCTCTATCCTATCCTTTCCTCTATCCTATCCTATCGTATCCTCTATCCTATCATATCCTATCCTCTATCCTATCCTATCCTCTATCCTATCCTATACTCTATCCTATCTTATCCTCTATCTTATCCTATCCTCTATCCTATCCTCTATCCTATCCTATCCTTTATTCTATCCAATCCCCTATCCTATACTCTATCCGATCCTATCCTCTATCCTATCCTATCATCTATCCTATCCTGTCCTCTATCCTATCCTATCCTCTATCATATCCTATCCACTATCATATCCTATCCTCTATCCTATCCTATCCTCTATCCTATCCTATCCTCTATCCTATCCTATCCTCTATCATATCCTATCCTCTTTCCTATCCTATCCTCTATCGTATCCTATCTTCTATCCTATCCTATCCTCTATCCTATCCTATCCTCTATCCTATCCTATACTCTATCCTATCTTATCCTCTATCTTATCCTATCCTCTATCCTATCCTCTATCCTATCCTATCCTTTATTATATCCAATCCCCTATCCTATCCTCTATCCGATCCTATCCTCTATCCTATCCTATCCTCTATCCTATCCTATACTCTATCTTATCCTATCCTCTATCCTATCCTATCATCTATCCTATCCTATCCTCTATCCTATCCTATCCTCTATCATATCCTATCCTCTATCATATCCTATCCTATATCCTATCCTATCCTCTATCCTATCCTATCGTATCCTCTATCGTATCCTATCCTCTATCCTATCCTATCGTATCCTCTATCGTATCCTATCCTCTATACTATCCTATCCTCTATACTATCCTATCCTCTATCCTATCCTATCCTCTATCCTATCCTATCCTCTATCCTATCCTATCCTTTATAATATCCTATCCTCTATCCTATCCTATCC
The DNA here is from genome assembly GCF_050948215.1 of Halictus rubicundus. NCBI lineage: Eukaryota > Metazoa > Arthropoda > Insecta > Hymenoptera > Halictidae > Halictus > Halictus rubicundus. The sequence goes on from NW_027488810.1 coordinate 196,116, forward strand.
TCTATAATATCGTATCCTCTATCATATCCTTTCCTCTTCCCTATAATATCATCTATCCTATCCTATGCTCTATCTTATCCTATCCTCTATCCTATCCTATCATCTATCCTATCCAATCCTCTATTCTATCTGATCCACTATCATATCCTATCCTCTATCCTATCCTATCCTGTATCCTATCCTATCCTCTATCCTATCGTATCCTCTATCCTATCCTATCCTCTATCCTATCCTATCCTCTGTCCTGTCCTATCCTCTATCCTATCCTATTCTCTATCCTATCCTATCGTATCCTCTATCATATCCTATCCTCTATCCTATCCTATCCTCTATCCTATCCTACCCTCTACCCTATCCTATCGTATCCTCTATCGTATCCTATCCTCTATCCTATCCTATCCTCTATCCTATCCTATCCTCTATACTATCCTATCCTCTATCCTATCCTATCCTCTATCCTAGCCTATCCTCTATCCTATCCTATCCATTATAATATCCTATCCTCTATCCTATCCTATCCTCTATAATATCGTATCCTCTATCATATCCTTTCCTCTTTCCTATAATATCATCTATCCTATCCTATCCTCTATCCTATCCTATCATCTATCCTATCCTATCCTATCCTCTATCCTATCCTATCCTCTATCATATCCTATCCTCTATCCTATCCTATCCTCTATCGTATCTTATCCTCTATTTTATCCTATCCAATATCCTATCCTATCATCTATCCTATCCTATCTTCTATCCTATCCTATCCTCTATCATATCCTATCCTCTATCCTATCCTTTCCTCTATCCTATCCTATCCTCTATCCTATCCTATCCTCTATCCTATCCTATCCTATCCTCTATCCTATCCTATCATCTATCCTATCCTATCCTCTATCCTATCCTATCCTCTATCATATCCTATCCTCTATCCTATCCTATACTCTATCCTATCTTATCCTCTATCTTATCCTATCCTCTATCCTATCCTCTATCCTATCCTATCCTTTATTCTATCCAATCCCCTATCCTATCCTCTATCCGATCCTATCCTCTATCCTATCCTATCCTCTATCCTATCCTATCCTCTATCTTATCCTATCCTCTATCCTATCCTATCATCTATCCTATCCTATCCTCTATCCTATCCTATCCTCTATCATATCCTATCCTCTATCATATCCTATCCTCTATCCTATCCAATCCTCTATCCTATCCTTTCCTCTATCCTATCCTATCGTATCCTCTATCCTATCATATCCTATCCTCTATCCTATCCTATCCTCTATCCTATCCTATACTCTATCCTATCTTATCCTCTATCTTATCCTATCCTCTATCCTATCCTCTATCCTATCCTATCCTTTATTCTATCCAATCCCCTATCCTATACTCTATCCGATCCTATCCTCTATCCTATCCTATCATCTATCCTATCCTGTCCTCTATCCTATCCTATCCTCTATCATATCCTATCCACTATCATATCCTATCCTCTATCCTATCCTATCCTCTATCCTATCCTATCCTCTATCCTATCCTATCCTCTATCATATCCTATCCTCTTTCCTATCCTATCCTCTATCCTATCCTATCTTCTATCCTATCCTATCCTCTATCCTATCCTATCCTCTATCATATCCTATCCTCTATCCTATCCTATCCTCTATCCTATCTTATCCTCTATTTTATCCAATCCTCTATCCTATCCTATCATCTATCCTATCCTATCTTCTATCCTATCCTATCCTCTATCATATCCTATCCTCTATCCTATCCTTTCCTCTATCCTATCCTATCCTCTATCCTATCCTATCCTCTATCCTATCCTATCCTATCCTCTATCCTATCCTATCATCTATCCTATCCTATCCTCTATCCTATCCTATCCTCTATCATATCCTATCCTCTATCCTATCCTATACTCTATCCTATCTTATCCTCTATCTTATCCTATCCTCTATCCTATCCTCTATCCTATCCTATCCTTTATTCTATCCAATCCCCTATCCTATCCTCTATCCGATCCTATCCTCTATCCTATGCTATCCTCTAACCTATCCTATCCTCTATCCTATCCTATCCTTTATAATATCCTATCCTCTATCCTATCCTATCCTCTATAATATCGTATCCTCTATCCTATCCTATCCTCTATCCTATCCTATCCTCTATCATATCGTATCCTCCATCCTATCCAATCCTGTATCCTATCCTATCCTCTATCCTATCCTATCGTATCCTCTATCCTATCCTATCCTATCCTCTATCCTATCCTATCCTCTATCCTATCCTATACTCTATCCTATCTTATCCTCTATCTTATCCTATCCTCTATCCTATCCTCTATCCTATCCTATCCTTTATTCTATCCAATCCCCTATCCTATCCTCTATCATATCCTATCCTCTATCCTATCCTTTCCTCTATCCTATCCTATCCTCTATCCTATCCTATCCTCTATCCTATCCTATCCTATCCTCTATCCTATCCTATCATCTATCCTATCCTATCCTCTATCCTATCCTATCCTCTATCATATCCTATCCTCTATCCTATCCTATACTCTATCCTATCTTATCCTCTATCTTATCCTATCCTCTATCCTATCCTCTATCCTATCCTATCCTTTATTCTATCCAATCCCCTATCCTATCCTCTATCCGATCCTATCCTCTATCCTATCCTATCCTCTATCCTATCCTATCCTCTATCTTATCCTATCCTCTATCCTATCCTATCATCTATCCTATCCTATCCTCTATCCTATCCTATCCTCTATCATATCCTATCCTCTATCATATCCTATCCTCTATCCTATCCAATCCTCTATCCTATCCTTTCCTCTATCCTATCCTATCGTATCCTCTATCCTATCATATCCTATCCTCTATCCTATCCTATCCTCTATCCTATCCTATACTCTATCCTATCTTATCCTCTATCTTATCCTATCCTCTATCCTATCCTCTATCCTATCCTATCCTTTATTCTATCCAATCCCCTATCCTATACTCTATCCGATCCTATCCTCTATCCTATCCTATCATCTATCCTATCCTGTCCTCTATCCTATCCTATCCTCTATCATATCCTATCCACTATCATATCCTATCCTCTATCCTATCCTATCCTCTATCCTATCCTATCCTCTATCCTATCCTATCCTCTATCATATCCTATCCTCTTTCCTATCCTATCCTCTATCCTATCCTATCTTCTATCCTATCCTATCCTCTATCCTATCCTATCCTCTATCATATCCTATCCTCTATCCTATCCTATCCTCTATCCTATCTTATCCTCTATTTTATCCAATCCTCTATCCTATCCTATCATCTATCCTATCCTATCTTCTATCCTATCCTATCCTCTATCATATCCTATCCTCTATCCTATCCTTTCCTCTATCCTATCCTATCCTCTATCCTATCCTATCCTCTATCCTATCCTATCCTATCCTCTATCCTATCCTATCATCTATCCTATCCTATCCTCTATCCTATCCTATCCTCTATCATATCCTATCCTCTATCCTATCCTATACTCTATCCTATCTTATCCTCTATCTTATCCTATCCTCTATCCTATCCTCTATCCTATCCTATCCTTTATTCTATCCAATCCCCTATCCTATCCTCTATCCGATCCTATCCTCTATCCTATGCTATCCTCTAACCTATCCTATCCTCTATCCTATCCTATCCTTTATAATATCCTATCCTCTATCCTATCCTATCCTCTATAATATCGTATCCTCTATCCTATCCTATCCTCTATCCTATCCTATCCTCTATCATATCGTATCCTCCATCCTATCCAATCCTGTATCCTATCCTATCCTCTATCCTATCCTATCGTATCCTCTATCCTATCCTATCATCTATCCTATCCTATCTTCTATCCTATCCTATCCTCTATCATATCCTATCCTCTATCCTATCCTATCCTCTATCCTATCCTATGCTCTATCCTATCCTATCCTCTATCCTATCCTATCCTCTATCCTATCCTATCCTCTATCTTATCCTATCGTACCCTCTAACGTATCCTATCCTCTATCCTATCCTATCCTCTATCCTATCCTATCCTCTATACTATCCTATCCTCTATCGTCTCCTATCCTGTATCCGATCCAATCCCCTAACCTCTATCCTATCCTATTCTCTATCCTATCCTCATTCCTATCGTATCCTCTATCCTATCCTATCCTCTATCCTATCCTATCCTCTGTCCTGTCCTATCCTCTATCCTATCCTATTCTCTATCCTATCCTATCGTATCCTCTATCCTATCCTATCCTCTATCCTATCCTATCCTCTATCCTATCCTACCCTCTACCCTATCCTATCGTATCCTCTATCGTATCCTATCCTCTATCCTATCCTATCCTCTATCCTATCCTATCCTCTATACTATCCTATCCTCTATCCTATCCTATCCTCTATCCTAGCCTATCCTCTATCCTATCCTATCCATTATAATATCCTATCCTCTATCCTATCCTATCCTCTATAATATCGTATCCTCTATCATATCCTTTCCTCTTTCCTATAATATCATCTATCCTATCCTATCCTCTATCCTATCCTATCATCTATCCTATCCTATCCTATCCTCTATCCTATCCTATCCTCTATCATATCCTATCCTCTATCCTATCCTATCCTCTATCGTATCTTATCCTCTATTTTATCCTATCCAATATCCTATCCTATCATCTATCCTATCCTATCTTCTATCCTATCCTATCCTCTATCATATCCTATCCTCTATCCTATCCTTTCCTCTATCCTATCCTATCCTCTATCCTATCCTATCCTCTATCCTATCCTATCCTATCCTCTATCCTATCCTATCATCTATCCTATCCTATCCTCTATCCTATCCTATCCTCTATCATATCCTATCCTCTATCCTATCCTATACTCTATCCTATCTTATCCTCTATCTTATCCTATCCTCTATCCTATCCTCTATCCTATCCTATCCTTTATTCTATCCAATCCCATATCCTATCCTCTATCCGATCCTATCCTCTATCCTATCCTATCCTCTATCCTATCCTATCCTCTATCTTATCCTATCCTCTATCCTATCCTATCATCTATCCTATCCTATCCTCTATCCTATCCTATCCTCTATCATATCCTATCCTCTATCATATCCTATCCTCTATCCTATCCAATCCTCTATCCTATCCTTTCCTCTATCCTATCCTATCGTATCCTCTATCCTATCATATCCTATCCTCTATCCTATCCTATCCTCTATCCTATCCTATACTCTATCCTATCTTATCCTCTATCTTATCCTATCCTCTATCCTATCCTCTATCCTATCCTATCCTTTATTCTATCCAATCCCCTATCCTATACTCTATCCGATCCTATCCTCTATCCTATCCTATCATCTATCCTATCCTGTCCTCTATCCTATCCTATCCTCTATCATATCCTATCCACTATCATATCCTATCCTCTATCCTATCCTATCCTCTATCCTATCCTATCCTCTATCCTATCCTATCCTCTATCATATCCTATCCTCTTTCCTATCCTATCCTCTATCGTATCCTATCTTCTATCCTATCCTATCCTCTATCCTATCCTATCCTCTATCCTATCCTATACTCTATCCTATCTTATCCTCTATCTTATCCTATCCTCTATCCTATCCTCTATCCTATCCTATCCTTTATTATATCCAATCCCCTATCCTATCCTCTATCCGATCCTATCCTCTATCCTATCCTATCCTCTATCCTATCCTATACTCTATCTTATCCTATCCTCTATCCTATCCTATCATCTATCCTATCCTATCCTCTATCCTATCCTATCCTCTATCATATCCTATCCTCTATCATATCCTATCCTATATCCTATCCTATCCTCTATCCTATCCTATCGTATCCTCTATCGTATCCTATCCTCTATCCTATCCTATCGTATCCTCTATCGTATCCTATCCTCTATACTATCCTATCCTCTATACTATCCTATCCTCTATCCTATCCTATCCTCTATCCTATCCTATCCTCTATCCTATCCTATCCTTTATAATATCCTATCCTCTATCCTATCCTATCCTCTATAATATCGTATCCTCTATCATATCCTTTCCTCTTCCCTATAATATCATCTATCCTATCCTATGCTCTATCTTATCCTATCCTCTATCCTATCCTATCATCTATCCTATCCAATCCTCTATTCTATCTGATCCACTATCATATCCTATCCTCTATCCTATCCTATCCTGTATCCTATCCTATCCTCTATCCTATCGTATCCTCTATCCTATCCTATCCTCTATCCTATCCTATCCTCTGTCCTGTCCTATCCTCTATCCTATCCTATTCTCTATCCTATCCTATCGTATCCTCTATCATATCCTATCCTCTATCCTATCCTATCCTCTATCCTATCCTACCCTCTACCCTATCCTATCGTATCCTCTATCGTATCCTATCCTCTATCCTATCCTATCCTCTATCCTATCCTATCCTCTATACTATCCTATCCTCTATCCTATCCTATCCTCTATCCTAGCCTATCCTCTATCCTATCCTATCCATTATAATATCCTATCCTCTATCCTATCCTATCCTCTATAATATCGTATCCTCTATCATATCCTTTCCTCTTTCCTATAATATCATCTATCCTATCCTATCCTCTATCCTATCCTATCATCTATCCTATCCTATCCTATCCTCTATCCTATCCTATCCTCTATCATATCCTATCCTCTATCCTATCCTATCCTCTATCGTATCTTATCCTCTATTTTATCCTATCCAATATCCTATCCTATCATCTATCCTATCCTATCTTCTATCCTATCCTATCCTCTATCATATCCTATCCTCTATCCTATCCTTTCCTCTATCCTATCCTATCCTCTATCCTATCCTATCCTCTATCCTATCCTATCCTATCCTCTATCCTATCCTATCATCTATCCTATCCTATCCTCTATCCTATCCTATCCTCTATCATATCCTATCCTCTATCCTATCCTATACTCTATCCTATCTTATCCTCTATCTTATCCTATCCTCTATCCTATCCTCTATCCTATCCTATCCTTTATTCTATCCAATCCCCTATCCTATCCTCTATCCGATCCTATCCTCTATCCTATCCTATCCTCTATCCTATCCTATCCTCTATCTTATCCTATCCTCTATCCTATCCTATCATCTATCCTATCCTATCCTCTATCCTATCCTATCCTCTATCATATCCTATCCTCTATCATATCCTATCCTCTATCCTATCCAATCCTCTATCCTATCCTTTCCTCTATCCTATCCTATCGTATCCTCTATCCTATCATATCCTATCCTCTATCCTATCCTATCCTCTATCCTATCCTATACTCTATCCTATCTTATCCTCTATCTTATCCTATCCTCTATCCTATCCTCTATCCTATCCTATCCTTTATTCTATCCAATCCCCTATCCTATACTCTATCCGATCCTATCCTCTATCCTATCCTATCATCTATCCTATCCTGTCCTCTATCCTATCCTATCCTCTATCATATCCTATCCACTATCATATCCTATCCTCTATCCTATCCTATCCTCTATCCTATCCTATCCTCTATCCTATCCTATCCTCTATCATATCCTATCCTCTTTCCTATCCTATCCTCTATCCTATCCTATCTTCTATCCTATCCTATCCTCTATCCTATCCTATCCTCTATCATATCCTATCCTCTATCCTATCCTATCCTCTATCCTATCTTATCCTCTATTTTATCCAATCCTCTATCCTATCCTATCATCTATCCTATCCTATCTTCTATCCTATCCTATCCTCTATCATATCCTATCCTCTATCCTATCCTTTCCTCTATCCTATCCTATCCTCTATCCTATCCTATCCTCTATCCTATCCTATCCTATCCTCTATCCTATCCTATCATCTATCCTATCCTATCCTCTATCCTATCCTATCCTCTATCATATCCTATCCTCTATCCTATCCTATACTCTATCCTATCTTATCCTCTATCTTATCCTATCCTCTATCCTATCCTCTATCCTATCCTATCCTTTATTCTATCCAATCCCCTATCCTATCCTCTATCCGATCCTATCCTCTATCCTATGCTATCCTCTAACCTATCCTATCCTCTATCCTATCCTATCCTTTATAATATCCTATCCTCTATCCTATCCTATCCTCTATAATATCGTATCCTCTATCCTATCCTATCCTCTATCCTATCCTATCCTCTATCATATCGTATCCTCCATCCTATCCAATCCTGTATCCTATCCTATCCTCTATCCTATCCTATCGTATCCTCTATCCTATCCTATCCTATCCTCTATCCTATCCTATCCTCTATCCTATCCTATACTCTATCCTATCTTATCCTCTATCTTATCCTATCCTCTATCCTATCCTCTATCCTATCCTATCCTTTATTCTATCCAATCCCCTATCCTATCCTCTATCCTATCCTATCCTCTATCCTATCCTATCCTCTATCCTATCCTATCCTCTATCATATCCTATCCTCTATCAAATCCTATCCTATATCCTGTCCTATCCTCTATCCTATCCTATCGTATCCTCTATCGTATCCTATCCTCTATCCTATCCTATCGTATCCTTTATCGTATCCTATCCTCTATCCTATCCTATCCTCTATCCTATCCAATCCCCTATCCTATCCTCTATCCTAACCTATCCTCTATCTTATCCTATCCTCTATCCTATCCTATCATCTATCCTATCCTATCCTCTATCCTATCCTATCCTCTACCCTATCCTATCCTCTATCCTATCCTATCCTCTATCCTATCCTATCCTCTATCCCATCATATCCTCTATCCTATCCTATCCTCTATCCTATCTTATCCTCTATCTTATCCTATCCTCTATCCTATCCTCTATCCTATCCTATCATTTATTCTATCCAATCCCCTATCCTATCCTCTATCCTATCCTATCCTCTATCCTTTTTTTTTTTTTTTTTTTTTTTCCGAGGAGGTAATCTCGTTACGGATACCCGGACCCCCCCGGGGGGGGGGTGGTCCGGGTTATGTGGGACTCCTCGGCTGGTTGGTGCAACGCCGAGTATACCCACTAACTCCTCCCCGTCCGTCCCTAGACTCCTGGGGGCACCCGTGCTCTGCGCGCGCATGTCAATCCGGTGTGCCCCCGCCTTAGCATACCACCCAGGGGGGGACGCGGCCCCCTCCCGTACCTACTCTATCCGAAGGCACCACGCAACGGACGACGTGGCGCCTTCCCCCTGTTAGGCCGCCCGATGAGCATCCGAGCCCCCGCTCGAGATGCCCGGCGGCCTCCGGGGACGCCGTTGGTGACCGAGTGTAAGGGGATATCCGATCCCCCGCCTCGAGATCATCAAGGGCGTCCCCGCTCGCGTCAGAGGCGTCGCAACGGGGGTACGCCCCCGGGGCGTACCCTGCGCCGCCTCCCCCCCCCCCTTCGGCCGGGATCGTGATTACGCTCCCGATCCCGTTCCGCAGCCTCCTTCCGCAGCATAACCCGCTCGCAGAAGGAAGCGAACCCCCTCCACGCCTCCTCGCCACCGGCTGCCGCAGCGACGACAGCCGGGAGCGAGAGGTCGTGGCCCACCGCGCGCCGCAGGGCACGGCGTCTCCCCCCCATGCCGGACACTCCTCCAGAGTGTGTTGCGCCGTGTCCCGCGGCTCGCCGCAGTGGTGACACGCCTCCTCGGTCTCCCTCCCGATGCGACACAGGTAGTCGCCGAAGCACCCGTGCCCGCTCATCACCTGCGTCACACGGTAGGAGACCCTATGCCCCATCCATCCCCTGTTCCATTGATCGAACACCGGGAGGATGGCCCGAACGGCCCGCCTCTCGCCCTCCCTCGTCCCGGGAAGGCTATCGCGCCACTCCCGGGCTATCCTATCCTCTATCCTATCCTATCCTCTATCCTATCCTATCCTCTATCATATCCTATCCTCTATCAAATCCTATCCTATATCCTGTCCTATCCTCTATCCTATCCTATCGTATCCTCTATCGTATCCTATCCTCTATCCTATCCTATCGTATCCTTTATCGTATCCTATCCTCTATCCTATCCTATCCTCTATCCTATCCAATCCCCTATCCTATCCTCTATCCTAACCTATCCTCTATCTTATCCTATCCTCTATCCTATCCTATCATCTATCCTATCCTATCCTCTATCCTATCCTATCCTCTACCCTATCCTATCCTCTATCCTATCCTATCCTCTATCCTATCCTATCCTCTATCCCATCATATCCTCTATCCTATCCTATCCTCTATCCTATCCTATCCTATATCCTGTCCTATCCTCTATCCTATCCTATCGTATCCTCTATCGTATCCTATCCTCTATCCTATCCTATCGTATCCTTTATCGTATCCTATCCTCTATCCTATCCTATCGTATCCTTTATCGTATCCTATCCTCTATCCTATCCTATCCTCTATCCTATCCAATCCCCTATCCTATCCTCTATCCTAACCTATCCTCTATCTTATCCTATCCTCTATCCTATCCTATCCTCTATCTTATCCTATCCTGTATCCTATCCTATCATCTATCCTATCCTATCCTCTATACTATCCTATCCTCTATCCTATCCTATCCTCTATCCTATCTGATCCACTATCATATCCTATCCTCTATCCTAACCTATCCTCTATCCTATCCTATCCTCTATCCTATCCTATACTCTAACATATCCTATCCTCTATCCTATCCTATCCTCTATCCTATCTTATCCTCTATCTTATCCTATCCTCTATCCTATCCTATCATCTATCCTATCCTATCTTCTATCCTATCCTATCCTCTATCATATCCTATCCTCTATACTATCCTATCCTCTATCCTATCCTATCCTCTATCCTATCCTATCCTCTATCCTATCCTATCCTCTATCCTATCCTATCGTACCCTCTATCGTATCTTATCCTCTATCCTATCCTATCCTCTATCCTATCCTATCATCTATACTATCCTATCCTCTATCGTCTCCTATCCTGTATCCGATCCAATCCCCTGTCCTCTATCCTATCCTATTCTCTATCCTATCCTCATTCCTATCGTATCCTCTATCCTATCCTATCCTCTATCCTATCCTATCCTCTGTCCTGTCCTATCCTCTATCCTATCCTATCCTCTATCCTATCCTACCCTCTATCCTATCCTATCGTATCCTCTATCGTATCCTATCCTCTGTCCTATCCTATCCTCTATCCTATCCTATCCTCTATACTATCCTATCCTCTATCCTATCCTATCCTCTATCCTATCCTATCCTCTATCCTATCCTATCCTTTATAATATCCTATCCTCTATCCTATCCTATCGTCTATAATATCGTATCCTCTATCATATCCTTTCCTCTTTCCTATAATATCATCTATCCTATCCTATCCTCTATCTTATCCTATCCTCTATCCTATCCTATCTTCTATCCTATCCTATCCTATCCTCTATCCTATCCTATCCTCTATCATATCCTATCCTCTATCCTATCCTATCCTCTATCCTATCTTATCCTCTATCTTATCCTATCCTCTATCCTATCCTATCATCTATCCTATCCTATCTTCTATCCTATCCTATCCTCTATCCTATCCTATCCTGTATCCTATCCTATCCTCTATCCAATCCTATCCTCTATCATATCCTATCCTCTTTCCTATCCTATCCTCTATCCTATCCTATCTTCTATCCTATCCTATCCTCTATCCTATCCTATCCTCTATCCTATCCTATACTCTATCCTATCTTATCCTCTATCTTATCCTATCCTCTATCCTATCCTCTATCCTATCCTATCCTTTATTATATCCAATCCCCTATCCTATCCTCTATCCGATCCTATCCTCTATCCTATCCTATCCTCTATCCTATCCTATACTCTATCTTATCCTATCCTCTATCCTATCCTATCATCTATCCTATCCTATCCTCTATCCTATCCTATCCTCTATCATATCCTATCCTCTATCCTATCCTATACTCTATCCTATCTTATCCTCTATCTTACCCTATCCTCTATCCTATCCTCTATCCTATCCTATCCTTTATTCTATCCAATCCCCTATCCTATCCTCTATCCGATCCTATCCTCTATCCTATCCTATCCTCTATCCTATCCTATCCCCTATCTTATCCTATCCTCTATCCTATCCTATCATCTATCCTGTCCTATCCTCTATCCTATCCTATCTTCTATCATATCCTATCCTCTATCCTATCCTATCCTCTATCCTATCCAATCCCCTATCCTATCCTCTATCCTAACCTATCCTCTATCTTACCCTTTCCTCTTTCCTATAATATCATCTATCCTATCCTATCCTCTATCTTATCCTATCCTCTATCTTATCCTATCCTCTATCCTATCCTATCATCTATCCTATCCTATCCTCTATCCTATCCTATCCTCTATCCTATCCTATCCTCTATCATATCCTATCCTCTATCCTATCAAATCCTCTATCCTATCTTATCCTCTATCTTATCCTATCCTCTATCCTATCCAATCCTCTATCCTATCCTATCGTACCCTCTATCGTATCCTATCCTCTATCCTATCCTATCCTCTATCCTATCCTATCCTCTATACTATCCTATCCTCTATACTATCCTATCCTCTATCCTATCCTATCCTCTATCCTATCCTATCCTTTATAATATCCTAACCCTCTATCCTATCCTATCCTCTATAATATCGTATCCTCTATCCTATCCTATCATATATCCTATCCTATCCTCTATCCTATCCTATCCTCTATCCTATCCTATTCTCTATCATATCGTATCCTCTATCCTATCCTATCATATATCCTATCCTATCCTCTATCTTATCCTATCCTCTATCCTATCCTATCATCTATCCTATCCTATCCTCTATCCTATCCTATCCTTTATCATATCCTATCCTCCATCATATCCTATCCTATATCCTATCCTATCCTCTATCCTATCCTATCGTATCCTCCATCGTATCCTATCCTCTATCCTATCCTATCGTATCCTCTATCGTATCCTATCCTCTATACTATCCTATCCTCTATACTATCCTATCCTCTATCCTATCCTATCCTCTATCCTATCCTATCCTCTATCCTATCCTATCCTTTATAATATTCTATCCTCTATCCTATCCTATCCTCTATAATATCGTATCCTCTATCATATCCTTTCCTCTTCCCCATAATATCATCTATCCTATCCTATCCTCTATCTTATCCTATCCTCTATCCTATCCTATCATCTATCCTATCCAATCCTCTATTCTATCTGATCCACTATCATATCCTATCCTCTATCCTATCCTATCCTCTATCCTATCCTATCCTCTATCCTATCCTATCCTCTATCATATCCTATCCTCTATCCTATCCTATCCTCTATCCTATCTTATCCTCTATCTTATCCTATCCTCTATCCTATCCTATACTCTATCCTATCTTATCCTCTATCTTATCCTATCCTCTATCCTATCCTCTATCCTATCCTCTATCCTATCCTATCCTTCATTCTATCCAATCCCCTATCCTATCCTCTATCCTATCCTATCCTCTATCCTATCCTATCCTCTATCTTATCCTATCCTCTATCCTATCCTATCATCTATCCTATCCTATCCTCTATCCTATCCTATCCTCTATCATATCCTATCCTCTATCATATCCTATCCTATATCCTATCCTATCCTCTATCCTATCCTATCGTATCCTCTATCGTATCCTATCCTCTATCCTATCCTATCGTATCCTCTATCGTATCCTATCCTCTATACTATCCTATCCTCTATACTATCCTATCCTCTATCCTATCCTATCCTCTATCCTATCCTATCCTCTATCCTATCCTATCCTTTATAATATCCTATCCTCTATCCTATCCTATCTTCTATAATATCGTATCCTCTATCATATCCTTTCCTCTTCCCTATAATATCATCTATCCTATCCTATCCTCTATCTTATCCTATCCTCTATCCTATCCTATCATCTATCCTATCCAATCCTCTATTCTATCTGATCCACTATCATATCCTATCCTCTATCCTATCCTATCCTCTATCCTATCCTATCCTCTATCCTATCCTGTCCTCTATCATATCCTATCCTCTATCCTATCCTATCCTCTATCCTATCTTATCCTCTATCTTATCCTATCCTCTATCCTATCCTATACTCTATCCTATCTTATCCTCTATCTTATCCTATCCTCTATCCTATCCTCTATCCTATCCTATCCTTTATTCTATCCAATCCTTATCTCCTCTTACCCTTTCCTCTTTCCTATAATATCATCTATCCTAGCCTATCCTCTATCTTATCCTATCCTCTATCCTATCCTATCATCTATCCTATCCTATCCTCTATCCTATCCTATCCTCTATCCTATCCTATCCTCTATCCTATCCTATCGTACCCTCTAACGTATCCTATCCTCTATCCTATCCCATCCTCTATCCTATCCTATCCTCTATACTATCCTATCCTCTATCGTCTCCTATCCTGTATCCGATCCAATCCCCTAACCTCTATCCTATCCTATTCTCTATCCTATCCTATCCTCTATCCTATCCTATCGTACCCTCTAACGTATCCTATCCTCTATCCTATCCTATCCTCTATCCTATCCTATCCTCTATCATATCCTATCCTCTATCCTATCCTATCCTCTATCCTATCTTATCCTCTATCTTATCCTATCCTCTATCCTATCCTATCATCTATCCTATCCTATCTTCTATCCTATCCTATCCTCTATCATATCCTATCCTCTATCCTATCCTATACTCTATCCTATCTTATCCTCTATCTTATCCTATCCTCTATCCTATCCTCTATCCTATCCTCTATCCTATCCTATCCTTTATTCTATCCAATCCCCTATCCTATCCTCTATCCGATCCTATCCTCTATCCTATCCTATCCTCTATCCTATCCTATCCTCTATCTTATCCTATCCTCTATCCTATCCTATCCTCTATCCTATCCTATACTCTATCCTATCTTATCCTCTATCTTATCCTATCCTCTATCCTATCCTCTATCCTATCCTCTATCCTATCCTATCCTTTATTCTATCCAATCCCCTATCCTATCCTCTATCCGATCCTATCCTCTATCCTATCCTATCCTCTATCCTATCCTATCCTCTATCTTATCCTATCCTCTATCCTACCCTATCATCTATCCTATCCTATCCTCTATCCTATCCTATCCTCTATCATATCCTATCCTCTATCATATCCTATCCTATATCCTATCCTATCCTCTATCCTATCCTATCGTATCCTCTATCGCATCCTATCCTCTATCCTATCCTATCGTATCCTCTATCGTATCCTATCCTCTATACTATCCTATCCTCTATACTATCCTATCCTCTATCCTATCCTATCCTCTATCCTATCCTATCCTCTATCCTATCCTATCCTTTATAATATCCTATCCTCTATCCTATCCTATCCTCTATCCTATCCTATCCTCTATCCTATCCTATCCTTTATAATATCCTATCCTCTATCCTATCCTATCCTCTATAATATCGTATCCTCTATCATATCCTTTCCTCTTCCCTATAATATCATCTATCCTATCCTATCCTCTATCCTATCCTATCGTATCCTCTATCGCATCCTATCCTCTATCCTATCCTATCGTATCCTCTATCCTATCCTATCCTCTATCCTATCCTATCCTCTATCTTATCCTATCCTCTATCCTACCCTATCATCTATCCTATCCTATCCTCTATCCTATCCTATCCTCTATCATATCCTATCCTCTATCATATCCTATCCTCTATCCTATCCTATCCTCTATCCTATCCTATCCTCTATCCTATCCTATCCTCTATCATATCCTATCCTCTATCCTATCCTATCCTCTATCCTATCTTATCATCTATCTTATCCTATCCTCTATGCTATCCTATCATCTATCCTATCCTATCTTCTATCCTATCCTATCCTCTATCATATCCTATCCTCTATCCTATCCTATCCTCTATCCTATCCTATGCTCTATCCTATCCTATCCTCTATCCTATCCTATCCTCTATCCTATCCTATCCTCTATCCTATCCTATCGTACCCTCTAACGTATCCTATCCTCTATCCTATCCTATCCTCTATCCTATCCTATCCTCTATACTATCCTATCCTCTATCGTCTCCTATCCTGTATCCGATCCAATCCCCTAACCTCTATCCTATCCTATTCTCTATCCTATCCTCATTCCTATCGTATCCTCTATCCTATCCTATCCTCTATCCTATCCTATCCTCTGTCCTGTCCTATCCTCTATCCTATCCTATTCTCTATCCTATCCTATCGTATCCTCTATCCTATCCTATCCTCTATCCTATCCTATCCTCTATCCTATCCTACCCTCTATCCTATCCTATCGTATCCTCTATCGTATCCTATCCTCTATCCTATCCTATCCTCTATCCTATCCTATCCTCTATACTATCCTATCCTCTATCCTATCCTATCCTCTATCCTATCCTATCCTCTATCCTATCCTATCCTTTATAATATCCTATCCTCTATCCTATCCTATCCTCTATAATATCGTATCCTCTATCATATCCTTTCCTCTTTCCTATAATATCATCTATCCTATCCTATCCTCTATCCTATCCTATCATCTATCCTATCCTATCCTATCCTCTATCCTATCCTATCCTCTATCATATCCTATCCTCTATCCTATCCTATCCTCTATCGTATCTTATCCTCTATTTTATCCTATCCTCTATCCTATCCTATCATCTATCCTATCCTATCGTATCCTCTATCGTATCCTATCCTATCGTATCCTCTATCGTATCCTATCCTCTATCCTATCCTATCCTCTATCCTATCCAATCCCCTATCCTATCCTCTATCCTAACCTATCCTCTATCCTATCCTATCGTACCCTCTAACGTATCCTATCCTCTATCCTATCCTATCCTCTATCGTATCTTATCCTCTATTTTATCCTATCCTCTATCCTATCCTATCATCTATCCTATCCTATCTTCTATCCTATCCTATCCTCTATCATATCCTATCCTCTATCCTATCCTTTCCTCTATCCTATCCTATCCTCTATCCTATCCTATCCTCTATCCTATCCTATCCTATCCTCTATCCTATCCTATCATCTATCCTATCCTATCCTCTATCCTATCCTATCCTCTATCATATCCTATCCTCTATCCTATCCTATACTCTATCCTATCTTATCCTCTATCTTATCCTATCCTCTATCCTATCCTCTATCCTATCCTATCCTTTATTCTATCCAATCCCCTATCCTATCCTCTATCCGATCCTATCCTCTATCCTATCCTATCCTCTATCCTATCCTATCCTCTATCTTATCCTATCCTCTATCCTATCCTATCATCTATCCTATCCTCTATCCTAACCTATCCTCTATCTTACCCTTTCCTCTTTCCTATAATATCATCTATCCTAGCCTATCCTCTATCTTATCCTATCCTCTATCCTATCCTATCATCTATCCTATCCTATCCTCTATCCTATCCTATCCTCTATCCTATCCTATCCTCTATCCTATCCTATCGTACCCTCTAACGTATCCTATCCTCTATCCTATCCCATCCTCTATCCTATCCTATCCTCTATACTATCCTATCCTCTATCGTCTCCTATCCTGTATCCGATCCAATCCCCTAACCTCTATCCTATCCTATTCTCTATCCTATCATCTATCCTATCCAATCCTCTATTCTATCTGATCCACTATCATATCCTATCCTCTATCCTATCCTATCCTCTATCCTATCCTATCCTCTATCCTATCCTATCCTCTATCATATCCTATCCTCTATCCTATCCTATCCTCTATCCTATCTTATCCTCTATCTTATCCTATCCTCTATCCTATCCTATCATCTATCCTATCCTATCTTCTATCCTATCCTATCCTCTATCATATCCTATCCTCTATCCTATCCTATCCTCTATCCTATCCTATGCTCTATCCTATCCTATCCTCTATCCTATCCTATCCTCTATCCTATCCTATCCTCTATCCTATCCTATCGTACCCTCTAACGTATCCTATCCTCTATCCTATCCTATCCTCTATCCTATCCTATCCTCTATACTATCCTATCCTCTATCGTCTCCTATCCTGTATCCGATCCAATCCCCTAACCTCTATCCTATCCTATTCTCTATCCTATCCACATTCCTATCGTATCCTCTATCCTATCCTATCCTCTATCCTATCCTATCCTCTGTCCTGTCCTATCCTCTATCCTATCCTATTCTCTATCCTATCCTATCGTATCCTCTATCCTATCCTATCCTCTATCCTATCCTATCCTCTATCCTATCCTATCCTTGATAATATCCTATGCTCTATCCTATCCTATCCTCTATAATATCGTATCCTCTATCATATCCTTTCCTCTTTCCGATAATATCATCTATCCTATCCTATCCTCTATCCTATCCTATCATCTATCCTATCCTATCCTATCCTCTATCCTATCCTATCCTCTATCATATCCTATCCTCTATCCTATCCTATCCTCTATCGTATCTTATCCTCTATTTTATCCTATCCTCTATCCTATCCTATCATCTATCCTATCCTATCTTCTATCCTATCCTATCCTCTATCATATCCTATCCTCTATCCTATCCTTTCCTCTATCCTATCCTATCCTCTATCCTATCCTATCCTCTATCCTATCCTATCCTACCCTCTATCCTATCCTACCATCTATCCTATCCTATCCTCTATCCTATCCTATCCTCTATCATATCCTATCCTCTATCCTATCCTATACTCTATCCTATCTTATCCTCTATCTTATCCTATCCTCTATCCTATCCTCTATCCTATCCTATCCTTTATTCTATCCAATCCCCTATCCTATCCTCTATCCGATCCTATCCTCTATCCTATCCTATCCTCTATCCTATCCTATCCTCTATCTTATCCTATCCTCTATCCTATCCTATCATCTATCCTATCCTATCCTCTATCCTATCCTATGCTCTATCATCTCCTATCCTCTATCATATCCTATCCTCTATCCTATCCAATCCTCTATCCTATCCTATCCTCTATCCTATCCTATCGTATCCTCTATCCTATCATATCCTATCCTCTATCCTATCCTATCCTCTATCCTATCCTATACTCTATCCTATCTTATCCTCTATCTTATCCTATCCTCTATCCTATCCTCTATCCTATCCTATCCTTTATTCTATCCAATCCCCTATCCTATACTCTATCCGATCCTATCCTCTATCCTATCCTATCATCTATCCTATCCTATCCTCTATCCTATCCTATCCTCTATCATATCCTATCCACTATCATATCCTATCCTCTATCCTATCCTATCCTCTATCCTATCCTATCCTCTATCCTATCGTATCGTATCCTCTATCGTATCCTATCCTCTATCCTATCCTATCGTATCCTCTATCGTATCCTATCCTCTATCCTATCCTATCCTCTATCCTATCCAATCCCCTATCCTATCCTCTATCCTAACCTATCCTCTATCTTACCCTTTCCTCTTTCCTATAATATCATCTATCCTAGCCTATCCTCTGTCTTATCCTATCCTCTATCCTATCCTATCATCTATCCTATCCTATCCTCTATCCTATCCTATCCTCTATCCTATCCTATCCTCTATCCTATCCTATCGTACCCTCTAACGTATCCTATCCTCTATCCTATCCCATCCTCTATCCTATCCTATCCTCTATACTATCCTATCCTCTATCGTCTCCTATCCTGTATCCGATCCAATCCCCTAACCTCTATCCTATCCTATTCTCTATCCTATCCTCATTCCTATCGTATCCTCTATCCTATCCTATCCTGTATCCTATCCTATGCTCTATCCTATCCTATCCTCTATCCTATCCTATCCTCTATCCTATCCTATCCTCTATCCTATCCTATCGTACCCTCTAACGTATCCTATCCTCTATCCTATCCTATCCTCTATCCTATCCTATCCTCTATACTATCCTATCCTCTATCGTCTCCTATCCTGTATCCGATCCAATCCCCTAACCTCTATCCTATCCTATTCTCTATCCTATCCTATCCTCTATCCTATCCTATCCTCTGTCCTGTCCTATCCTCTATCCTATCCTATTCTCTATCCTATCCTATCGTATCCTCTATCCTATCCTATCCTCTATCCTATCCTATCCTCTATCCTATCCTACCCTCTATCCTATCCTATCGTATCCTCTATCGTATCCTATCCTCTATCCTATCCTATCCTCTATACTATCCTATCCTCTATCCTATCCTATCCTCTATCCTATCCTATCCTCTATCCTATCCTATCCTTTATAATATCCTATCCTCTATCCTATCCTATCCTCTATAATATCGTATCCTCTATCATATCCTTTCCTCTTTCCTATAATATCATCTATCCTATCCTATCCTCTATCCTATCCTATCATCTATCCTATCCTATCCTATCCTCTATCCTATCTTATCCTCTATCTTATCCTATCCTCTATCCTATCCAATCCTCTATCCTATCCTATCGTACCCTCTATCGTATCCTATCCTCTATCCTATCCTATCCTCTATCCTATCCTATCCTCTATACTATCCTATCCTCTATACTATCCTATCCTCTATCCTATCCTATCATCTATCCTATCCTATCCTCTATCATATCCTATCCTCTATCATATCCTATCCTATATCCTATCCTATCCTCTATCCTATCCTATCGTATCCTCTATCGTATCCTATCCTCTATCCTATCCTATCGTATCCTCTATCGTATCCTATCCTCTATACTATCCTATCCTCTATACTATCCTATCCTCTATCCTATCCTATCCTCTATCCTATCCTATCCTCTATCCTATCCTATCCTTTATAATATCCTATCCTCTATCCTATCCTATCCTCTATAATATCGTATCCTCTATCATATCCTTTCCTCTTCCCTATAATATCATCTATCCTACCCTATCCTCTATCTTATCCTATCCTCTATCCTATCCTATCATCTATCCTATCCAATCCTCTATTCTATCTGATCCACTATCATATCCTATCCTCTATCCTATCCTATCCTCTATCCTATCCTATCCTCTATCCTATCCTATCCTCTATCATATCCTATCCTCTATCCTATCCTATCCTCTATCCTATCTTATCCTCTATCTTATCCTATCCTCTATCCTATCCTATACTCTATCCTATCTTATCCTATCCTCTATCCTATCCTCTATCCTATCCTCTATCCTATCCTATCCTTTATTCTATCCAATCCCCTATCCTATCCTCTATCCGATCCTATCCTCTATCCTATCCTATCCTCTATCCTATCCTATCCTCTATCATATCCTATCCTCTATCCTATCCTATCCTCTATCCTATCCTATCCTCTATCCTATCCTATCCTTTATAATATCCTATCCTCTATCCTATCCTATCCTCTATAATATCGTATCCTCTATCATATCCTTTCCTCTTTCCTATAATATCATCTATCCTATCCTATCCTCTATCCTATCCTATCATCTATCCTATCCTATCCTATCATCTATCCTATCCTATCCTCTATCCTATCCTATCCTCTATCCTATCCTATCCTCTATCCTATCCTATCCTCTATCCTATCCTATCGTACCCTCTAACGTATCCTATCCTCTATCCTATCCCATCCTCTATCCTATCCTATCCTCTATACTATCCTATCCTCTATCGTCTCCTATCCTGTATCCGATCCAATCCCCTAACCTCTATCCTATCCTATTCTCTATCCTATCATCTATCCTATCCAATCCTCTATTCTATCTGATCCACTATCATATCCTATCCTCTATCCTATCCTATCCTCTATCCTATCCTATCCTCTATCCTATCCTATCCTCTATCATATCCTATCCTCTATCCTATCCTATCCTCTATCCTATCTTATCCTCTATCTTATCCTATCCTCTATCCTATCCTATCATCTATCCTATCCTATCTTCTATCCTATCCTATCCTCTATCATATCCTATCCTCTATCCTATCCTATCCTCTATCCTATCCTATGCTCTATCCTATCCTATCCTCTATCCTATCCTATCCTCTATCCTATCCTATCCTCTATCCTATCCTATCGTACCCTCTAACGTATCCTATCCTCTATCCTATCCTATCCTCTATCCTATCCTATCCTCTATACTATCCTATCCTCTATCGTCTCCTATCCTGTATCCGATCCAATCCCCTAACCTCTATCCTATCCTATTCTCTATCCTATCCACATTCCTATCGTATCCTCTATCCTATCCTATCCTCTATCCTATCCTATCCTCTGTCCTGTCCTATCCTCTATCCTATCCTATTCTCTATCCTATCCTATCGTATCCTCTATCCTATCCTATCCTCTATCCTATCCTATCCTCTATCCTATCCTATCCTTTATAATATCCTATGCTCTATCCTATCCTATCCTCTATAATATCGTATCCTCTATCATATCCTTTCCTCTTTCCGATAATATCATCTATCCTATCCTATCCTCTATCCTATCCTATCATCTATCCTATCCTATCCTATCCTCTATCCTATCCTATCCTCTATCATATCCTATCCTCTATCCTATCCTATCCTCTATCGTATCTTATCCTCTATTTTATCCTATCCTCTATCCTATCCTATCATCTATCCTATCCTATCTTCTATCCTATCCTATCCTCTATCATATCCTATCCTCTATCCTATCCTTTCCTCTATCCTATCCTATCCTCTATCCTATCCTATCCTCTATCCTATCCTATCCTACCCTCTATCCTATCCTATCATCTATCCTATCCTATCCTCTATCCTATCCTATCCTCTATCATATCCTATCCTCTATCCTATCCTATACTCTATCCTATCTTATCCTCTATCTTATCCTATCCTCTATCCTATCCTCTATCCTATCCTATCCTATCCTTTATTCTATCCAATCCCCTATCCTATCCTCTATCCGATCCTATCCTCTATCCTATCCTATCCTCTATCCTATCCTATCCTCTATCTTATCCTATCCTCTATCCTATCCTATCATCTATCCTATCCTATCCTCTATCCTATCCTATGCTCTATCATCTCCTATCCTCTATCATATCCTATCCTCTATCCTATCCAATCCTCTATCCTATCCTATCCTCTATCCTATCCTATCGTATCCTCTATCCTATCATATCCTATCCTCTATCCTATCCTATCCTCTATCCTATCCTATACTCTATCCTATCTTATCCTCTATCTTATCCTATCCTCTATCCTATCCTCTATCCTATCCTATCCTTTATTCTATCCAATCCCCTATCCTATACTCTATCCGATCCTATCCTCTATCCTATCCTATCATCTATCCTATCCTATCCTCTATCCTATCCTATCCTCTATCATATCCTATCCACTATCATATCCTATCCTCTATCCTATCCTATCCTCTATCCTATCCTATCCTCTATCCTATCGTATCGTATCCTCTATCGTATCCTATCCTCTATCCTATCCTATCGTATCCTCTATCGTATCCTATCCTCTATCCTATCCTATCCTCTATCCTATCCAATCCCCTATCCTATCCTCTATCCTAACCTATCCTCTATCTTACCCTTTCCTCTTTCCTATAATATCATCTATCCTAGCCTATCCTCTATCTTATCCTATCCTCTATCCTATCCTATCATCTATCCTATCCTATCCTCTATCCTATCCTATCCTCTATCCTATCCTATCCTCTATCCTATCCTATCGTACCCTCTAACGTATCCTATCCTCTATCCTATCCCATCCTCTATCCTATCCTATCCTCTATACTATCCTATCCTCTATTGTCTCCTATCCTGTATCCGATCCAATCCCCTAACCTCTATCCTATCCTATTCTCTATCCTATCCTCATTCCTATCGTATCCTCTATCCTATCCTATCCTGTATCCTATCCTATGCTCTATCCTATCCTATCCTCTATCCTATCCTATCCTCTATCCTATCCTATCCTCTATCCTATCCTATCGTACCCTCTAACGTATCCTATCCTCTATCCTATCCTATCCTCTATCCTATCCTATCCTCTATACTATCCTATCCTCTATCGTCTCCTATCCTGTATCCGATCCAATCCCCTAACCTCTATCCTATCCTATTCTCTATCCTATCCTATCCTCTATCCTATCCTATCCTCTGTCCTGTCCTATCCTCTATCCTATCCTATTCTCTATCCTATCCTATCGTATCCTCTATCGTATCCTATCCTCTATCCTATTTTTTTTTTTTTTTTATTCCGAGGAGGTAATCTCGTTACGGATACCCGAACCCCCCCGGGGGGGGGGGGTGGTCCGGGTTATGTGGGACTCCTCGGCTGGTTGGTGCAACGCCGAGTATACCCACTAACTCCTCCCCGTCCGTCCCTAGACTCCTGGGGGCACCCGTGCTCTGCGCGCGCATGTCAATCCGGTGTGCCCCCGCCTTAGCATACCACCCAGGGGGGGACGCGGCCCCCTCCCGTACCTACTCTATCCGAAGGCACCACGCAACGGACGACGTGGCGCCTTCCCCCCTGTTAGGCCGCCCGATGAGCATCCGAGCCCCCGCTCGAGATGCCCGGCGGCCTCCGGGGACGCCGTTGGTGACCGAGTGTAAGGGGATATCCGATCCCCCGCCTCGAGATCATCAAGGGCGTCCCCGCTCGCGTCAGAGGCGTCGCAACGGGGGTACGCCCCCGGGGCGTACCCTGCGCCGCCTCCCCCCCCTTCGGCCGGGATCGTGATTACGCTCCCGATCCCGTTCCGCAGCCTCCTTCCGCAGCATAACCCGCTCGCAGAAGGAAGCGAACCCCCTCCACGCCTCCTCGCCACCGGCTGCCGCAGCGACGACAGCCGGGAGCGAGAGGTCGTGGCCCACCGCGCGCCGCAGGGCACGGCGCTCTCCCCCCCATGCCGGACACTCCTCCAGAGTGTGTTGCGCCGTGTCCCGCGGCTCGCCGCAGTGGTGACACGCCTCCTCGGTCTCCCTCCCGATGCGACACAGGTAGTCGCCGAAGCACCCGTGCCCGCTCATCACCTGCGTCACACGGTAGGAGACCCTATGCCCCATCCATCCCCTGTTCCATTGATCGAACACCGGGAGGATGGCCCGAACGGCCCGCCTCTCGCCCTCCCTCGTCCCGGGAAGGCTATCGCGCCACTCCCGGGCTGCGTGCCGCCGAGCATGTCGCCTGAGCTCATCCACCATGAGCCGCGCCTGATCCGGGGCCACCCCCCGGAGCCGGAGTTCCCTGGAGTGCGTATGCACATCCGCCAACACGCGGGCCTCCAGCTCGAGGGGGATCAGCCCCGACATCACCATCGCCGTCGCGTATGAAATGGTGCGGTACCCCCGCACGATGCCTATGGCCAGCCTGCGCTCGATGCGACGCAGCAGCGACCGTGTGCCGCCACTGCGCCCCCTAGCCAAGACATCGCGCGCCCACACAGGGGCTCCGTACAGGACCAAAACTCGCACCACCACCGCGAACAGACGACGCACCCGTCCACAGGGTCCCCCGAGATTCGGGAGAAGGCGACCGAGCGCAGCGGTCGCCCTCTCCGCCCGGGGCGCCAGCGACTCAAGGTGGCGGTCAAAACGCCACCGGCCGTCAAGCTCGAGTCCCAGGTACCGCATCTGGGACCCGACCTTGACCATCCCCTCCCCCACGCAGATCCAGCACTGGGGAGGCGCCGCCAACCGGGCCGAGCGGAGAAACCACATGGCCCTGGTTTATCCTATCCTCTATCCTATCCTATCCTCTATACTATCCTATCCTCTATCCTATCCTATCCTCTATCCTATCCTATCCTCTATCCTATCCTATCCTTTATAATATCCTATCCTCTATCCTATCCTATCCTCTATAATATCGTATCCTCTATCATATCCTTTCCTCTTTCCTATAATATCATCTATCCTATCCTATCCTCTATCCTATCCTATCATCTATCCTATCCTATCCTATCCTCTATCCTATCTTATCCTCTATCTTATCCTATCCTCTATCCTATCCAATCCTCTATCCTATCCTATCGTACCCTCTATCGTATCCTATCCTCTATCCTATCCTATCCTCTATCCTATCCTATCCTCTATACTATCCTATCCTCTATACTATCCTATCCTCTATCCTATCCTATCATCTATCCTATCCTATCCTCTATCATATCCTATCCTCTATCATATCCTATCCTATATCCTATCCTATCCTCTATCCTATCCTATCGTATCCTCTATCGTATCCTATCCTCTATCCTATCCTATCGTATCCTCTATCGTATCCTATCCTCTATACTATCCTATCCTCTATACTATCCTATCCTCTATCCTATCCTATCCTCTATCCTATCCTATCCTCTATCCTATCCTATCCTTTATAATATCCTATCCTCTATCCTATCCTATCCTCTATAATATCGTATCCTCTATCATATCCTTTCCTCTTCCCTATAATATCATCTATCCTATCCTATCCTCTATCTTATCCTATCCTCTATCCTATCCTATCATCTATCCTATCCAATCCTCTATTCTATCTGATCCACTATCATATCCTATCCTCTATCCTATCCTATCCTCTATCCTATCCTATCCTCTATCCTATCCTATCCTCTATCATATCCTATCCTCTATCCTATCCTATCCTCTATCCTATCTTATCCTCTATCTTATCCTATCCTCTATCCTATCCTATACTCTATCCTATCTTATCCTATCCTCTATCCTATCCTCTATCCTATCCTCTATCCTATCCTATCCTTTATTCTATCCAATCCCCTATCCTATCCTCTATCCGATCCTATCCTCTATCCTATCCTATCCTCTATCCTATCCTATCCTCTATCATATCCTATCCTCTATCCTATCCTATCCTCTATCCTATCCTATCCTCTATCCTCTCCTATCCTTTATAATATCCTATCCTCTATCCTATCCTATCCTCTATAATATCGTATCCTCTATCATATCCTTTCCTCTTTCCTATAATATCATCTATCCTATCCTATCCTCTATCCTATCCTATCATCTATCCTATCCTATCCTATCCTCTATCCTATCTTATCCTCTATCTTATCCTATCCTCTATCCTATCCAATCCTCTATCCTATCCTATCGTACCCTCTATCGTATCCTATCCTCTATCCTATCCTATCCTCTATCCTATCCTATCCTCTATACTATCCTATCCTCTATACTATCCTATCCTCTATCCTATCCTATCCTCTATCCTATCCTATCCTTTATAATATCCTATCCTCTATCCTATCCTATCCTCTATAATATCGTATCCTCTATCCTATCCTATCATATATCCTATCCTATCCTCTATCCTATCCTATCCTCTATCCTATCCTATCATCTATCCTATCCTATCCTCTATCCTATCCTATCCTCTATCATATCCTATCCTCTATCCTATCCTATACTCTATCCTATCTTATCCTCTATCTTATCCTATCCTCTATCCTATCCTCTATCCTATCCTCTATCCTATCCTATCCTTTATTCTATCCAATCCCCTATCCTATCCTCTATCCGATCCTATCCTCTATCCTATCCTATCCTCTATCCTATCCTATCCTCTATCCTATCCTATCCTTTATAATATCCTATCCTCTATCCTATCCTATCCTTTATAATATCCTATCCTCTATCCTATCCTATCCTCTATCCTATCCTATCCTCTATCATATCGTATCCTCTATCCTATCCTATCATATATCCTATCCTATCCTCTATCCTATCCTATCCTCTATCCTATCCTATCCTCTATCATATCCTATCTTCTATCCTATCCTATCCTCTATCATATCCTATCCTCTATCCTATCCTATCCTCTATCCTATCCTATCCTCTATCCTATCCTATCCTCTATCCTATCCTATCCTCTATCATATCCTATCCTCTTTCCTATCCTATCCTCTATCCTATCCTATCCTATCCTCTATCCTATCATATCGTATCCTCAATCCTATCCTATCCTCTATCCTATCCAATCCCCTATACTATCCTCTATCCTATCCTATCCTCTATCTTATCCAATCCTCTATCCTATCCTATCATCTATCCTATCCTATCCTCTATCCTATCCTATCCTCTATCCGATCCTATCCTCTATCCTATCCTATCCTCTATCCTATCCTATCCTCTATCCTATCCTATCCTCTATCTTATCCTATCCTCTATCCTATCCTATCATCTATCCTATCCTATCCTCTATCCTATCCTATCCTATATCATATCCTATCCTCTATCATATCCTATCCTCCATCCTATCCAATCCTCTATCCTATCCTATCCTCTATCCTATCCTATCGTATCCTGTATCCTATCCTATCCTATCCTCTATCCTATCCTATCCTCTATCCTATCCTATACTCTATCCTATCTTATCCTCTATCTTATCCTATCCTCTATCCTATCCTCTATCCTATCCTATCCTTTATTCTATCCAATCCCCTATCCTATCCTCTATCCGATCCTATCCTCTATCCTATCCTATCCTCTATCCTATCCTATCCTCTATCTTATCCTATCCTCTATCGTATCCTATCATCTATCCTATCCTATCCTCTATCCTATCCTATCCTCTATCATATCCTATCCTCTATCCTATCCTATCCTCTATCCTATCCTATCCTCTATCCCATCCTATCCTCTATCCTATCCTATCCTCTATCCTATCATATCCTCTATCCTATCCTATCCTCTACAATATCGTATCCTCTATCATATCCTTTCCTCTTCCCTATGATATCATCTATCCTATCCTATGCTCTATCTTATCCTATCCTCTATCCTATCCTATCATCTATCCTATCCTATCCTCTATCCTATCCTATCCTCTATCCTATCCTATCCTCTATCATATCCTATCCTCTATCCTATTAAATCCTCTATCCTATCTTATCCTCTATCTTATCCTATCCTCTATCCTATCCTATCCTCTATCCTATCCTATCGTACCCTCTATCGTATCCTATCCTCTATCCTATCCTATCCTCTATACTATCCTATCCTCTATACTATCCTATCCTCTATCCTATCCTATCCTCTATCCTATCCTATCCTCTATCCTATCCTATCCTTTATAATATCCTATCCTCTACCCTATCCTATCCTCTATAATATCGTATCCTCTATCAGATCCTTTCCTCTTCCCTATAATATCATCTATCCTATCCTATCCTCTATCTTATCCTATCCTCTATCCTATCCTATCATCTATCCTATCCAATCCTCTATCCTATCTGATCCACTATCATATCCTATCCTCTATCCTACCCTATCCTCTATCCTATCCTATCCTCTATCCTATCCTATCCTCTATCATATCCTATCCACTATCCTATCCTATCCTCTATCCTATCCTATGCTCTATCCTATCCTATCCTCTATCCTATCCTATCCTCTATCCTATCCTATCCTCTATCCTATCCTATCGTATCCTCTATCGTATCCTATCCTCTATCCTATCCTATCCTCTATCCTATCCAATCCCCTATCCTATCCTCTATCCTATCCTATCCTATCCTCTATCCTATCCTATCCTCTATCCTATCCTATCCTCTATCCTATCCTATCCTCTATCCTATCCTATCCTCTATCCTATCCTATCCTCTATCCTATCTTATCCTCTATCTTATCCTATCCTCTACCCTATCCTATCATCTATCCTATCCTATCTTCTATCCTATCCTATCCTCTATACTATCCTATCCTCTATCCTATCCTATCCTCTATCCTATCCTATCCTCTATCATATCCTATCCTCTATCCTATCCTATACTTTATAATATCCTATCCTCTATCCTATCCTATCATATATCCTCTCCTATCCTCTATCCTATCCTATCCTCTATCCTATCCTATCCTCTATCGTATCCTATCCTCTATCCTATCCTATCCTCTATCCTATCTTATCCTCTATCTTATCCTATCCTCTATCCTATCCTATCATCTATCCTATCCTATCTTCTATCCTATCCTATCCTCTATCATATCCTATCCTCTATCCTATCCTATCCTCTATCCTATCCTATCCTCTATCCTATCCTATCCTCTATCCTATCCTATCCTTTATAATATCCTATCCTCTATCCTATCCTATCATATATCCTATCCTATCCTCTATCCTATCCTATCCTCTATCCTATCCTATCCTCTATCGTATCCTATCCTCTATCCTATCCTATCCTCTATCCTATCTTATCCTCTATCTTATCCTATCCTCTATCCTATCCTGTCATCTATCCTATCCTATCCTCTTTCCTATCCTATCCTCTATCCTATCCTATCCTCTATCCTATCCTATCCTATCCTCTATCCTATCATATCGTATCCTCTATCCTATCCTATCCTCTATCCTATCCAATCCTCTATCCTATCCTATCCTCTATCCTATCCTATCGTATCCTCTATCGTATCCTATCCTCTATCCTATCCTATCATCTATCCTATCCTATCCTCTATCCTATCCTATCCTCTATCATATCCTATCCTCTATCCTATCCAATCCTCTATCCTATCCTATCGTATCCTCTATCGTATCCTATCCTCTATCCTATCCTATCCTCTATCCTATCCAATCCCCTATCCTATCCTCTATCCTAACGTTATCCTCTATCTTATCCTTTCCTTTTTCCTATAATATCATCTATCCTATCCTATCCTCTTTCTTATCCTATCCTCTATCCTATCCTATCATCTATCCTATCCTATCCCCTATCCTATCCTATCCTCTATCATATCCTATCCTCTATCCTATCAAATCCTCTATCCTATCTTATCCTCTATCTTATCCTATCCTCTATCCTATCCTATCCTCTATCCTATCCTATCGTACCCTCTATCGTATCCTATCCTCTATCCTATCCTATCCTCTATCCTATCCTATCCTCTATACTATCCTATCCTCTATCCTATCCTATCCTCTATCCTATCCTATCCTCTATCCTATCCTATCCTTTATAATATCCTATCCTCTATCCTATCCTATCATATATCCTATCCTATCCTCTATCCTATCCTATCCTCTATCCTATCCTATCCTCTATCGTATCCTATCCTCTATACTATCCTATCCTCTATCCTATCCTATCCTCTATCCTATCCTATCCTCTATCCTATCCTATCCTTTATAATATCCTATCCTCTATCCTATCCTATCATATATCCTATCCTATCCTCTATCCTATCCTATCCTCTATCCTATCCTATCCTCTATCGTATCCTATCCTCTATCCGATCCTATCCTCTATCCTATCCTATCCTCTATCCTATCCTATCCTCTATCTTATCCTATCCTCTATCGTATCCTATCATCTATCCTATCCTATCCTCTATCCTATCCTATCCTCTATCATATCCTATCCTCTATCAAATGCTATCCTATATCCTGTCCTATCCTCTATCCTATCCTATCCTTTATTCTATCCAATCCCCTATCCTATACTCTATCCGATCCTATCCTCTATCCTATCCTATCATCTATCCTATCCTATCCTCTATCCTATCCTATCCTCTATCATGTCCTATCCACTATCATATCCTATCCTCTATCCTATCCTATCCTCTATCCTATCCTATCCTCTATCCTATCGTATCGTATCCTCTATCGTATCCTATCCTCTATCCTATCCTATCGTATCCTCTATCGTATCCTATCCTCTATCCTATCCTATCCTCTATCCTATCCAATCCCCTATCCTATCCTCTATCCTAACCTATCCTCTATCTTACCCTTTCCTCTTTCCTATAATATCATCTATCCTAGCCTATCCTCTATCTTATCCTATCCTCTATCCTATCCTATCATCTATCCTATCCTATCCTCTATCCTATCCTATCCTCTATCCTATCCTATCCTCTATCCTATCCTATCGTACCCTCTAACGTATCCTATCCTCTATCCTATCCCATCCTCTATCCTATCCTATCCTCTATACTATCCTATCCTCTATCGTCTCCTATCCTGTATCCGATCCAATCCCCTAACCTCTATCCTATCCTATTCTCTATCCTATCCTCATTCCTATCGTATCCTCTATCCTATCCTATCCTGTATCCTATCCTATGCTCTATCCTATCCTATCCTCTATCCTATCCTATCCTCTATCCTATCCTATCCTCTATCCTATCCTATCGTACCCTCTAACGTATCCTATCCTCTATCCTATCCTATCCTCTATCCTATCCTATCCTCTATACTATCCTATCCTCTATCGTCTCCTATCCTGTATCCGATCCAATCCCCTAACCTCTATCCTATCCTATTCTCTATCCTATCGTATCCTCTATCCTATCCTATCCTCTGTCCTGTCCTATCCTCTATCCTATCCTATTCTCTATCCTATCCTATCGTATCCTCTATCCTATCCTATCCTCTATCCTATCCTATCCTCTATCCTATCCTACCCTCTATCCTATCCTATCGTATCCTCTATCGTATCCTATCCTCTATCCTATCCTATCCTCTATACTATCCTATCCTCTATCCTATCCTATCCTCTATCCTATCCTATCCTCTATCCTATCCTATCCTTTATAATATCCTATCCTCTATCCTATCCTATCCTCTATAATATCGTATCCTCTATCATATCCTTTCCTCTTTCCTATAATATCATCTATCCTATCCTATCCTCTATCCTATCCTATCATCTATCCTATCCTATCCTATCCTCTATCCTATCTTATCCTCTATCTTATCCTATCCTCTATCCTATCCAATCCTCTATCCTATCCTATCGTACCCTCTATCGTATCCTATCCTCTATCCTATCCTATCCTCTATCCTATCCTATCCTCTATACTATCCTATCCTCTATACTATCCTATCCTCTATCCTATCCTATCATCTATCCTATCCTATCCTCTATCATATCCTATCCTCTATCATATCCTATCCTATATCCTATCCTATCCTCTATCCTATCCTATCGTATCCTCTATCGTATCCTATCCTCTATCCTATCCTATCGTATCCTCTATCGTATCCTATCCTCTATACTATCCTATCCTCTATACTATCCTATCCTCTATCCTATCCTATCCTCTATCCTATCCTATCCTCTATCCTATCCTATCCTTTATAATATCCTATCCTCTATCCTATCCTATCCTCTATAATATCGTATCCTCTATCATATCCTTTCCTCTTCCCTATAATATCATCTATCCTACCCTATCCTCTATCTTATCCTATCCTCTATCCTATCCTATCATCTATCCTATCCAATCCTCTATTCTATCTGATCCACTATCATATCCTATCCTCTATCCTATCCTATCCTCTATCCTATCCTATCCTCTATCCAATCCTATCCTCTATCATATCCTATCCTCTATCCTATCCTATCCTCTATCCTATCTTATCCTCTATCTTATCCTATCCTCTATCCTATCCTATACTCTATCCTATCTTATCCTATCCTCTATCCTATCCTCTATCCTATCCTCTATCCTATCCTATCCTTTATTCTATCCAATCCCCTATCCTATCCTCTATCCGATCCTATCCTCTATCCTATCCTATCCTCTATCCTATCCTATCCTCTATCATATCCTATCCTCTATCCTATCCTATCCTCTATCCTATCCTATCCTCTATCCTATCCTATCCTTTATAATATCCTATCCTCTATCCTATCCTATCCTCTATAATATCGTATCCTCTATCATATCCTTTCCTCTTTCCTATAATATCATCTATCCTATCCTATCCTCTATCCTATCCTATCATCTATCCTATCCTATCCTATCATCTATCCTATCCTATCCTCTATCCTATCCTATCCTCTATCCTATCCTATCCTCTATCCTATCCTATCGTACCCTCTAACGTATCCTAACCTCTATCCTATCCTATCCTCTATCCTATCCTATCCTCTATACTATCCTATCCTCTATCGTCTCCTATCCTGTATCCGATCCAATCCCCTAACCTCTATCCTATCCTATTCTCTATCCTATCCACATTCCTATCGTATCCTCTATCCTATCCTATCCTCTATCCTATCCTATCCTCTGTCCTGTCCTATCCTCTATCCTATCCTATTCTCTATCCTATCCTATCGTATCCTCTATCCTATCCTATCCTCTATCCTATCCTATCCTCTATCCTATCCTATCCTTTATAATATCCTATGCTCTATCCTATCCTATCCTGTATAATATCGTATCCTCTATCATATCCTTTCCTCTTTCCGATAATATCATCTATCCTATCCTATCCTCTATCCTATCCTATCATCTATCCTATCCTATCCTATCCTCTATCCTATCCTATCCTCTATCATATCCTATCCTCTATCCTATCCTATCCTCTATCGTATCTTATCCTCTATTTTATCCTATCCTCTATCCTATCCTATCATCTATCCTATCCTATCTTCTATCCTATCCTATCCTCTATCATATCCTATCCTCTATCCTATCCTTTCCTCTATCCTATCCTATCCTCTATCCTATCCTATCCTCTATCCTATCCTATCCTACCCTCTATCCTATCCTATCATCTATCCTATCCTATCCTCTATCCTATCCTATCCTCTATCATATCCTATCCTCTATCCTATCCTATACTCTATCCTATCTTATCCTCTATCTTATCCTATCCTCTATCCTATCCTCTATCCTATCCTATCCTTTATTCTATCCAATCCCCTATCCTATCCTCTATCCGATCCTATCCTCTATCCTATCCTATCCTCTATCCTATCCTATCCTCTATCTTATCCTATCCTCTATCCTATCCTATCATCTATCCTATCCTATCCTCTATCCTATCCTATGCTCTATCATCTCCTATCCTCTATCATATCCTATCCTCTATCCTATCCAATCCTCTATCCTATCCTCTATCCTATCCTATCGTATCCTCTATCCTATCATATCCTATCCTCTATCCTATCCTATCCTCTATCCTATCCTATACTCTATCCTATCTTATCCTCTATCTTATCCTATCCTCTATCCTATCCTCTATCCTATCCTATCCTTTATTCTATCCAATCCCCTATCCTATACTCTATCCGATCCTATCCTCTATCCTATCCTATCATCTATCCTATCCTATCCTCTATCATATCCTATCCACTATCATATCCTATCCTCTATCCTATCCTATCCTCTATCCTATCCTATCCTCTATCCTATCGTATCGTATCCTCTATCGTATCCTATCCTCTATCCTATCCTATCGTATCCTCTATCGTATCCTATCCTCTATCCTATCCTATCCTCTATCCTATCCAATCCCCTATCCTATCCTCTATCCTAACCTATCCTCTATCTTACCCTTTCCTCTTTCCTATAATATCATCTATCCTAGCCTATCCTCTATCTTATCCTATCCTCTATCCTATCCTATCATCTATCCTATCCTATCCTCTATCCTATCCTATCCTCTATCCTATCCTATCCTCTATCCTATCCTATCGTACCCTCTAACGTATCCTATCCTCTATCCTATCCCATCCTCTATCCTATCCTATCCTCTATACTATCCTATCCTCTATTGTCTCCTATCCTGTATCCGATCCAATCCCCTAACCTCTATCCTATCCTATTCTCTATCCTATCCTCATTCCTATCGTATCCTCTATCCTATCCTATCCTGTATCCTATCCTATGCTCTATCCTATCCTATCCTCTATCCTATCCTATCCTCTATCCTATCCTATCCTCTATCCTATCCTATCGTTCCCTCTAACGTATCCTATCCTCTATCCTATCCTATCCTCTATCCTATCCTATCCTCTATACTATCCTATCCTCTATCGTCTCCTATCCTGTATCCGATCCAATCCCCTAACCTCTATCCTATCCTATTCTCTATCCTATCCTATCCTCTATCCTATCCTATCCTCTGTCCTGTCCTATCCTCTATCCTATCCTATTCTCTATCCTATCCTATCGTATCCTCTATCGTATCCTATCCTCTATCCTATCCTATCCTCTATACTATCCTATCCTCTATCCTATCCTATCCTCTATCCTATCCTATCCTCTATCCTATCCTATCCTTTATAATATCCTATCCTCTATCCTATCCTATCCTCTATAATATCGTATCCTCTATCATATCCTTTCCTCTTTCCTATAATATCATCTATCCTATCCTATCCTCTATCCTATCCTATCATCTATCCTATCCTATCCTATCCTCTATCCTATCTTATCCTCTATCTTATCCTATCCTCTATCCTATCCAATCCTCTATCCTATCCTATCGTACCCTCTATCGTATCCTATCCTCTATCCTATCCTATCCTCTATCCTATCCTATCCTCTATACTATCCTATCCTCTATACTATCCTATCCTCTATCCTATCCTATCATCTATCCTATCCTATCCTCTATCATATCCTATCCTCTATCATATCCTATCCTATATCCTATCCTATCCTCTATCCTATCCTATCGTATCCTCTATCGTATCCTATCCTCTATCCTATCCTATCGTATCCTCTATCGTATCCTATCCTCTATACTATCCTATCCTCTATACTATCCTATCCTCTATCCTATCCTATCCTCTATCCTATCCTATCCTCTATCCTATCCTATCCTTTATAATATCCTATCCTCTATCCTATCCTATCCTCTATAATATCGTATCCTCTATCATATCCTTTCCTCTTCCCTATAATATCATCTATCCTATCCTATCCTCTATCTTATCCTATCCTCTATCCTATCCTATCATCTATCCTATCCAATCCTCTATTCTATCTGATCCACTATCATATCCTACCCTCTATCCTATCCTATCCTCTATCCTATCCTATCCTCTATCCTATCCTATCCTCTATCATATCCTATCCTCTATCCTATCCTATCCTCTATCCTATCTTATCCTCTATCTTATCCTATCCTCTATCCTATCCTATCCTATCCTCTATCTTATCCTATCCTCTATCCTATCCTATCATCTATCCTATCCTATCCTCTATCCCATCCTATCCTCTTTCCTATCCTATCCTCTATCCTATCCTGTCCTCTATCCTATCCTATCCTATCCTCTATCCTATCATATCGTATCCTCTATCCTATCCTATCCTCTATCTTATCCTATCGTATCCTCTATCGTATCCTATCCTCTATCCTATCCTATCCTCTATCCTATCCAATCCCCTATCCTATCCTCTATCCTATCCTATCCTCTATCTTATCCTATCCTCTATCCTATCCTATCATCTATCCTATCCTATCCTCTATCCTATCCTATCCTCTATCCGATCCTATCCTCTATCCTATCCTATCCTCTATCCTATCCTACCCTCTATCTTATCCTATCCTCTATCCTATCCTATCATCTATCCTATCCTATCCTCTATCCTATCCTATCCTCTATCATATCCTATCCTCTATCATATCCTATCCTCTATCCTATCCAATCCTCTATCCTATCCTATCCTCTATCCTATCCTATCGTATCCTCTATCGTATCCTATCCTCTATCCTATCCTATCCTCTATCCTATCCTATCCTCTATCTTATCCTATCCTCTATCCTATCCTATCATCTATCCTATCCTATCCTCTATCCTATCCTATCCTCTATCTTATCCTATCCTCTATCCTATTATATCATCTATCCTATCCTAACCTCTATCCTATCCTATCCTCTATCATATCCTATCCTCTATCATATCCTATCCTCTATCCTATCCAATCCTCTATCCTATCCTATCCTCTATCCTATCCTATCGTATCCTCTATCGTATCCTATCCTCTATCCTATCCTATCCTCTATCCTATCCAATCCCCTATCCTATCCTCTATCCTATCCTATCCTCTATCCTATCCAATCCCCTATCCTATCCTCTATCCTATCCTATCCTATCATATATCCTATCCTATCCTCTATCCTATCCTATCCTCTATCCTATCCTATGCTCTATCATATCCTATCCTCTATCCTATCCTATCCTCTATCCTATCTTATCCTCTATCTTATCCTATCCTCTACCCTATCCTATCATCTATCCTATCCTATCTTCTATCCTATCCTATCCTCTATCATATCCTATCCTCTATCCTATCCTATCCTCTATCCTATC
Source organism: Halictus rubicundus (assembly GCF_050948215.1). NCBI lineage: Eukaryota > Metazoa > Arthropoda > Insecta > Hymenoptera > Halictidae > Halictus > Halictus rubicundus. Next base: position 234,267 of record NW_027488810.1, read on the forward strand.
CTTTCCTCTATCCTATCCAATGCCCTATCCTATCCTCTATCCCATCCTATACTCAATCCTATCCTATACTGTATTATATCCTATCCTCTTTCCTATCCTCAATCATATCGTATCCTCTATCCTATCCTATCCTCTACCCTATAATATCCTCTATCCTATCCTATCCTCTATCCTATCCTCTCCTCTATCCTATCCTATCCTCTATCCTATCCTATCCTCTATCCTATCCTATCCTCTATCCTATCCTATCCTCTATCCTATCCTCTCCTCTATCCTATCCTCTATCCTATCCTATCCTCTATCCTATCCTATCCTCTATCCTATCCTATCCTCTATCCTATCCTATCCTCTATCCTATCCTATCCTCTATTATATCCTATCCTCTATCTCATCCTATCCTGTATCCCATCCTATACTCAATCCTATCCTATACTGTATTATATCCTATCCTCTTTCCTATCCTCTATCATATCGTATCCTCTATCCTATCCTATCCTCTACCCTATCCTATCCTCTATCCTATCCTATCCTCTATTCTACACTATCCTCTATCCTATCCTACCCTCTATCCTATCCTATCCTCTATACTATCCAATCCTCTATCCTATCCTATCCTATACCCTATCCTATCCTCTATCCCATCCTATACTCAATCCTATCCTATACTGTATTATATCCTATCCTCTTTCCTATCCTCTATCATATCGTATCCTCTATCCTATCCTCTATCCTATCCTATCCTCTATCCTATCCTATCCTCTATCATATCCTATCCTCTATCCTATCCTATCCTGTATCCCAACCTATCCTCTATCCTATCCTAACCTCTATCCTATCCTATCCTCTATCCTATCCTATCCTCTATCATATCCTATCCTCATTCCTATAATATCATCTGTCCTATCCTATCCTCTATCCTATCCAATCCCCTATCCTATCCTCTATCGTATCCTATGCTCTATCCTATCCTATCCTCTATCCTATCCTATCCTCTATCCTATCCTATCCTCTATCCTATCCTATCCCCTATCCTATCCTATCCTCTATCCTATCCTATCCTATCCTCTATCCTATCGTATCGTATCCTCTATCGTATCCTATCCTCTATCCTATCCTATCCTCTATCCTATCCAATCCCCTATCCTATCCTCTATCCGATCTTATCCTCTATCCTATCCTATCCTCTATCCGATCCTATCCTCTATCTTATCCTATCCTCTATCCTATCCTATCCTCTATACTATCCTATCCTCTATCCTATCCTCTATCCTATCCTATCCTCTATCTTATCCTATCCTCTATCCTATCCTATCCTCTATCATATCCTATCCTCATTCCTATAATATCATCTGTCCTATCCTATCCTCTATCCTATCCAATCCCCTATCCTATCCTGTATCGTATCCTATGCTCTATCCTATCCTATCCTCTATCCTATCCTATCCTCTATCCTATCCTATCCTCTATCCTATCCTATCCTCTATCCTATCCTATCCTCTATCCTATCCTATCCTCTATCATATCCTATCCTCTATCATATCCTATCCTCTATCCTCTCCTATCCTCTATCCTATCCTATCCTCTATCCTATCCTACCCTCTATCCTATCCTTTCGTATCCTCTATCGCATCCTATCCTCTATACTATCCTATCCTCTATCCTATCATATCCTCTATTCTATCCTATCCTCTATGCTATCCTATCCTCTATCATGTCCTTTTTTTTTTTTTTTTTTTTTTTTTTTCCGAGGAGGTAATCTCGTTACGGATACCCGAATCCCCCCCGGGGGGGGGGTGGTCCGGGTTATGTGGGACTCCTCGGCTGGTTGGTGCAACGCCGAGTATACCCACTAACTCCTCCCCGTCCGTCCCTAGACTCCTGGGGGCACCCGTGCTCTGCGCGCGCATGTCAATCCTGTGTGCCCCCGCCTTAGCATACCACCCAGGGGGGGGGGACGCGGCCCCCTCCCGTACCTACTCTATCCGAAGGCACCACGCAACGGACGACGTGGCGCCTTCCCCCCCTGTTAGGCCGCCCGATGAGCATCCGGGCCCCCGCCCGAGGTGCCCGGCGGTCTCCGGGGACGCCGTTGGTGACCGAGTGTAAGGGGATATCCGATCCCCCGCCTCGAGATCATCAAGGGCGTCCCCGCTCGCGTCAGAGGCGTCGCAACGGGGGTACGCCCCCGGGGCGTACCCTGCGCCGCCTCCCCCCCCTTCGGCCGGGATCGTGACTACGCTCCCGATCCCGTTCCGCAGCCTCCTTCCGCAGCATAACCCGCTCGCAGAAGGAAGCGAACCCCCTCCACGCCTCCTCGCCACCGGCTGCCGCAGCGACGACAGCCGGGAGCGAGAGGTCGTGGCCCACCGCGCGCCGCAGGGCACGGCGCTCTCCCCCCCATGCCGGACACTCCTCCAGAGTGTGTTGCGCCGTGTCCCGCGGCTCGCCGCAGTGGTGACACGCCTCCTCGGTCTCCCTCCCGATGCGACACAGGTAGTCGCCGAAGCACCCGTGCCCGCTCATCACCTGCGTCACACGGTAGGAGACCCTATGCCCCATCCATCCCCTGTTCCATTGATCGAACACCGGGAGGATGGCCCGAACGGCCCGCCTCTCGCCCTCCCTCGTCATCCTCTATCATATCCTATCCTCTATCCTATCCTATCCTCTATCCTATCCTATCCTCTATCCTATCCTATCCTCTATCATATCCTATCCTCATTCCTATAATATCATCTGTCCTATCCTATCTTCTATCCTATCCAATCCACTATCCTATCCTGTATCGTATCCTATGCTCTATCCTATCCTATCCTCTATCCTATCCTATCCTCTATCCTATCCTATCCTCTATCCTATCCTATCCTCTATCCTATCCTATCCTCTATCCTATCCTATCCTCTATCCTATCCTATCCTCTATCCTATCCTATCCTCTATCCTATCCTATCCTCTATCCTATCCTATCCTCTATCCTATCCTATCCTCTATCCTATCCTATCCTCTATCATATCCTATCCTCTATCCTATCGTATCCTCTATCCTATCCTATCCTCTATCATATCCTATCCTCATTCCTATAATATCATCTGTCCTATCCTATCCTCTATCCTATCCAATCCCCTATCCTATCCTCTATCGTATCCTATGCTCTATCCTATCCTATCCTCTATCCTATCCTATCCTCTATCCTATCCTATCCTCTATCCTATCCTATCCCCTATCCTATCCTATCCTCTATCCTATCCTATCCTATCCTCTATCCTATCCTATCGTATCCTCTATCGTATCCTATCCTCTATCCTATCCTATCCTCTATCCTATCCAATCCCCTATCCTATCCTCTATCCGATCTTATCCTCTATCCTATCCTATCCTCTATCCGATCCTATCCTCTATCTTATCCTATCCTCTATCCTATCCTATCCTCTATACTATCCTATCCTCTATCCTATCCTCTATCCTATCCTATCCTCTATCTTATCCTATCCTCTATCCTATCCTATCCTCTATCATATCCTATCCTCATTCCTATAATATCATCTGTCCTATCCTATCCTCTATCCTATCCAATCCCCTATCCTATCCTCTATACTATCCTATCCTCTATCCTATCCTATCCTCTATCCTATCCTATCCTCTATCATATCCTATCCTCTATCCTCTCCTATCCTCTATCCTATCCTATCCTCTATCCTATCCTACCCTCTATCCTATCCTTTCGTATCCTCTATCGCATCCTATCCTCTATCCTATCCTATCATCTATCCTATCCTATCCTCTATCCTATCCTATCCTCTATCATATCCTATCCTCTATCATATCCTATCCTCTATCCTATCCAATCCTCTATCCTATCCTATCCTCTATCCTATCCTATCGTATCCTCTATCGTATCCTATCCTCTATCCTATCCTATCCTCTATCCTATCCTATCCTCTATCTTATCCTATCCTCTATCCTATCCTATCATCTATCCTATCCTATCCTCTATCCTATCCTATCCTCTATCTTATCCTATCCTCTATCCTATTATATCATCTATCCTATCCTAACCTCTATCCTATCCTATCCTCTATCATATCCTATCCTCTATCATATCCTATCCTCTATCCTATCCAATCCTCTATCCTATCCTATCCTCTATCCTATCCTATCGTATCCTCTATCGTATCCTATCCTCTATCCTATCCTATCCTCTATCCTATCCAATCCCCTATCCTATCCTCTATCCTATCCTATCCTCTATCCTATCCAATCCCCTATCCTATCCTCTATCCTATCCTATCCTATCATATATCCTATCCTATCCTCTATCCTATCCTATCCTCTATCCTATCCTATCCTCTATCATATCCTATCCTCTATCCTATCCTATCCTCTATCCTATCTTATCCTCTATCTTATCCTATCCTCTACCCTATCCTATCATCTATCCTATCCTATCTTCTATCCTATCCTATCCTCTATCATATCCTATCCTCTATCCTATCCTATCCTCTATCCTATCCTTTCCTCTATCCTATCCAATGCCCTATCCTATCCTCTATCCCATCCTATACTCAATCCTATCCTATACTGTATTATATCCTATCCTCTTTCCTATCCTCAATCATATCGTATCCTCTATCCTATCCTATCCTCTACCCTATAATATCCTCTATCCTATCCTATCCTCTATCCTATCCTCTCCTCTATCCTATCCTATCCTCTATCCTATCCTATCCTCTATCCTATCCTATCCTCTATCCTATCCTATCCTCTATCCTATCCTCTCCTCTATCCTATCCTCTATCCTATCCTATCCTCTATCCTATCCTATCCTCTATCCTATCCTATCCTCTATCCTATCCTATCCTCTATCCTATCCTATCCTCTATTATATCCTATCCTCTATCTCATCCTATCCTGTATCCCATCCTATACTCAATCCTATCCTATACTGTATTATATCCTATCCTCTTTCCTATCCTCTATCATATCGTATCCTCTATCCTATCCTATCCTCTACCCTATCCTATCCTCTATCCTATCCTATCCTCTATTCTACACTATCCTCTATCCTATCCTACCCTCTATCCTATCCTATCCTCTATACTATCCAATCCTCTATCCTATCCTATCCTATACCCTATCCTATCCTCTATCCCATCCTATACTCAATCCTATCCTATACTGTATTATATCCTATCCTCTTTCCTATCCTCTATCATATCGTATCCTCTATCCTATCCTCTATCCTATCCTATCCTCTATCCTATCCTATCCTCTATCATATCCTATCCTCTATCCTATCCTATCCTGTATCCCAACCTATCCTCTATCCTATCCTAACCTCTATCCTATCCTATCCTCTATCCTATCCTATCCTCTATCATATCCTATCCTCATTCCTATAATATCATCTGTCCTATCCTATCCTCTATCCTATCCAATCCCCTATCCTATCCTCTATCGTATCCTATGCTCTATCCTATCCTATCCTCTATCCTATCCTATCCTCTATCCTATCCTATCCTCTATCCTATCCTATCCCCTATCCTATCCTATCCTCTATCCTATCCTATCCTATCCTCTATCCTATCGTATCGTATCCTCTATCGTATCCTATCCTCTATCCTATCCTATCCTCTATCCTATCCAATCCCCTATCCTATCCTCTATCCGATCTTATCCTCTATCCTATCCTATCCTCTATCCGATCCTATCCTCTATCTTATCCTATCCTCTATCCTATCCTATCCTCTATACTATCCTATCCTCTATCCTATCCTCTATCCTATCCTATCCTCTATCTTATCCTATCCTCTATCCTATCCTATCCTCTATCATATCCTATCCTCATTCCTATAATATCATCTGTCCTATCCTATCCTCTATCCTATCCAATCCCCTATCCTATCCTGTATCGTATCCTATGCTCTATCCTATCCTATCCTCTATCCTATCCTATCCTCTATCCTATCCTATCCTCTATCCTATCCTATCCTCTATCCTATCCTATCCTCTATCCTATCCTATCCTCTATCATATCCTATCCTCTATCATATCCTATCCTCTATCCTCTCCTATCCTCTATCCTATCCTATCCTCTATCCTATCCTACCCTCTATCCTATCCTTTCGTATCCTCTATCGCATCCTATCCTCTATACTATCCTATCCTCTATCCTATCATATCCTCTATTCTATCCTATCCTCTATGCTATCCTATCCTCTATCATGTCCTTTTTTTTTTTTTTTTTTTTTTTTTTCCGAGGAGGTAATCTCGTTACGGATACCCGAATCCCCCCCGGGGGGGGGGTGGTCCGGGTTATGTGGGACTCCTCGGCTGGTTGGTGCAACGCCGAGTATACCCACTAACTCCTCCCCGTCCGTCCCTAGACTCCTGGGGGCACCCGTGCTCTGCGCGCGCATGTCAATCCTGTGTGCCCCCGCCTTAGCATACCACCCAGGGGGGGGGGACGCGGCCCCCTCCCGTACCTACTCTATCCGAAGGCACCACGCAACGGACGACGTGGCGCCTTCCCCCCCTGTTAGGCCGCCCGATGAGCATCCGGGCCCCCGCCCGAGGTGCCCGGCGGTCTCCGGGGACGCCGTTGGTGACCGAGTGTAAGGGGATATCCGATCCCCCGCCTCGAGATCATCAAGGGCGTCCCCGCTCGCGTCAGAGGCGTCGCAACGGGGGTACGCCCCCGGGGCGTACCCTGCGCCGCCTCCCCCCCCTTCGGCCGGGATCGTGACTACGCTCCCGATCCCGTTCCGCAGCCTCCTTCCGCAGCATAACCCGCTCGCAGAAGGAAGCGAACCCCCTCCACGCCTCCTCGCCACCGGCTGCCGCAGCGACGACAGCCGGGAGCGAGAGGTCGTGGCCCACCGCGCGCCGCAGGGCACGGCGCTCTCCCCCCCATGCCGGACACTCCTCCAGAGTGTGTTGCGCCGTGTCCCGCGGCTCGCCGCAGTGGTGACACGCCTCCTCGGTCTCCCTCCCGATGCGACACAGGTAGTCGCCGAAGCACCCGTGCCCGCTCATCACCTGCGTCACACGGTAGGAGACCCTATGCCCCATCCATCCCCTGTTCCATTGATCGAACACCGGGAGGATGGCCCGAACGGCCCGCCTCTCGCCCTCCCTCGTCATCCTCTATCATATCCTATCCTCTATCCTATCCTATCCTCTATCCTATCCTATCCTCTATCCTATCCTATCCTCTATCATATCCTATCCTCATTCCTATAATATCATCTGTCCTATCCTATCTTCTATCCTATCCAATCCACTATCCTATCCTGTATCGTATCCTATGCTCTATCCTATCCTATCCTCTATCCTATCCTATCCTCTATCCTATCCTATCCTCTATCCTATCCTATCCTCTATCCTATCCTATCCTCTATCCTATCCTATCCTCTATCCTATCCTATCCTCTATCCTATCCTATCCTCTATCCTATCCTATCCTCTATCCTATCCTATCCTCTATCCTATCCTATCCTCTATCCTATCCTATCCTCTATCATATCCTATCCTCTATCCTATCGTATCCTCTATCCTATCCTATCCTCTATCATATCCTATCCTCATTCCTATAATATCATCTGTCCTATCCTATCCTCTATCCTATCCAATCCCCTATCCTATCCTCTATCGTATCCTATGCTCTATCCTATCCTATCCTCTATCCTATCCTATCCTCTATCCTATCCTATCCTCTATCCTATCCTATCCCCTATCCTATCCTATCCTCTATCCTATCCTATCCTATCCTCTATCCTATCCTATCGTATCCTCTATCGTATCCTATCCTCTATCCTATCCTATCCTCTATCCTATCCAATCCCCTATCCTATCCTCTATCCGATCTTATCCTCTATCCTATCCTATCCTCTATCCGATCCTATCCTCTATCTTATCCTATCCTCTATCCTATCCTATCCTCTATACTATCCTATCCTCTATCCTATCCTCTATCCTATCCTATCCTCTATCTTATCCTATCCTCTATCCTATCCTATCCTCTATCATATCCTATCCTCATTCCTATAATATCATCTGTCCTATCCTATCCTCTATCCTATCCAATCCCCTATCCTATCCTCTATACTATCCTATCCTCTATCCTATCCTATCCTCTATCCTATCCTATCCTCTATCATATCCTATCCTCTATCCTCTCCTATCCTCTATCCTATCCTATCCTCTATCCTATCCTACCCTCTATCCTATCCTTTCGTATCCTCTATCGCATCCTATCCTCTATACTATCCTATCCTCTATCCTATCATATCCTCTATTCTATCCTATCCTCTATGCTATCCTATCCTCATTCCTATAATATCATCTGTCCTATCCTATCTTCTATCCTATCCAATCCACTATCCTATCCTGTATCGTATCCTATGCTCTATCCTATCCTATCCTCTATCCTATCCTATCCTCTATCCTATCCTATCCTCTATCCTATCCTATCCTCTATTATATCCTATCCTCTATCCTATCCTATCCTCTAACCTATCCTATCCTCTATCCTATCCTATCCTCTATCCTATCCTATCCTCTATCCTATCCTATCCTCTTTCCTATCCTATCCTCTATCCTATCCTATCCTCTATCATATCCTATCCTCTATCCTATCGTATCGTCTATCCTATCATATCCTCTATCTTATCCTATCCTCTTTACTATCCTATCCTCTATCCTATCCTATCCTCTATCCTATCCTATCCTCTATCCTATCCTATCCTCTATCCTCTCCTATCATCTATCCTATCCTATCCTCTATACTATCCTATCCTCTATCCTATCCTATCCTCTATCCTATCCTATCCTCTATCATATCCTATCCTCTATCCTATCCTATCGTCTATCCTAGCATATCCTCTATCTAATCCTATCCTCTATACTATCCTATCCTCTATCCTATCCTATCCTCTATCCTATCCTATCCTCTATCATATCCTATCCTCTATCCTCTCCTATCCTCTATCCTATCCTATCCTCTATCCTATCCTACCCTCTATCCTATCCTTTCGTATCCTCTATCGCATCCTATCCTCTATCCTATCCTATCCTCTATCCTATCCTATCCTCTATCCTATCCTATCCTCTATACTATCCTATCCTCTATCCTATCCTATCGTCTATCCTAGCATATCCTCTATCTAATCCTATCCTCTATACTATCCTATCCTCTATCCTATCCTATCCTCTATCCTATCCTATCCTCTATCCTATCCTATCCTCTATCCTATCCTATCCTCTATCCTATCCTATCCTCTATCCTATCCTATCCTCTATCCTCTCCTATCCTCTATCTTATCCTATCCCCTATCCTATCCTATCATCTATCCTATCCTATCCTCTATCCTATCCTATCCTCTACCCTATCCTATCCTCTATCGTATCCTATCCTCTATCCTATCCTATCCTCTATCCTATCCAATCCCCTATCCTATCCTCTATCCGATCTTATCCTCTATCCTATCCTATCCTCTATCCGATCCTATCCTCTATCTTATCCTATCCTCTATCCTATCCTATCCTCTAACCTATCCTATCCTCTATCCTATCCTATCCTCTATCCTATCCTATCATCTATCCTATCCTATCCTCTATCCTATCCTATCCTCTACCCTATCCTATCCTCTATCGTATCCTATCCTCTATCCTATCCTATCCTCTATCCTATCCAATCCCCTATCCTATCCTCTATCCGATCTTATCCTCTATCCTATCCTATCCTCTATCCGATCCTATCCTCTATCTTATCCTATCCTCTATCCTATCCTATCCTCTATACTATCCTATCCTCTATCCTATCCTATCCTCTATCCTATCCTATCCTCTATCATATCCTATCCTCTATCCTCTCCTATCCTCTATCCTATCCTATCCTCTATCCTATCCTACCCTCTATCCTATCCTTTCGTATCCTCTATCGCATCCTATCCTCTATACTATCCTATCCTCTATCCTATCATATCCTCTATTCTATCCTATCCTCTATGCTATCCTATCCTCTATCATATCCTATCCTCTATACTATCCTATCCTCTATCCTATCCTATCCTCTATCCTATCCTATCCTCTATCATATCCTATCCTCATTCCTATAATATCATCTGTCCTATCCTATCTTCTATCCTATCCAATCCACTATCCTATCCTGTATCGTATCCTATGCTCTATCCTATCCTATCCTCTATCCTATCCTATCCTCTATCCTATCCTATCCTCTATCCTATCCTATCCTCTATCCTATCCTATCCTCTAACCTATCCTATCCTCTATCCTATCCTATCCTCTATCCTATCCTATCCTCTATCCTATCCTATCCTCTATCCTATCCTATCCTCTATCCTATCCTATCCTCTATCATATCCTATCCTCTATCCTATCGTATCGTCTATCCTATCATATCCTCTATCTTATCCTATCCTCTTTACTATCCTATCCTCTATCCTATCCTATCCTCTATCCTATCCTATCCTCTATCCTATCCTATCCTCTATCCTCTCCTATCATCTATCCTATCCTATCCTCTATACTATCCTATCCTCTATCCTATCCTATCCTCTATCCTATCCTATCCTCTATCATATCCTATCCTCTATCCTATCCTATCGTCTATCCTAGCATATCCTCTATCTAATCCTATCCTCTATACTATCCTATCCTCTATCCTATCCTATCCTCTATCCTATCCTATCCTCTATCATATCCTATCCTCTATCCTCTCCTATCCTCTATCCTATCCTATCCTCTATCCTATCCTACCCTCTATCCTATCCTTTCGTATCCTCTATCGCATCCTATCCTCTATCCTATCCTATCCTCTATCCTATCCTATCCTCTATCCTATCCTATCCTCTATACTATCCTATCCTCTATCCTATTATATCCTCTATTCTATCCTATCCTCTATGCTATCCTATCCTCTATCAAATCCTATCCTCTATCCTATCCTATCCTCTATCCTATCCTATCCTCTATCCTATCCTATCCTCTATCATATCCTATCCTCATTCCTAAAATATCATCTGTCCTATCCTATCCTCTATCCTATCCAATCCCCTATCCTATCCCGTATCGTATCCTATGCTCTATCCTATCCTATCCTCTATCCTATCCTATCCTCTATCCTATCCTATCCTCTATCCTATCCTATCCTCTATCCTATCCTATCCTCTATCCTATCCTATCCTCTATCCTATCCTATCCTCTATCCTATCCTATCCTCTATCCTATCCTATCCTCTATCCTATCCTATCCTCTATCCTATCCTATCCTCTATCCTATCCTATCCTCTATCCTATCCTATCGTATCCTCTATCGTATCCTATCCTCTATCCTATCCTATCATCTATCCTATCCTATCCTCTATCCTCTCCTATCCTCTATCCTATCCTATCCTCTATACTATCCTATCCTCTATCCTATCCTATCCTCTATCCTATCCTATCCTCTATCATATCCTATCCTCTATCCTATCCTATCGTCTATCCTAGCATATCCTCTATCTAATCCTATCCTCTATACTATCCTATCCTCTATCCTATCCTATCCTCTATCCTATCCTATCCTCTATCATATCCTATCCTCTATCCTCTCCTATCCTCTATCCTATCCTATCCTCTATCCTATCCTACCCTCTATCCTATCCTTTCGTATCCTCTATCGCATCCTATCCTCTATCCTATCCTATCCTCTATCCTATCCTATCCTCTATCCTATCCTATCCTCTATACTATCCTATCCTCTATCCTATTATATCCTCTATTCTATCCTATCCTCTATGCTATCCTATCCTCTATCAAATCCTATCCTCTATCCTATCCTATCCTCTATCCTATCCTATCCTCTATCATATCCTATCCTCATTCCTATAATATCATCTGTCCTATCCTATCCTCTATCCTATCCTACCCTCTATCCTATCCTTTCGTATCCTCTATCGCATCCTATCCTCTATCCTATCCTATCCTCTATCCTATCCTATCCTCTATCTTATCCTATCCTCTATACTATCCTATCCTCTATCCTATCCTATCCTCTATCCTATCCTATCCTCTATCATATCCTATCCTCTATCCTCTCCTATCCTCTATATTATCCTATCCTCTATACTATCCTATCCTCTATCCTATCCTATCCTCTATCCTATCCTATCCTCTATCATATCCTATCCTCTATCCTATCCTATCGTCTATCCTATCCTATCGTATCCTCTATCGTATCCTATCCTCTATCCTATCCTATCGTATCCTCTATCGTATCCAATCCTCTATCCTATCCTCTCCTATCCTCTATCCTATCCTATCCTCTATACTATCCTATCCTCTATACTATCCTATCCTCTATCCTATCATATCCTCTATTCTATCCTATCCTCTATGCTATCCTATCCTCTATCATATCCTATCCTCTATCCTATCCTATCCTCTATCCTATCCTATCCTCTATACTATCCTATCCTCTATCATATCCTATCCTCATTCCTATAATATCATCTGTCCTATCCTATCTTCTATCCTATCCAATCCCCTATCCTATCCTGTATCGTATCCTATGCTCTAACCTATCCTATCCTCTATCCTATCCTATCCTCTATCCTATCCTATCCTCTATCCTATCTATCCTCTATCCTATCCTATCCTCTATCCTATCCTATCCTCTATCCTATCCTATCCTCTATCCTATCCTATCCTCTATCCTATCTATCGTATCCTCTATCGTATCCTATCCTCTATCCTATCCTATCGTATCCTCTATCGTATCCTATCCTCTATCCTATCCTATCGTATCCTCTATCGTATCCTATCCTCTATCCTATCCTATCCTATCCTCTATCTTATCCTATCCTCTATCCTATCCTATCATCTATCCTAAACTATCCTCTACCCTATCCTATCCTCTATCCTATCCTATCCTCTATCCTAATCCTATCCTCTATCCTATCCTATCATCTATCCTATCCTATCCTCTATCCTATCCTATCCTCTACCCTATCCTATCCTCTATCCTATCCTATCCTCTATCCTATCCTATCCTCTATCCTATCCTATCGTATCCTCTATCGTATCCTATCCTCTATCCTATCCTATCGTATCCTCTATCGTATCCTATCCTCTATCCTATCCTATCGTATCCTCTATCGTATCCTATCCTCTATCCTATCCTATCCTATCCTCTATCCTATCCTATCCTCTATCCTATCCTATCCTCTATCCTATCCTATCCTCTATCCTATCCTATCCTCTATCCTATCCTATCCTCTATCCTATCCTATCCTCTATCCTATCCTATCCTCTATCCTATCCTATCCTCTATCCTATCCTATCCTCTATCCTATCCTATCGTATCCTCTATCGTATCCTATCCTCTATCCTATCCTATCGTATCCTCTATCGTATCCTATCCTCTATCCTATCCTATCGTATCCTCTATCGTATCCTATCCTCTATCCTATCCTATCCTATCCTCTATCTTATCCTATCCTCTATCCTATCCTATCATCTATCCTATCCTATCCTCTATCCTAAACTATCCTCTACCCTATCCTATCCTCTATCCTATCCTATCCTCTATCCTATCCTATCCTCTATCCTATCCTATCCTCTATCCCATCCTATCCTCTATCCTATCCTATCCTATCCTCCATCTTATCCTATCCTCTATCCTATCCTATCATCTATCCTATCCTATCCTCTATCCTATCCTATCCTGTACCCTATCCTATCCTCTATCCTATCCTTATCGTATCTCTATCGTATCCTATCCTCTATCCTATCCTATCGTATCCTCTATCGTATCCTATCCTCTATCCTATCCTATCGTATCCTCTATCGTATCCTATCCTCTATCCTATCCTATCCTATCCTCTATCTTATCCTATCCTCTATCCTATCCAATCCTCTATCCTATCCTATCCTCTATCCTATCCTATCCTCTACCCTATCCTATCCTCTATCCTATCCTATCCTCTATCCTATCCTATCCTATCCTCTATCCTATCCTCTATCCTATCCTATCCTCTATCCTATCCTATCCTCTATCCTATCCTATCCTCTATCCTATCCTATCCTCTATCCTATCCTATCCTCTATCCTATCCTATCCTCTATAATATCGTATCCTCTATCATATCCTATCCTCATTCCTATAATATCATCTGTCCTATCAAATCCTCTATCCTATCCTATCCTCTATCCTATCCTATCCTATCCTCTATCCTAACCTATCCTCTATCCTATCCTATTCTCCATCCTATCCTATCCTATCCTCTACCGCCTCCTATCCTGTATCCGATCCAATCCCCTAGCGTCTACCGTATCATATTCTATATCCTATCCAATCCTCTATCCTATCCGATCCACTATCATATCCTATCCTCTATCCTATCCTATCCTCTATCCTATCCTATCCTCTATCCTATCCTATCCTCTATCCTATCCTATCCTCTATCCTATCCTATCCTCTATCCTATCCTATCCTCTATCCTATCCTATCCTCTATCCTATCCTATCCTCTATCCTATCCTATCCTCTATCCTATCCTATCCTCTATCCTATCCTATCCTCTATCCTATCCTATCCTCTATCCTATCCTATCCTCCATCCTATCCTATCCTCTATCCTATCCTATCCTCTATCCTATCCTATCCTCTATCCTATCCTATCCTCTATCCTATCCTATCGTATCCTCTATCGTATCCTATCCTCTATCCTATCCTATCCTCTATCCTATCCTATCCTCTATCCTATCCAATCCCCTATCATATCCTCTATCCGATCCTATCCTCTATCCTATCCTATCGTATCCTCCATCGTATCCTATCCTCTATCCTATCCTATCGTATCCTCTATCGTATCCTATCCTCTATCCTATCTTATCCTATCCTCTATCCTATCCTATCCTCTATCCTATCCTATCCTCTATCCTATCCTATCCTCTATCCTATCCTATCCTCCATCCTATCCTATCCTCTATCCTATCCTATCCTCTATCCTATCCTATCCTCTATCCTATCCTATCCTCTATCCTATCCTATCGTATCCTCTATCGTATCCTATCCTCTATCCTATCCTATCCTCTATCCTATCCTATCCTCTATCCTATCCAATCCCCTATCATATCCTCTATCCGATCCTATCCTCTATCCTATCCTATCGTATCCTCCATCGTATCCTATCCTCTATCCTATCCTATCGTATCCTCTATCGTATCCTATCCTCTATCCTATCTTATCCTATCCTCTATCCTATCCTATCCTCTATCCTATCCTATCGTATCCTCTATCGTATCCTATCCTCTATCCTATCCTATCGTATCCTCTATCGTATCCTATCCTCTATCCTATCCTATCGTATCCTCTATCGTATCCTATCCTCTATCCTATCCTATCCTATCCTCTATCTTATCCTATCCCCTATCCTATCCTATCATCTATCCTATCCTATCCTCTATCCTATCCTATCCTCTACCCTATCCTATCCTCTATCCTATCCTATCCTCTATCCTATCCCTACCCTCTATCCTATCCTATCCTCTATCCCATCCTATCCTCTATCCTATCCTATCCTATCCTCTATCTTATCCTATCCTCTATCTTATCCTATCCTCTATCCTATCCTATCATCTATCCTATCCTATCCTCTATCCTATCCTATCCTCTACCCTATCCTATCTCTATCCTATCCTATCCTCTATCCTATCCTATCCTCTATCCTATCCAATCCCCTCATATCCTCTATCCGATCCTATCCTCTATCCTATCCTATCGTATCCTCCATCGTATCCTATCCTCTATCCTATCCTATCGTATCCTCTATCGTATCCTATCCTCTATCCTATCTTATCCTATCCTCTATCCTATCCTATCCTCTATCCTATCCTATCCTCTATCCTACCCTATCCTCTATCCTATCTTATCCTCTATCTTATCCTATCCTCTATCATATCCTATCCTCTATCCTAACCTGTCCTCTATCCTATCCTATCCTCTATCCTATCCTATCGTATCCTCTATCGTATCCTATCCTCTATCCTATCCTATCGTATCCTGTATCGTATCCTATCCTCTATCCTATCCTATCGTATCCTCTATCGTATCCTATCCTCTATCCTATCCTATCCTATCCTCTATCTTATCCTATCCTCTATCCTATCCTATCATCTATCCTATCCTATCCTCTATCCTAAACTATCCTCTACCCTATCCTATCCTCTATCCTATCCTATCCTCTATCCTATCCTATCCTCTATCCTATCCTATCATCTATCCTATCCTATCCTCTATCCTATCCTATCCTCTACCCTATCCTATCCTCTATCCTATCCTATCCTCTATCCTATCCTATCCTCTATCCTATCCTATCCTCTATCCTATCCTATCGTATCCTCTATCGTATCCTATCCTCTATCCTATCCTATCCTATCCTCTATCTTATCCTATCCTCTATCCTATCCTATCATCTATCCTATCCTATCCTCTATCCTAAACTATCCTCTACCCTATCCTATCCTCTATCCTATCCTCTATCCTATCCTATCCTCTATCCTATCCTATCATCTATCCTATCCTATCCTCTATCCTATCCTATCCTCTACCCTATCCTATCCTCTATCCTATCCTATCCTCTATCCTATCCTATCCTCTATCCTATCCTATCGTATCCTCTATCGTATCCTATCCTCTATCCTATCCTATCGTATCCTCTATCGTATCCTATCCTCTATCCTATCCTATCGTATCCTCTATCGTATCCTATCCTCTATCCTATCCTATCCTATCCTCTATCCTATCCTATCCTCTATCCTATCCTATCCTCTATCCTATCCTATCCTCTATCCTATCCTATCCTCTATCCTATCCTATCCTCTATCCTATCCTATCCTCTATCCTATCCTATCCTCTATCCTATCCTATCCTCTATCCTATCCTATCCTCTATCCTATCCTATCCTCTATCCTATCCTATCCTCTATCCTATTCTATCGTATCCTCTATCGTATCCTATCCTCTATCCTATCCTATCGTATCCTCTATCGTATCCTATCCTCTATCCTATCCTATCGTATCCTCTATCGTATCCTATCCTCTATCCTATCCTATCCTATCCTCTATCCTATCCTATCCTCTCTCCTATCCTATCATCTATCCTATCCTATCCTCTATCCTAAACTATCCTCTACCCTATCCTATCCTCTATCCTATCCTATCCTCTATCCTATCCTATCCTCTATCCTATCCTATCCTCTATCCCATCCTATCCTCTATCCTATCCTATCCTATCCTCCATCTTATCCTATCCTCTATCCTATCCTATCATCTATCCTATCCTATCCTCTATCCTATCCTATCCTGTACCCTATCCTATCCTCTATCCTATCCTATCCTCTATCCTATCCTATCCTCTATCCTATCCTTATCGTATCCTCTATCGTATCCTATCCTCTATCCTATCCTATCGTATCCTCTATCGTATCCTATCCTCTATCCTATCCTATCGTATCCTCTATCGTATCCTATCCTCTATCCTATCCTATCCTATCCTCTATCTTATCCTATCCTCTATCCTATCCAATCCTCTATCCTATCCTATCCTCTATCCTATCCTATCCACTACCCTATCCTATCCTCTATCCTATCCTATCCTCTATCCTATCCTATCCTATCCTCTATCCTATCCTCTATCCTATCCTATCCTCTATCCTATCCTATCCTCTATCCTATCCTATCCTCTATCCTATCCTATCCTCTATCCTATCCTATCCTCTATAATATCGTATCCTCTATCATATCCTATCCTCATTCCTATAATATCATCTGTCCTATCCTATCCTCTATCCTATCCTATCCTCTATCCTATCCTATCCTATCCTCTATCCTAACCTATCCTCTATCCTATCCTATTCTCCATCCTATCCTATCCTATCCTCTACCGCCTCCTATCCTGTATCCGATCCAATCCCCTAGCGTCTACCGTATCATATTCTATATCCTATCCAATCCTCTATCCTATCCGATCCACTATCATATCCTATCCTCTATCCTATCCTATCCTCTATCCTATCCTATCCTCTATCCTATCCTATCCTCTATCCTACCCTATCCTCTATCCTATCTTATCCTCTATCTTATCCTATCCTCTATCATATCCTATCCTCTATCCTAACCTGTCCTCTATCCTATCCTATCCCCTATCCTATCCTATCATCTATCCTATCCTATCCTCTATCCTATCCTATCCTCTACCCTATCCTATCCTCTATCCTATCCTATCCTCTATCCTATCCTACCCTCTATCCTATCCTATCCTCTATCCCATCCTATCCTCTATCCTATCCTATCCTATCCTCTATCTTATCCTATCCTCTATCTTATCCTATCCTCTATCCTATCCTATCATCTATCCTATCCTATCCTCTATCCTTTTTTTTTTTTTTTTTTTTCCGAGGAGGTAATCTCGTTACGGATACCCGAACCCCCCCGGGGGGGGGGGTGGTCCGGGTTATGTGGGACTCCTCGGCTGGTTGGTGCAACGCCGAGTATACCCACTAACTCCTCCCCGTCCGTCCCTAGACTCCTGGGGGCACCCGTGCTCTGCGCGCGCATGTCAATCCGGTGTGCCCCCGCCTTAGCATACCACCCAGGGGGGGACGCGGCCCCCTCCCGTACCTACTCTATCCGAAGGCACCACGCAACGGACGACGTGGCGCCTTCCCCCCTGTTAGGCCGCCCGATGAGCATCCGAGCCCCCGCTCGAGATGCCCGGCGGCCTCCGGGGACGCCGTTGGTGACCGAGTGTAAGGGGATATCCGATCCCCCGCCTCGAGATCATCAAGGGCGTCCCCACTCGCGTCAGAGGCGTCGCAACGGGGGTACGCCCCCGGGGCGTACCCTGCGCCGCCTCCCCCCCCTTCGGCCGGGATCGTGATTACGCTCCCGATCCCGTTCCGCAGCCTCCTTCCGCAGCATAACCCGCTCGCAGAAGGAAGCGAACCCCCTCCACGCCTCCTCGCCACCGGCTGCCGCAGCGACGACAGCCGGGAGCGAGAGGTCGTGGCCCACCGCGCGCCGCAGGGCACGGCGCTCTCCCCCCCATGCCGGACACTCCTCCAGAGTGTGTTGCGCCGTGTCCCGCGGCTCGCCGCAGTGGTGACACGCCTCCTCGGTCTCCC
The DNA here is from genome assembly GCF_050948215.1 of Halictus rubicundus. Classification (NCBI taxonomy): domain Eukaryota; kingdom Metazoa; phylum Arthropoda; class Insecta; order Hymenoptera; family Halictidae; genus Halictus; species Halictus rubicundus. Next base: position 253,445 of record NW_027488810.1, read on the forward strand.
TCCCGATGCGACACAGGTAGTCGCCGAAGCACCCGTGCCCGCTCATCACCTGCGTCACACGGTAGGAGACCCTATGCCCCATCCATCCCCTGTTCCATTGATCGAACACCGGGAGGATGGCCCGAACGGCCCGCCTCTCGCCCTCCCTCGTCCCGGGAAGGCTATCGCGCCACTCCCGGGCTGCGTGCCGCCGAGCATGTCGCCTGAGCTCATCCACCATGAGCCGCGCCTGATCCGGGGCCACCCCCCGGAGCCGGAGTTCCCTGGAGTGCGTATGCACATCCGCCAACACGCGGGCCTCCAGCTCGAGGGGGATCAGCCCCGACATCACCATCGCCGTCGCGTATGAAATGGTGCGGTACCCCCCGCACGATGCCTATGGCCAGCCTGCGCTCGATGCGACGCAGCAGCGACCGTGTGCCGCCACTGCGCCCCCTAGCCAAGACATCGCGCGCCCACACAGGGGCTCCGTACAGGACCAAAACTCGCACCACCACCGCGAACAGACGACGCACCCGTCCACAGGGTCCCCCGAGATTCGGGAGAAGGCGACCGAGCGCAGCGGTCGCCCTCTCCGCCCGGGGCGCCAGCGACTCAAGGTGGCGGTCAAAACGCCACCAGCCGTCAAGCTCGAGTCCCAGGTACCGCATCTGGGACCCGACCTTGACCATCCCCTCCCCCACGCAGATCCAGCACTGGGGAGGCGCCGCCAACCGGGCCGAGCGGAGAAACCACATGGCCCTGGTTTTCTCGACGGACACCTCTAGGCCCAGCAACCGGATCGCGCGCACCGCGCGCCACGCGCCGCGCTCCGCCAGGCAGATGGCCTCCTTCGCATACCTCCCGGTGGCCAATACCAGCGTGTCGTCGGCGTAACACGTCAGGCTGACCCCGGGAGGCATCTCCTCCCGCAGGACGCGATCGTACGCAAGATTCCACAGCAACGGGCCCAACACCGAGCCCTGCGGAACCCCGCGCACGACGCCCCTGCGCACCATCCCGTACCGGCCGGGATACTCTATACCCCTGTCGGAGAGATAGCTCCCGATCACCCTTCTGAGATACAGAGGCACCCGGTGGAAGACCAGGGCCTCCATTATCCGATCCCAGGGGACGGTGTTGAACGCGTTAGCGATATCCAAGGATATCGCCAACGCAACACCGCCCCCCCTCGTACAGGCCTCCGAGAGAGCCCTCACCCGCTGAATAGCGTCGACGGTGGAGAGACCCTCCCGGAAGCCGAATTGAACCCCGCTCAGATCGGGGACCCCTCCCGCCGACAGGTGCCGGACGAGGCGTCCAACGAGTACGCGCTCGAACAACTTCCCCGCCTCGTCCAGCAGACAAATTGGCCGGTACCCTGAGGGCGAGTCCCGGGACTTGCCCCCCTTCGGAAGGAGGACCAACCTGCCCGACTTCCACTCCGTGGGGAACACCCCCTCCCTCAGACAGCCGTTATACAGCTGCCGGAGTTCGGCGGCGAGTCCCCCCTCCAGGGCCAAGACCAACGCGCGGCCCGGCACCCCGTCCGGGCCCGGGGCCTTGCGGCCCACCCGCCGCGCCCTGGCCATCGCCTCACCCAGCTCGCCGGCCGACACCTCCCACTCTGCGGACCAGGAGAGAGGCTCCTGTTCCCAATGGGAGCGGCGCAGTTGTCCCCCCTCTCGCGGGAAGAGGGACGCCACCACTCCCTCGAGCAGGTGGGGGTCCATCGACTCCGTCACCGGAGGCGCCCACGCGCGCAGCTTGTTCATGACAAGCTTGTACGGGCGCCCCCATGGATCGGAGTCCACCGTGCCGACGAGCTCCGACCACGCGTCGGCCTTGGCCCGCGCGATAGCCCTGCGGAGAACCCCGAGCGCAGCTCGGTACTCCCCGCCGAGCCTCGCCGTCGCCTCCTCGTCGTCGCGCCTCCTACGCGCTCGGCCGTACCGACGCCGCGCGGCATTGCAGGCACGCCGGAGCTCCGCAATGCCGGCGGACCACCAGTACGCCGCCCTCCTGGGGGCGAACCGGCTGCGGGGCATGGCGGTGTCGCACACCGCCGTCATTACCTCCCGCAGCCGCCTCGCCCCTTGCGCAGGCGCCAGCTCGGACAGGGCCGGCCCCGTCCATGTCGCCGCGGCTACCGCGGCCCCGAACGCGTCCGCGTCCAGCCGCTTCAAGGCCCATCGCGGCCGTCGGTCCCCCCGGCCCGGCCGGGAATCCCGCGCGTGGAGGGTGGGCCACACGTCCATGACGATGGGCGTATGGTCTGACGCAATCTCTATCTCCTCGGCCACCCTCCATCCCGACACCCGGCGCACGGCCGAGGGAGTCCCCCATGTCAGGTCGACAATCGAGACCCCCTGCGGACGCACGCACGTCGGCGTGGATCCCCGGTTAATCAACCGGAGATCCAGGCCGGCCGCCCAGGTTAACACCTCGCTACCCCTAGTGGTCGTCCTGGGACTCCCCCACGATACCGCGTGGGCATTGAAGTCTCCCAAAGCGAGAACCGGGCGGGCGCTGCACCGCGCGATGCAGCTGTTCAGCCCGCCCAGGAACCCCCGAAATTGATCGAGGCCACAGCTCGGCGAGATGTAGATCCCGACAACCGCGTTGTCCCCCCATTGCACCGCCACGAATCCCTCGCCCCGCTCCAGAAGGGAGACCGACGGGGACCCGGGGCGGCTTCCCGCCACTATTACTACGGAGCCGATCTCGTCCCCCACCCAGAAGGGGTGTTCGGGGATTGCGTACGGATCCGCCGCAACTGCCAGCCCAGCCCCCCACTCGCGCACGGCTTGGACAAACAGGTCCTGTGCCGCGCGCGAGTGGTTGAGGTTCGCCTGCAGAACCGGAGTAGGATTAAAAGTACCTACTCTAACATGGGCTCTGCAGAGTCCCCTCCCTGGGAGGTCCGGGCCCCCGGCGCCGTCTGCGGCCGCTGCGCGGATGCAGCCCCAGACGCGCCCTTCTCTTTCGTCGCCGCGCGGCCCCTCTTGGGAGCCGGGGCACACGCTTTGGCCCCGAATCTATGGCCCGATGGTCTCCCCAGGTCCGCGCAGAGCGGACACCTGGGGGCGGCCTTACAGGCCGAAGCCCGGTGCTCCGCCGCCCCGCAGCGGTAGCACATCGCGCCTCTGTCGACCGCGCTCTTGCATGTCGCCCGCGTGTGCCCCGTCTCCAAACAACGGAAGCATTGGAGGGGCCGCTCCCTCAGCGCCTCGACGCGGGCCGAGGACCAGCCGACCAGCAGCCGGCCTCCCGCCAACACTTTCTTGACGGCCGCGAGGGGGCCCTGGGCCCAACAGGAGCCCAGCGCCTGCTCCGAGGCGGGTCTGCGGATCTCGCCGACCCGGAACTCCGCCGCGGAACACCCCCCCGCCGCCGCCAGCGCCGCCGCTACGTCCCCGGGCGACACCGAGTCGTCCAGGCCCGCCACGCGCACCTCGCCGCGCTTGACCGCCTGGGAGACCTTAACCCCGGTCCCCCCAAGCGCCTCGGCGATCCTCCCGGAGAGGGCCCGTGCCTTCTCCTGGCACCCCGTGCCCCTGACCTCCAGGAGGATCCCGCCGGTTTTCGACCGCCTGGGAAGCACCCCCGACTCGATCCCGATAGCCTTGAGGTCCACCCTCTCTTTTGCCCTGGCCATCACCTCCGAATAAGTGAGCTTGCAGCTCTCGGGGATGGTGATGGCCACTGCTCCCGTTCTGGGGGTGCGTCCCAGGCCACCGTCCCTCCCGGCGGCGGGCTTCGCCGCGCTCGCGCCGCCCTGCACTCGTGCGCCGCCCGCCGCCCTCGGCTCCCACGCAGCCTGCAGCCGTGAAGCGGCGGCAGCTGCCTCGGCCGCGGCTGCTCTCGCCGCAGCCTCCTCCGCGGCCATCTTCTTCTTGGCCCTCTTCGCCGCCTTGCTCGTCACCTCCATCCACGAGGCCGGGACGACCGGTGGCGGAATGATAACGGGGGGCACCACCCTCACGTTGGACACGACCACCGGTCCAGTCCCCTTGGTGACAGACGTCGCCGGCAGAGAAGCCACCGGCGTCGCCTCGCGCGCCGATTTACCCTCCGCCCGGAGGGCCGGGGCCAAACCGGCCAGAATCGTCCGGAACCGCTCCTCCATCCGGGCCTCTAGCTCCCGGTTCCTGGCCGTTATCAGCGCGCCGACCCGGAGAAGCAGGGCTTCGGAGTCCAAAACTCCCGCTCCCTCCCCCGACGGTCCCATCGCCTCCATCCCCCGCGTACGGACCCCCGCTGTCGAGGAGGCGGGGGGCGCTTCCCCTATTGGCGCATGTCCCGCCCGGCGACCGCTGTCGGTGTTCGCCCGCCGCCCGGCCTCCATTGACCGGAGCCTCGCCCGGAGGTCACCCGCCTCCTTCGCGAGGGCCGCGTTCTGCTCGCGGAGGCGGGCCACCTCCTGGCTACCCTGCCACGCCATCCCGGTAAAGCACCGCTGCATCAAGGTGGTGCAGTGGGCCCTGGCGACTGCAGAACAATCCCGCAAGTCTTTAGCCAGGTCCCCCTTGAGGCCCTTTGAGACGGTGGAGACTCTCTCCACCCTCAACATCGCCTCCTCCACCTCCCCTACTAGCTGCGCTGTCGGCATCCTCCCACCCAGCTCGATGAGGTCATCCACCCTCCTCGTCTGACTCCTCTCGGCGCGGCCGCCGAGGGCCAGATCCATGGTGGGCGTCCCCGACGAGCCCTCCCCGGGGTCCGTCCGCGACACCGACCCGCCGCGGGTGTGCTGCCCCCCCTCTAACCGGGCACGCTTGGGGTCAGAGACCCCAGATGTCGCGCCCCGCTTCTCCGCGCCCCCGCGCGTCACGATCGAGCCGACGGAGCTCGAGATGGAGATGATTGTTTCATCCCCATCCGAGTCCTCGTCCGCGATGACCACGACCGCGTCCTCCCCGGCAGTAATCGTTGCCATCCCCTCCCCGTCAGTGACCGCTGCCGTCTCTTCCCCCGCCGCAGCTGCTGCCGTATCGGCAGCCTCCCCCACAACATCAAGGTTTTTATTATACGATTCCATATCTGGTCCCACGAGATTGGCAGGAAAAAACACGTCCGCCCGGGCAGAGCCTCCTTGCCCGGGTAAGGCTAATTTCAACTGGAGTTCGCCAGGTATCCAGAGATGGTGCGCTAGTGGCTGATGTACCCCACCAGCCGCGCCCTGTAGCCAGGGCGTACCCTCTCACCGCGCACCTAAGCTTAGGGCATTAGGGATTTTTATAGAGGTTATCATCCTCGCGGCCCGGCCGATTAAGGCAAGACCACCGTTCCGGTAAAACATGACCACCGGTTTACGGCAAGGGCCCTGCGGCGACCTCCCCGGTCGTTATCGCAGGACCCATTCCGCGGTTTTTTATCCCTCCGTGTGAGCCTTACCGGCAAGGGAGGCCCTGCCAGGATCCGAAGATCCCGCCGGCATCGCCTCATACATCATTGGGACTACTTTCCGCGGAATACCCCTCGCTCCGTTAGCAACACACAACTATGTGTGTTCCCAGGGACCACCACGAGGAGGTGGAGCGTAGAGGATTTTAGGGATATGACCGCCACCACTGTGGCATACCTAGTAGTGGATCCGAGTCACCACTACTAAGCCCATATCCCCTCGGTCCCCATCCTATCCTCTATCCTATCCTATCCTCTACCCTATCCTATCCTCTATCCTATCCTATCCTCTATCCTATCCTATCCTCTATCCTATCCAATCCCCTATCATATCCTCTATCCGATCCTATCCTCTATCCTATCCTATCGTATCCTCCATCGTATCCTATCCTCTATCCTATCCTATCGTATCCTCTATCGTATCCTATCCTCTATCCTATCTTATCCTATCCTCTATCCTATCCTATCCTCTATCCTATCCTATCCTCTATCCTACCCTATCCTCTATCCTATCTTATCCTCTATCTTATCCTATCCTCTATCATATCCTATCCTCTATCCTAACCTGTCCTCTATCCTATCCTATCCTCTATCCTATCCTATCCTCTATCCTATCCTATCCTCTATCCTATCCTATCGTATCCTCTATCGTATCCTATCCTCTATCCTATCCTATCGTATCCTGTATCGTATCCTATCCTCTATCCTATCCTATCGTATCCTCTATCGTATCCTATCCTCTATCCTATCCTATCCTATCCTCTATCCTATCCTATCCTCTATCCTATCCTATCATCTATCCTATCCTATCCTCTATCCTATCCTATCCTCTACCCTATCCTATCCTCTATCCTATCCTATCCTCGATCCTATCCTATCCTCTATCCTATCCTATCCTCTATCCTATCCTATCGTATCCTCTATCGTATCCTATCCTCTATCCTATCCTATCGTATCCTCTATCGTATCCTATCCTCTATCCTATCCTATCGTATCCTCTATCGTATCCTATCCTCTATCCTATCCTATCCTATCCTCTATCCTATCCTATCCTCTCTCCTATCCTATCCTCTATCCTATCCTATCCTCTATCCTATCCTATCCTCTATCCTATCCTATCCTCTATCCTATCCTATCCTCTATCCTATCCTATCCTCTATCCTATCCTATCCTCTATCCTATCCTATCCTCTATCCTATCCTATCCTCTATCCTATCCTATCGTATCCTCTATCGTATCCTATCCTCTATCCTATCCTATCGTATCCTCTATCGTATCCTATCCTCTATCCTATCCTATCATCTATCCTATCCTATCCTCTATCCTAAACTATCCTCTACCCTATCCTATCCTCTATCCTATCCTATCCTCTATCCTATCCTATCCTCTATCCTATCCTATCATCTATCCTATCCTATCCTCTATCCTATCCTATCCTCTACCCTATCCTATCCTCTATCCTATCCTATCCTCTATCCTATCCTATCCTCTATCCTATCCTATCCTCTATCCTATCCTATCGTATCCTCTATCGTATCCTATCCTCTATCCTATCCTATCGTATCCTCTATCGTATCCTATCCTCTATCCTATCCTATCGTATCCTCTATCGTATCCTATCCTCTATCCTATCCTATCCTATCCTCTATCCTATCCTATCCTCTATCCTATCCTATCCTCTATCCTATCCTATCCTCTATCCTATCCTATCCTCTATCCTATCCTATCCTCTATCCTATCCTATCCTCTATCCTATCCTATCCTCTATCCTATCCTATCCTCTATCCTATCCTATCGTATCCTCTATCGTATCCTATCCTCTATCCTATCCTATCGTATCCTCTATCGTATCCTATCCTCTATCCTATCCTATCGTATCCTCTATCGTATCCTATCCTCTATCCTATCCTATCCTATCCTCTATCTTATCCTATCCTCTATCCTATCCAATCCTCTATCCTATCCTATCCTCTATCCTATCCTATCCTCTACCCTATCCTATCCTCTATCCTATCCTATCCTCTATCCTATCCTATCCTCTATCCTGTCCTATCCTCTATCCCATCCTATCCTCTATCCTATCCTATCCTATCCTCTATCTTATCCTATCCTCTATCCTATCCTATCATCTATCCTATCCTATCCTCTATCCTATCCTATCCTCTATCCTATCCTATCCTATCCTCTATCCTATCCTATCCTCTATCCTATCCTATCCTCTATCCCATCCTATCATCTATCCTATCCTATCCTCTATCCTATCCTATCCTCTATCTTATCCTATCTTCTATCCTATCCTATCCTCTATCCTATCCTATCCTCTATCCTTTCCTATCCTCTATCCTATCCTATCCTCTATCCTATCCTATCCTCTATACTATCCAATCCTCTATCCTATCATATCCTCTATCTTATACTATCCTCTATCCTATCCTATCCTCTATCCTATACTATCCTCTATACTATCCTATCCTCTATACTATCCTACCCTCTATCCTATCCTATCCTCTATCCTGTCCTATCCTCTATCCCATCCTATCCTCTATCCTATCCTATCCTATCCTCTATCTTATCCTATCCTCTATCCTATCCTCTATCCTATCCTATCGTATCCTCTATTGTATCCTATCCTCTATCCTATCCTATCGTATCCTCTATCGTATCCTATCCTCTATCCTATCCTATCGTATCCTCTATCGTATCCTATCCTCTATCATCTATCCTATCCTATCCTCTATCCTATCCTATCCTCTATCCTATCCTATCCTCTATCCTATCCTATCCTCTATCCCATCCTATCCTCTATCCTATCCTATCCTCTATCCTATCCTATTCTCTATCCTATCCTATCCTCTATCATATCCTATCCCCATTCCTATAATATCATCTGTCCTATCCTATCCTCTAGCCTATCCAATCCCCTATCCTATCCTCTATCCTATCCTATCCTCTATCCTATCCTATCCTCTATCCTATCCTATCCTCTATCCTATCCTATCCTCTATCCTATCCTATCCTCTATCCTATCCTATCCTCTATCCTATCCTATCCTCTATCATATCCTATCCCCATTCCTATAATATCATCTGTCCTATCCTATCCTCTATCCTATCCAATCCCCTATCCTATCCTCTATCGTATCCTATGCTCTATCCTAACCTATCCTCTATCCTATCCTATCCTCTATCCGATCCTATCCTCTATCCTATCCTATCCTCTATCCTATACTATCCTCTATACTATCCTATCCTCTATCCTATCCTATCCTCTATCCTATCCTATCCTCTATCCTATCCTATCCTATCCTCTATCCTAACCTATCCTCTATCCTATCCTATTCTCCATCCTATCCTATTCTATCCTCTACCGCCTCCTATCCTGTATCCGATCCAATCCCCTATCGTCTACCGTATCATATTCTCTATCCTATCCTATCCTCTATCCTATCCTATCCTCTACCCTATCCTATCCTGTATCCGATCCAATCCCCTATCGTCTACCGTATCATATTCTCTATCCTATCCTATCCTCTATCCTATCCTCTATCCTATCCTATCGTATCCTCTATTGTATCCTATCCTCTATCCTATCCTATCGTATCCTCTATCGTATCCTATTCTCTATCCTATCCTATCGTATCCTCTATCGTATCCTATCCTCTATCCTATCCTATCCTATCCTCTATCTTATCCTATCATCTATCCTATCCTATCCTCTATCCTATCCTATCCTCTATCCTATCCTATCCTCTATCCTATCCTATCCTATCCTCTATCTTATCCTATCCTCTATCCTATCCTATCATCTATCCTATCCTCTATCCTATCCTATCCTCTATCCTATCCTATCCTCTATCCTATCCTATCCTCTATCCTATCCTATCCTCTATCCTATCCTATCCTCTATCCCATCCTATCCTCTATCCTATCCTATCCTCTATCCTATCCTATCCTCTATCTAATCCTATCCTCTATCCTATCCTATCCTCTATCCTATCCTATCCTCTATCCTATCCAATCCCCTATCATATCCTCTATCCGATCCTATCCTCTATCCTATCCTATCCTCTATCCTATCCTATCCTCTATCCTATCCTATCCTCTATCTTATCCTATCCTCTATCCTATCCAATCCTCTATCCTATCCTCTATCCGATCCTATCATCTATCCTATCCTATTTTCTATCCTATCCTATCCTCTATCCTATCCTATCGTATCCTCTATCGTATCCTATCCTCTATCCTATCCTATCGTATCCTCTATCGTATCCTATCCTCTATCCTATCCTATCCTATCCTCTATCTTATCCTATCCTCTATCCTATCCTATCATCTACCCTATCCTATCCTCTATCCTAAACTATCCTCTACCCTATCCTATCCTCTATCCTATCCTATCCTCTATCCTATCCTATCCTCTATCCTATCCTATCCTCTATCCTATCCTATCATCTATCCTATCCTATCTTCTATCCTATCCTATCCTCTATCATATCCTATCCTCTATCATATCCTATCATCTATCCTATCCTATCTTCTATCCTATCCTATCCTCTATCATATCCTATCCTCTATCCTATCCTATCCTCTATCCTATCTTCTCCTCTATCTTATCCTATCCTCTATCCTATCCCTTCATCTATCCTATCCTATCTTCTATCCTATCCTATCCTCTATCATATCCTATCCTCTATCCTATCCTATCCTCTATCCTATCCTATCCTCTATCCTATCCTATCCTCTATCCTATCCTATCCTCTATCCTATCCTATTCTCTATCCTATCCTATCGTATCCTCTGTCCTATCCTATCCTCGATCCTATCCTATCCTCTATCGTATCCTATCGTCTATCCTATCATATCCTCTATCTTATCCTATCCTCTATACTATCCTATCCTCTATCCTATCCTATCCTCTATCCTATCCTATCCTCTATCATATCCTATCCTCTATCCTCTCCTATCCTCTATCCTATCCTATCCTCTATCCTATCCTACCCTCTATCATATCCTTTCGTATCCTCTATCGCATCCTATCCTCTATCCTATCCTATCCTCTATCCTATCCTATCCTCTATACTATCCTATCCTCTATCCTATCCTATCCTCTATCCTATCCTATCCTCTATAATATCGTGTCCTCTATCATATCCTATCCTCATTCCTATAATATCATCTGTCCTATCCTATCCTCTACCCTATCCAATCCCCTATCCTATCCTCTATCGTATCCTATGGTCTATCCTATCCTATCCTCTATCCTATCCTATCCTCTATCATATCCTATCCTCTATCCTATTCTATCCTCCATCCTATCCTATCCTCTATCCTATCCTATCCTCTATCCTATCCTATTCTCTATCCTATCCTATCGTATCCTCTGTCCTATCCTATCCTCGATCCTATCCTATCCTCTATCGTATCCTATCGTCTATCCTATCATATCCTCTGTCCTATCCTATCCTCGATCCTATCCTATCCTCTATCGTATCCTATCGTCTATCCTATCATATCCTCTATCCGATCCTATCCTCTATCCTATCCTATCCTCTATCCTATCCTATCCTCTATCCTATCCTATCCTCTATCTTATCCTATCCTCTATCCTATCCAATCCTCTATCCTATCCTCTATCCTATCCTCTATCCGATCCTATCTTCTATCCTATCCTATCCTCTATCATATCCTATCCTCTATCCTATCCTATCCTCTATCCTATCTTATCCTCTATCCTATCCTATCATCTATCCTATCCTATCTTCTATCCTATCCTATCCTCTATCATATCCTATCCTCTATCCTATCCTATAATCTATCCTATCCTATCCTCTATCCTATCCTATCCTCTATCATATCCTATCCTCTATCCTATCCTATCGTATCCTCTATCCTATCCTATCCTCTATTATATCCTATCCTCTATACTATCCTATCCTCTATCCTATTCTATCCTCTATCCTATCCAATCCTCTATCCTATCCTATCCTCTATCCTATCCTATCGTATCCTCTATCCTATCCTAACGTATCCTCTATCCTATCCTATCATCTATCCTATCCTATCCTCTATCCTATCCTATCGTATCCTCTGTCCTATCCTATCCTCGATCCTATCCTATCCTCTATCGTATCCTATCGTCTATCCTATCATATCCTCTGTCCTATCCTATCCTCGATCCTATCCTACCCTCTATCGTATCCTATCGTCTATCCTATCATATCCTCTATCTTATCCTATCCTCTATACTATCCTATCCTCTATCCTATCCTATCCTCTATCCTATCCTATCCTCTATCATATCCTATCCTCTATCCTCTCCTATCCTCTATCCTATCCTATCCTCTATCCTATCCTACCCTCTATCCTATCCTTTCGTATCCTCTATCGCATCCTATCCTCTATCCTATCCTATCCTCCACCCTATCCTATCCTCTATCCTATCCTATCCTCTATCCCATCCTATCCTCTATCTTATCCTATCCTCTATCCTATCCTATCATCTATCCTATCCTATCTTCTATCCTATCCTATCCTCTATCATATCCTATCCTCTATCTTATCCTATCCTCTATCCTATCCTATCATCTATCCTATCCTATCCTCTATCCTATCCTATCCTCTATCCTATCCTATCCTCTATCATATCCTATCCTCTATCCTATCCTATCGTCTATCCTATCATATCCTCTATCTTATCCTATCATCTATACTATCCTATCCTCTATCCTATCCTATCCTCTATCATATCCTATCCTCTATCCTCTCCTATCCTCTATCCTATCCTATCCTCTACCCTATCCTACCCTCTATCCTATCCTTTCGTATCCTCTATCGCATCCTATCCTCTATCCTATCCTATCCTCTATCCCATCCTATCCTCTATCTTATCCTATCCTCTATCCTATCCTATCGTCTATCCTATCCTATCCTCTATCCTTTCCTATCCTCTATCCTATCCTATCCTCTATCCTATCCTTTCCTCTATCCTATCCAATCCCCTATCATATCCTCTATCCGATCCTATCCTCTATCCTATCCTATCCTCTATCCTATCCTATCCTCTATCCTATCCTATCCTCTATCTTATCCTATCCTCTATCCTATCCAATCCTCTATCCTATCCTCTATCCTATCCTCTATCCGATAATATCTTCTATCCTATCCTATCCTCTATCATATCCTATCCTCTATCCTATCCTATCCTCTATCCTATCTTATCCTCTATCTTATCCTATCCTCTATCCTATCCTATCATCTATCCTATCCTATCTTCTATCCTATCCTATCCTCTATCATATCCTATCCTCTATCCTATCCTATCCTCTATCCTACCCTATCCTCTATCCTATCCTATCCTCTATCCTATCCTATCCTCTATCCTATCCTATCCTCTACAATATCGTATCCTCTATCATATCCTTTCCTCTTTCCTATAATATCATCTATCCTATCGTATCCTCTATCTTATCCTATCCTCTATCCTATCCTATCTTCTATCCTATCCTATCCTATCCTCTATCCTATCCTATCCTCTATCATATCCTATCCTCTATCCTATCCTATCGTCTATCCTATCATATCCTCTATCATATCCTATCCTCTATCCTCTCCTATCCTCAATCCTATCCTATCCTCTATCCTATCCTATCCTCTATCACATCCTATCCTCTATCCTCTCCTATCCTCTATCCTATCCTATCCTCTACCCTATCCTACCCTCTATCCTATCCTTTCGTATCCTCTATCGCATCCTATCCTCTATCATATCCTATCCTCTATCTTATCCTATCCTCTATCCTATCCTATCATCTATCCTATCCAATCCTCTATCCTATCCTATCCTCTATCCTATCCTATCCTCTATCATATCCTATCCTCTATCCTATCCTATCGTCTATCCTATCATATCCTCTATCTTATCCTATCATCTATACTATCCTATCCTCTATCCTATCCTATCCTCTATCATATCCTATCCTCTATCCTCTCCTATCCTCTATCCTATCCTATCCTCTACCCTATCCTACCCTCTATCCTATCCTTTCGTATCCTCTATCGCATCCTATCCTCTATCCTATCCTATCCTCTATCCCATCCTATCCTCTATCTTATCCTATCCTCTATCCTATCCTATCGTCTATCCTATCCTATCCTCTATCCTTTCCTATCCTCTATCCTATCCAATCCTCTATCCTATCCTCTATCCTATCCTCTATCCGATCCTATCTTCTATCCTATCCTATCCTCTATCATATCCTATCCTCTATCCTATCCTATCCTCTATCCTATCTTATCCTCTATCTTATCCTATCCTCTATCCTATCCTATCATCTATCCTATCCTATCTTCTATCCTATCCTATCCTCTATCATATCCTATCCTCTATCCTATCCTATCCTCTATCCTACCCTATCCTCTATCCTATCCTATCCTCTATCCTATCCTATCCTCTATCCTATCCTATCCTCTACAATATCGTATCCTCTATCATATCCTTTCCTCTTTCCTATAATATCATCTATCCTATCGTATCCTCTATCTTATCCTATCCTCTATCCTATCCTATCATCTATCCTATCCTATCCTCTATCCTATCCTATCCTCTATCCTATCCTATCCTCTATCATATCCTATCCTCTATCCTATCCTATCGTCTATCCTATCATATCCTCTATCATATCCTATCCTCTATCCTCTCCTATCCTCAATCCTATCCTATCCTCTATCCTATCCTATCCTCTATCACATCCTATCCTCTATCCTCTCCTATCCTCTATCCTATCCTATCCTCTACCCTATCCTACCCTCTATCCTATCCTTTCGTATCCTCTATCGCATCCTATCCTCTATCATATCCTATCCTCTATCCTCTCCTATCCTCTATCCTATCCTATCCTCTATCCTATCCTACCCTCTATCCTATCCTTTCGTATCCTCTATCGCATCCTATCCTCTATCCTATCCTATCCTCTATCCTACCCTATCCTCTATACTATCCTATCCTCTATCCTATCCTATCCTCTATCCTATCTTATCCTCTATCTTATCCTATCCTCTATCCTATCCTATCATCTATCCTATCCTATCTTCTATCCTATCCTATCCTCTATCATATCCTATCCTCTATCCTATCCTATCCTCTATCCTACCCTATCCTCTATCCTATCCTATCCTCTATCCTATCCTATCCTCTATCCTATCCTATCCTCTACAATATCGTATCCTCTATCATATCCTTTCCTCTTTCCTATAATATCATCTATCCTATCGTATCCTCTATCATATCCTATCCTCTATCCTATCCTATCATCTATCCTATCCAATCCTCTATCCTATCCTATCCTCTATCCTATCCTATCCTCTATCATATCCTATCCTCTATCCTATCCTATCGTCTATCCTATCATATCCTCTATCTTATCCTATCATCTATACTATCCTATCCTCTATCCTATCCTATCCTCTATCATATCCTATCCTCTATCCTCTCCTATCCTCTATCCTATCCTATCCTCTACCCTATCCTACCCTCTATCCTATCCTTTCGTATCCTCTATCGCATCCTATCCTCTATCCTATCCTATCCTCTATCCCATCCTATCCTCTATCTTATCCTATCCTCTATCCTATCCTATCGTCTATCCTATCCTATCCTCTATCCTTTCCTATCCTCTATCCTATCCAATCCTCTATCCTATCCTCTATCCTATCCTCTATCCGATCCTATCTTCTATCCTATCCTATCCTCTATCATATCCTATCCTCTATCCTATCCTATCCTCTATCCTATCTTATCCTCTATCTTATCCTATCCTCTATCCTATCCTATCATCTATCCTATCCTATCTTCTATCCTATCCTATCCTCTATCATATCCTATCCTCTATCCTATCCTATCCTCTATCCTACCCTATCCTCTATCCTATCCTATCCTCTATCCTATCCTATCCTCTATCCTATCCTATCCTCTACAATATCGTATCCTCTATCATATCCTTTCCTCTTTCCTATAATATCATCTATCCTATCGTATCCTCTATCTTATCCTATCCTCTATCCTATCCTATCATCTATCCTATCCTATCCTCTATCCTATCCTATCCTCTATCCTATCCTATCCTCTATCATATCCTATCCTCTATCCTATGCTATCGTCTATCCTATCATATCCTCTATCATATCCTATCCTCTATCCTCTCCTATCCTCAATCCTATCCTATCCTCTATCCTATCCTATCCTCTATCACATCCTATCCTCTATCCTCTCCTATCCTCTATCCTATCCTATCCTCTACCCTATCCTACCCTCTATCCTATCCTTTCGTATCCTCTATCGCATCCTATCCTCTATCATATCCTATCCTCTATCCTCTCCTATCCTCTATCCTATCCTATCCTCTATCCTATCCTACCCTCTATCCTATCCTTTCGTATCCTCTATCGCATCCTATCCTCTATCCTATCCTATCCTCTATCCTATCCTATCCTCTATACTATCCTATCCTCTATCCTATCCTCTATACTATCCTATCCTCTATCCTATCCTATCCTCTATCCTATCCTCTATCATATCCTATCCTCTATCCTATCCTATCCTCTATCCTATCCTATCCTATCCTCTATCCTAACCTATCCTCTATCCTATCCTATTCTCCCTCCTATCCTATCTTATCCTCTACCGCCTCCTATCCTGTATCCGATCCAATCCCGTAGCGTCTACCGTATCATATTCTCTATCCTATCCAATCCTCTATCCTATCCGATCCACTATCATATCCTATCCTCTATCCTATCCTATCCTCTATAATATCGTATCCTCTATCATATCCTATCCTCATTCCTATAATATCATCTGTCCTATCCTATCCTCTATCCTATCCAATCCCCTATCCTATCCTCTATCGTATCCTATGCTCTATCCTATCCTATCCTCTATCCTATCCTATCCTCTATCCTATCCTATCCTCTATCCTATCCTTTCGTATCCTCTATCGTATCCTATCCTCTATCCTATCCTATCGAATCCTCTATCGTATCCTATCCTCTATCCTATCCTATTCTATCATCTATCCTATCCTATCCTCTATCCTATCCTATCCTATCCTCTATCGTATCCTATCCTCTATCCTATCCTATCCTCTATCCAATCCTATCCTCTATCCTATCCTATCCTCTATCCTCTCCTATCCTCAATCCTATCCTATCCTCTATCCTATCCTATCCTCTATCCTATCCTATCCTCTATCATATCCTATCCTCTATCCTATCCTATCCTCTATCCTATCTTATCCTCTATCTTATCCTATCTTCTATCCTATCCTATCATCTATCCTATCCTATCTTCTATCCTATCCTATCCTCTATCATATCCTATCCTCTATCCTATCCTATCCTCTATCCTATCCTATGCTCTATCCTATCCTATCCTCTATCCTATCCTATCCTCTATCCTATCCTATCCTCTATCCTATCGTACCCTCTATCGTATCCTATCCTCTATCCTATCCTATCCTCTATCCTATCCTATCCTCTATACTATCCTATCCTCTATCGTCTCCTATCCTGTATCCGATCCAATCCCCTATCCTCTATCCTATCCTATTCTCTATCCTATCCTCATTCCTATCGTATCCTCTATCCTATCCTATCCTCTATCCTATCCTATCCTCTGTCCTGTCCTATCCTCTATCCTATCCTATTCTCTATCCTATCCTATCGTATCCTCTATCCTATCCTATCCTCTATCCTATCCTATCCTCTATCCTATCCTATCCTCTATCCTATCCTATCCTCTATCCTATCCTATCCTCTATCCTATCCTATCGTATCCTCTATCCTATCCTATCCTCTATCATATCCTATCATCTATCCTATCCTATCCTCTATCCTATCCTATCCTCTATCCTATCCTACCCTCTACCCTATCCTATCCTATCCTCTATCCTATCCTATCATCTATCCTATCCTATCCTCTATCCTATCCTATCCTCTATCATATCCTATCCTCTATCCTATCCTATACTCTATCCTATCTTATCCTCTATCTTATCCTATCCTCTATCCTATCCTCTATCCTATCCACTATCCTATCCTATCCTTTATTCTATCCAATCCCCTATCCTATCCTCTATCCGATCCTATCCTCTATCCTATCCTATCCTCTATCCTATCCTATCCTCTATCTTATCCTATCCTCTATCCTATCCTATCATCTATCCTATCCTATCCTCTATCCTATCCTATCCTGTACCATATCCTATCCACTATCATATCCTATCCTCTATCCTATCCTATCCTCTATCCTATCCTATCCTCTATCCTATCCTATCGTATCCTCTATCGTATCCTATCCTCTATCCTATCCTATCGTATCCTCTATCGTATCCTATCCTCTACCCTATCCTATACTCTATCCTATCCAATCCCCTATCCATTCCTCTATCCTAACCTATCCTCTATATTATCCTATCCTCTATCCTATAGTATCATCTATCCTATCCTATCCTCTATCCTATCCTATCCTCTACCCTATTCTATCCTCTATCCTATCCTATCCTCTATCCTATCCTATCCTCTATCCTATCCTATCCTCTATCCCATCCTATCCTCTATCCTATCCTATCCTCTATCCTATCCTATCCTCTATCCTATCCTATCCTCTACAATATCGTATCCTCTATCATATCCTTTCCTCTTTCCTATAATATCATCTATCCAATCCTATCCTCTATCTTATCCTATCCTCTATCCTATCCTATCATCTATCCTATCCTATCCTCTATCCTATCCTATCCTCTATCCTATCCTATCCTCTATCCTATCCTATCGTATCCTCTATCGTATCCTATCCTCTATCCTATCCTATCCTCTATCCTATCCAATCCCCTATCCTATCCTCTATCCGATACTATCCTCTATCTTATCGTATCCTCTATCCTATCCTATCATCTATCCTATCCTATCCTCTATCCTATCCTATCCTCTATCATATCATATCCTCTATCCTATCCTATCCTCTATCCTATCCTATCCTATCCTCTATCCTATCCTATCCTCTATCCTATCCTATCGTATCCTCTATCGTATCCTATCCTCTATCCTATCCTATCCTCTATCCTATCCATTCCCCTATCCTATCCTCTATCCGATACTATCCTCTATCTTATCCTATCCTCTATCCTATCCTATCATCTATCCTATCCTATCCTCTATCCTATCCTATCCTCTATCATATCCTATCCTCTATCCTATCCTATACTCTATCCTATCTTATCCTCTATCTTATCCTATCCTCTATCCTATCCTCTATCCTATCCTATCCTTATTCTATACAATCCCCTATCCTATCCTCTATCCGATCCTATCCTCTATCCTATCCTATCCTCTATCCTATCCTATCCCCTATCCTATCCTATCCTCTATCCCATCCTATCCTCTATCCTATCCTATCCTCTATCCTATCCTATCCTCTATCCTATCCTATCCTCTATCCTATCCTATCCTCTATCCTATCCTATCCTCTATCCTATCCTATCCTCTATCCTATCCTATCCACTACAATATCGTATCCTCTATCATATCCTTTCCTCTTTCCTATAATATCATCTATCCTATCCTATCCTCTATCTTATCCTATCCTCTATCCTATCCTATCATCTATCCTATCCTATTATCTATCCTATCCTATCCTCTATCCTATCCTATCCTCTATCCTATCCTATCCTCTATCCTATCCTATCCTCTATCCTATCCTATCCACTACAATATCGTATCCTCTATCATATCCTTTCCTCTTTCCTATAATATCATCTATCCTATCCTATCATCTATCTTATCCTATCCTCTATCCTATCCTGTCATCTATCCTATACTATCCTCTATCCTATCCTATCCTCTATCCTATCCTATCCTCTATCATATCCTATCCTCTATCCTATCCTATCCTCTATCCTATCTTATCCTCTATCTTATCCTATCCTCTATCCTATCCTATCATCTATCCTATCCTATCTTCTATCCTATCCTATCCTCTATCATATCCTATCCTCTATCCTATCCTATCCTCTATCATACCCTATCCTCTATCATATCCTATCCTCTATCCTATCCTATCCTCTATCCTCTCCTATCCTCTATCCTATCCTATCCTCTATCCTATACTATCCTCTATCCTATCATATCCTCTATCCTATCCTATCCTCTATCCTATCCTATCCTATCCTCTATCCTATCCTATCCTCTATCCTATCCTATCGTATCCTCTATCGTATCCTATCCTCTATCCTATCCTATCCTCTATCCTATCCAATCCCCTATCCTATCCTCTATCCGATCCTATCCTCTATCTTATCCTATCCTCTATCCTATCCTATCATCTATCCTATCCTATCCTCTATCCTATGCTATCCTCTATCATATCCTATCCTCTATCCTATCCTATACTCTATCCTATCTTATCCTCTATCTCATCCTATCCTCTATCCTATCCTCTATCCTATCCTATCCTTTATTCTATCCAATCCCCTATCCTATCCTCTATCCGATCCTATCCTCTATCCTATCCTATCCTCTATCCTATCCTATCCTCTATCCGATCCTATCCTCTATCCTATCCTATCCTCTATCCTATCCTATCCTCTATCCTATCCTATCCTCTATCCCATCCTATCCTCTATCCTATCCTATCCTCTATCCTATCCTATACTCTATCCTATCCTATCCTCTATCCTATCCTATCCTCTATCCTATCCTATCCTCTACAATATCGTATCCTCTATCCTATCCTTTCCTCTTTCCTATAATATCATCTATCCTATCCTATCCTCTATCTTATCCTATCCTCTATCCTATCCTATCATCTATCCTATCCTATTATCTATCCTATCCTATCCTCTATCCTATCCTATCCTCTATCCTATCCTATCCTCTATCCTATCCTATCCTCTATCCTATCCTATCCTCTACAATATCGTATCCTCTATCATATCCTTTCCTCTTTCCTATAATATCATCTATCCTATCCTATCCTCTATCTTATCCTATCCTCTATCCTATCCTATCATCTATCCTATACTATCCTCTATCCTATCCTATCCTCTATCCTATCCTACCCTCTATCATATCCTATACTCTATCCTATCTTATCCTCTATCTTATCCTATCCTCTATCCTATCCTCTATCCTATCCTATCCTTTATTCTATCCAATCCCCTATCCTATCCTCTATCCGATCCTATCCTCTATCCTATCCTATCCTCTATCCTATCCTATCCTCTATCCGATCCTATCCTCTATCCTATCCTATCCTCTATCCTATCCTATCCTCTATCCTATCCTATCCTCTATCCCATCCTATCCTCTATCCTATCCTATCCTCTATCCTATCCTATCCTCTATCCTATCCTATCCTCTATCCTATCCTATCCTCTATCCTATCCTATCCTCTACAATATCGTATCCTCTATCCTATCCTTTCCTCTTTCCTATAATATCATCTATCCTATCCTATCCTCTATCTTATCCTATCCTCTATCCTATCCTATCATCTATCCTATCCTATTATCTATCCTATCCTATCCTCTATCCTATCCTATCCTCTATCCTATCCTATCCTCTATCCTATCCTATCCTCTATCCTATCCTATCCTCTATCCTATCCTATCCTCTATCCTATCCTATCCTCTACAATATCGTATCCTCTATCATATCCTTTCCTCTTTCCTATAATATCATCTATCCTATCCTATCCTCTATCTTATCCTATCCTCTATCCTATCCTATCATCTATCCTATACTATCCTCTATCCTATCCTATCCTCTATCCTATCCTATCCTCTATCCTATCCTATCCTCTATTCTATCCTATCCTCTATCCTATCCTATCCTCTATCCTATCCTATCCTCTATCCCATCCTATCCTCTATCCTATCCTATCCTCTATCCTATCCTATCCTCTATTCTATCCTATCCTCTATCCTATCCTATCCTCTATCCTATCCTATCCTCTACAATATCGTATCCTCTATCCTATCCTTTCCTCTTTCCTATAATATCATCTATCCTATCCTATCCTCTATCTTATCCTATCCTCTATCCTATCCTATCATCTATCCTATCCTATTATCTATCCTATCCTATCCTCTATCCTATCCTATCCTCTATCCTATCCTATCCTCTATCCTATCCTATCCTCTATCCTATCCTATCCTCTACAATATCGTATCCTCTATCATATCCTTTCCTCTTTCCTATAATATCATCTATCCTATCCTATACTCTATCTTATCCTATCCTCTATCCTATCCTATCATCTATCCTATACTATCCTCTATCCTATCCTATCCTCTATCCTATCCTATCCTCTATTATATATCCTATCCTCTATCCTATCCTATCCTCTATCCTATCTTATCCTCTATCTTATCCTATCCTCTATCCTATCCTATCCTCTATCCTATCCTATCCTCTATCCTATCCTATCCTCTATCCTATCCTATCCTCTATCCTATCCTATCCTCTATCCTATCCTATCCTCTACAATATCGTATCCTCTATCATATCCTTTCCTCTTTCCTATAATATCATCTATCCTATCCTATCCTCTATCCTATCCTACCCTCTATCCTATCCTTTCGTATCCTCTATCGCATCCTATCCTCTATCCTATCCTATACTCTATCTTATCCTATTCTCTATACTATCCTATCCTCTATCCTATCCTATCCTCTATCCTATCCTATCCTCTATCATATCCTATCCTCTATCCTCTCCTATCCTCTATCCTATCCTATCCTCTATCCTATCCTACCCTCTATCCTATCCTTTCGTATCCTCTATCGCATCCTATCCTCTATCCTATCCTATCCTCTATCCTATCCTATCCTCTATACTATCCTATCCTCTATCCTATCCTATCCTCTATACTATCCTATCCTCTATCCTATCCTATCCTATCCTCTATCCTATGCTATCGTCTATCCTATCCTATCCTCTATCCTATCCTACAGTCTATCCTATCCTATCGTATCCTATCCTCTATCCTATCCTATCCTCTATTATATCCTATCCCCTATACTATCCTATCATCTATCCTACCCTATCCTCTATCCTATCCTATCCTCTATCCTATCCTATCCTCTATCCTATCCTATCCTCTATCCTAACCTATCCTCTATCCTATCCTATTCTCCATCCTATCCTATTCTATCCTCTACCGCCTCCTATCCTGTATCCGATCCAATCCCCTATCGTCTACCGTATCATATTCTCTATCCTATCCAATCCTCTATCCTATCCGATCCACTATCATATCCTATCCTCTATCCTATCCTATCCTCTATCCTATCCTATCCTCTATCCTATCCTATCCTCTATCCTATCCTATCCTCTATCCTATCCTCTATCCTATCCTCTATCCTATCCTATCGTATCCTCTATCGTATCCTATCCTCTATCCTATCCTATCGTATCCTCTATCGTATCCTATCCTCTATCCTATCCTATCGTATCCTCTATCCTATCCTATCGTATCCTCTATCCTATACTATCCTCTATCCTATCATATCCTCTATCCTATCCTATCCTCTATCCTATCCTATCCTATCCTCTATCCTATCCTATCATCTATCCTATCCTATTATCTATCCTATCCTATCCTCTATCCTATCCTATCCTCTATCCTATCCTATCCTCTATCCTATCCTATCCTCTATCCTATCCTATCCTCTATCCTATCCTATCCTCTATCCTATCCTATCCTCTATCCTATCCTATCCTCTACAATATCGTATCCTCTATCATATCCTTTCCTCTTTCCTATAATATCATCTATCCTATCCTATCCTCTATCCTATCCTACCCTCTATCCTATCCTTTCGTATCCCCTATCGCATCCTATCCTCTATCCTATCCTATACTCTATCTTATCCTATTCTCTATACTATCCTATCCTCTATCCTATCCTATCCTCTATCCTATCCTATGCTCTATCATATCCTATCCTCTATCCTCTCCTATCCTCTATCCTATCCTATCCTCTATCCTATCCTACCCTCTATCCTATCCTTTCGTATCCTATATCGCATCCTATCCTCTATCCTATCCTATCCTCTATCCTATCCTATCCTCTATACTATCCTATCCTCTATCCTATCCTATCCTCTATACTATCCGATCCTCTATCCTATCCTATCCTATCCTCTATCCTATGCTATCGTCTATCCTATCCTATCCTCTATCCTATCCTACAGTCTATCCTATCCTATCGTATCCTATCCTCTATCCTATCCTATCCTCTATTATATCCTATCCCCTATACTATCCTATCATCTATCCTACCCTATCCTCTATCCTACCCTATCCTCTATCCTATCCTATCCTCTATCCTATCCTATCCTCTATCCTATCCTATCCTCTATCCTAACCTATCCTCTATCCTATCCTATTCTCCATCCTATCCTATTCTATCCTCTACCGCCTCCTATCCTGTATCCGATCCAATCCCCTATCGTCTACCGTATCATATTCTCTATCCTATCCAATCCTCTATCCTATCCTATCCACTATCATATCCTATCCTCTATCCTATCCTATCCTCTATCCTATCCTATCCTCTATCCTATCCTATCCTCTATCCTATCCTCTATCCTATCCTATCGTATCCTCTATCGTATCCTATCCTCTATCCTATCCTATCGTATCCTCTATCGTATCCTATCCTCTATCCTATCCTATCGTATCCTCTATCCTATCCTATCCTCTATCCTATCCTATCCTCTATCCTATCCTATCCTATC
Organism: Halictus rubicundus; assembly: GCF_050948215.1. Lineage (NCBI taxonomy): Eukaryota > Metazoa > Arthropoda > Insecta > Hymenoptera > Halictidae > Halictus > Halictus rubicundus. The sequence goes on from NW_027488810.1 coordinate 277,623, forward strand.
CTCTATCCTAACCTATCCTCTATCCTATCCTATTCTCCCTCCTATCCTATCCTATCCTCTTTCGCCTCCTATCCTGTATCCGATCCAATCCCGTAGCGTCTACCGTATCATATTCTCTATCCTATCCAATCCTCTATCCTATCCGATCCACTATCATATCCTATCCTCTATCCTATCCTATCCTCTATAATATCGTATCCTCTATCATATCCTATCCTCATTCCTATAATATCATCTGTCCTATCCTATCCTCTATCCTATCCAATCCCCTATCCTATCCTCTATCCTATCCTATCCTCTGTCCTATCCTATCCTATCCTCTATCCTATCCTATCATCTATCCTATCCTATCCTCCATCCTATCCTATCCTCTATCCTATCCTATCCACTATCCTCTCTTATCCTCAATCCTATCCTATCCTCTATCCTATCCTATCCTCTATCTTATCCTATCCTGTATCCTATCCAATCCTCTATCCTATCCTCTATCCGATCCTATCTTCTATCCTATCCTATCCTCTATCATATCCTATCCTCTATCCTATCCTATCCTCTATCCTATCTGATCCTCTATCTTATCCTATCCTCTATCCTATCCTATCCTCTATCCTATCCTATCCTATCCTCTATCCTAACCTATCCTCTATCCTATCCTATTCTCCCTCCTATCCTATCCTATCCTCTACCGCCTCCTATCCTGTATCCGATCCAATCCCGTAGCGTCTACCGTATCATATTCTCTATCCTATCCAATCCTCTATCCTATCCGATCCACTATCATATCCTATCCTCTATCCTATCCTATCCTCTATAATATCGTATCCTCTATCATATCCTATCCTCATTCCTATAATATCATCTGTCCTATCCTATCATCTATCCTATCCAATCCCCTATCCTATCCTCTATCGTATCCTATGCTCTATCCTATCCTATCCTCTATCCTATCCTATCCTCTATCCTATCCTATCCTCTATCCTATCCTTTCGTATCCTCTATCGTATCCTATCCTCTATCCTATCCTATCCTATCCTCTATCCTATCCTTTCGTATCCTCTATCGTATCCTATCCTCTATCCTATCCTATCCTATCCTCTATACTATCCTATCCTCTATCCTATCCTATCCTATCCTCTATCCTATGCTATCGTCTATCCTATCCTATCCTCTATCCTATCCTACAGTCTATCCTATCCTATCGTATCCTATCCTCTATCCTATCCTATCCTCTATTATATCCTATCCCCTATACTATCCTATCATCTATCCTACCCTATCCTCTATCCTATCCTATCCTCTATCCTATCCTATCCTCTATCCTATCCTATCCTCTATCCTAACCTATCCTCTATCCTATCCTATTCTCCATCCTATCCTATTCTATCCTCTACCGCCTCCTATCCTGTATCCGATCCAATCCCCTATCGTCTACCGTATCATATTCTCTATCCTATCCAATCCTCTATCCTAACCGATCCACTATCATATCCTATCCTCTATCCTATCCTATCCTCTATCCTATCCTATCCTCTATCCTATCCTATCCTCTATCCTATCCTATCCTCTATCCTATCCTATCCTCTATCCTATCCTATCCTCTATCCTATCCTATCCTCTATCCTATCCTCTATCCTATCCTATCGTATCCTCTATCGTATCCTATCCTCTATCCTATCCTATCGTATCCTCTATCGTATCCTATCCTCTATCCTATCCTATCGTATCCTCTATCCTATCCTATCGTATCCTCTATCCTATCCTATCCTCTATACTATCCTATACTCTATCCTATCCTATCCTATCCTCTATCCTATCCTATCCTATCCTCTATCTTATCCTATCCTCTATCCTATCCTATCATCTATCCTATCCTATCCTCTATCCTATTCTATCCTCTACCCTATCCTATCCTCTATCCTATCCTATCCTCTATCCTATCCTATCCTCTATCCTATCCAATCCTCTATCCTATCCTCTATCGTATCCTATCCTCTATCCTATACTATCCTATCCTCTATCCTATCCTATCCTCTATCCTATCCTATCCTATCCTCTATCTTATCCTATCCTCTATCCTATCCTATCATCTATCATATCCTATCCTCTATCCTATCCTATCCTCTATCCTATCTGATCCTCTATCTTATCCTATCCTCTATCCTATCCTATCCTCTATCCTATCCTATCCTATCCTCTATCCTAACCTATCCTCTATCCTATCCTATTCTCCCTCCTATCCTATCCTATCCTCTACCGCCTCCTATCCTGTATCCGATCCAATCCCGTAGCGTCTACCGTATCATATTCTCTATCCTATCCAATCCTCTATCCTATCCGATCCACTATCATATCCTATCCTCTATCCTATCCTATCCTCTATAATATCGTATCCTCTATCATATCCTATCCTCATTCCTATAATATCATCTGTCCTATCCTATCCTCTATCCTATCCAATCCCCTATCCTATCCTCTATCGTATCCTATGCTCTATCCTATCCTATCCTCTATCCTATCATATCCTCTATCCTATCCTATCCTCTATCCTATCCTTTCGTATCCTCTATCGTATCCTATCCTCTATCCTATCCTATCGTATCCTCTATCGTATCCTATCCTCTATCCTATCCTATCCTATCATCTATCCTATCCTATCCTCTATCCTATCCTATCCTGTCCTCTATCCTATCCTATCATCTATCCTATCCTATCCTCTATCCTATCCTATCCTCTACCATATCCTATCCACTATCATATCCTATCCTCTATCCTATCCTATCCTCTATCCTATCCTATCGTATCCTCTATCGTATCCTATCCTCTATCCTATCCTATCGTATCCTCTATCGTATCCTATCCTCTACCCTATCCTATACTCTATCCTATCCAATCCCCTATCCATTCCTCTATCCTAACCTATCCTCTATATTATCCTATCCTCTATCCTATAGTATCATCTATCCTATCCTATCCTCTATCCTATCCTATCCTCTACCCTATCCTATCCTCTATCCTATCCTATCCTCTATCCTATCCTATCCTCTATCCTATCCTCTATCCGATCCTATCCTCTATCTTATCCTATCCTCTATCCTATCCTATCATCTATCCTATCCTATCCTCTATCCTATCCTATCCTCTATCATATCCTATCCTCTATCCTATCCTATACTCTATCCTATCTTATCCTCTATCTTATCCTATCTTCTATCCTATCCTCTATCCTATCCTATCCTTTATTCTATCCAATCCCCTATCCTATCCTCTATCCGATCCTATCCTCTATCCTATCCTATCCTCTATCCTATCCTATCCTCTATCCGATCCTATCCTCTATCCTATCCTATCCTCTATCCTATCCTATCCTCTATCCTATCCTATCCTCTATCCCATCCTATCCTCTATCCTATCCTATCCTCTATCCTGTCCTATCCTCTGTCCTGTCCTATCCTCTATCCTATCCTATTCTCTATCCTATCCTATCGTATCCTCTATCCTATCCTATCCTCTATCCTATCCTATCCTCTATCCTATCCTATCCTCTATCCTATCCTATCCTCTATCCTATCCTATCCTCTATCCTATCCTATCCTCTATCCTATCCTATCCTCTATCATATCCTATCCTCTATCCTATCCTATCCTCTATCCTATCTTATCCTCTATCTTATCCTATCCTCTATCCTATCCTATCATCTATCCTATCCTATCTTCTATCCTATCCTATCCTCTATCATATCCTATCATCTATCCTATCCTATACTCTATCCTATCCTATCCTCTATCCTATCCTACCCTCTATCCTATCCTATCCTATCCTCTATCCTACCCTATCATCTATCCTATCCTATCCTCTATCCTATCCTATCCTCTATCATATCCTATCCTCTATCCTATCCTATACTCTATCCTATCTTATCCTCTATCTTATCCTATCCTCTATCCTATCCTCTATCCTATCCTCTATCCTATCCTATCCTTTATTCTATCCAATCCCCTATCCTATCCTCTATCCGATCCTATCCTCTATCCTATCCTATCCTCTATCCTATCCTATCCTCTATCTTATCCTATCCTCTATCCTATCCTATCATCAATCCTATCCTATCCTCTATCCTATCCTATCCTCTATCATATCCTATCCTCTATCATATCCTATCCTCTATCCTATCCAATCCTCTATCCTATCCTATCCTCTATCCTATCCTATCGTATCCTCTATCCTATCCTATCCTATCCTCTATCCTATCCTATACTCTATCCTATCTTATCCTCTATCTTATCCTATCCTCTATCCTATCCTCTATCCTATCCTATCCTCTATCCTATCCTATCCTCCATCCTATCCTATCGTATCCTCTATCGTATCCTATCCTCTATCCTATCCTATCGTATCCTCTATCGTATCCTATCCTCTATCCTATCCTATCCTCTATCCTATCCAATCCCCTATCCTATCCTCTATCCTAACCTATCCTCTATCTTATCCTATCCTCTATCCTATAGTATCATCTATCCTATCCTATCCTCTATCCTATCCTATCCTCTACCCTATCCTATCCTCTATCCTATCTTATCCTCTCTCCTATCCTATCCTCTATCCTATCCTATCCTCTATCCTATCCTATCCTCTATCCTATCCTATCGTACCCTCTATCGTATCCTATCCTCTATCCTATCCTATCCTCTATCCTATCCTATCATCTATACTATCCTATCCTCTATCGTCTCCTATCCTGTATCCGATCCAATCCCCTATCCTCTATCCTATCCTATTCTCTATCCTATCCTCATTCCTATCGTATCCTCTATCATATCCTATCCTCTATCCTATCCTATCCTCTATCCTATCTTATCCTCTATCTTATCCTATCCTCTATCCTATCCTATCATCTATCCTATCCTATCTTCTATCCTATCCTATCCTCTATCATATCCTATCCTCTATCCTATCCTATCCTCTATCATACCCTATCCTCTATCATATCCTATCCTCTATCCTATCCTATCCTCTATCCTCTCCTATCCTCTATCCTATCCTATCCTCTATCCTATACTATCCTCTATCCTATCATATCCTCTATCCTATCCTATCCTCTATCCTATCCTATCCTATCCTCTATCCTATCCTATCCTCTATCCTATCCTATCGTATCCTCTATCGTATCCTATCCTCTATCCTATCCTATCCTCTATCCTATCCAATCCCCTATCCTATCCTCTATCCGATCCTATCCTCTATCTTATCCTATCCTCTATCCTATCCTATCATCTATCCTATCCTATCCTCTATCCTATGCTATCCTCTATCATATCCTATCCTCTATCCTATCCTATACTCTATCCTATCTTATCCTCTATCTCATCCTATCCTCTATCCTATCCTCTATCCTATCCTATCCTTTATTCTATCCAATCCCCTATCCTATCCTCTATCCGATCCTATCCTCTATCCTATCCTATCCTCTATCCTATCCTATCCTCTATACTATCCTATCCTCTATCCTATCCTATCCTCTATACTATCCGATCCTCTATCCTATCCTATCCTATCCTCTATCCTATGCTATCGTCTATCCTATCCTATCCTCTATCCTATCCTACAGTCTATCCTATCCTATCGTATCCTATCCTCTATCCTATCCTATCCTCTATTATATCCTATCCCCTATACTATCCTATCATCTATCCTACCCTATCCTCTATCCTACCCTATCCTCTATCCTATCCTATCCTCTATCCTATCCTATCCTCTATCCTATCCTATCCTCTATCCTAACCTATCCTCTATCCTATCCTATTCTCCATCCTATCCTATTCTATCCTCTACCGCCTCCTATCCTGTATCCGATCCAATCCCCTATCGTCTACCGTATCATATTCTCTATCCTATCCAATCCTCTATCCTATCCTATCCACTATCATATCCTATCCTCTATCCTATCCTATCCTCTATCCTATCCTATCCTCTATCCTATCCTATCCTCTATCCTATCCTCTATCCTATCCTATCGTATCCTCTATCGTATCCTATCCTCTATCCTATCCTATCGTATCCTCTATCGTATCCTATCCTCTATCCTATCCTATCGTATCCTCTATCCTATCCTATCCTCTATCCTATCCTATCCTCTATCCTATCCTATCCTATCCTCTATCCTAACCTATCCTCTATCCTATCCTATTCTCCCTCCTATCCTATCCTATCCTCTTTCGCCTCCTATCCTGTATCCGATCCAATCCCGTAGCGTCTACCGTATCATATTCTCTATCCTATCCAATCCTCTATCCTATCCGATCCACTATCATATCCTATCCTCTATCCTATCCTATCCTCTATAATATCGTATCCTCTATCATATCCTATCCTCATTCCTATAATATCATCTGTCCTATCCTATCCTCTATCCTATCCAATCCCCTATCCTATCCTCTATCCTATCCTATCCTCTGTCCTATCCTATCCTATCCTCTATCCTATCCTATCATCTATCCTATCCTATCCTCCATCCTATCCTATCCTCTATCCTATCCTATCCACTATCCTCTCTTATCCTCAATCCTATCCTATCCTCTATCCTATCCTATCCTCTATCTTATCCTATCCTGTATCCTATCCAATCCTCTATCCTATCCTCTATCCGATCCTATCTTCTATCCTATCCTATCCTCTATCATATCCTATCCTCTATCCTATCCTATCCTCTATCCTATCTGATCCTCTATCTTATCCTATCCTCTATCCTATCCTATCCTCTATCCTATCCTATCCTATCCTCTATCCTAACCTATCCTCTATCCTATCCTATTCTCCCTCCTATCCTATCCTATCCTCTACCGCCTCCTATCCTGTATCCGATCCAATCCCGTAGCGTCTACCGTATCATATTCTCTATCCTATCCAATCCTCTATCCTATCCGATCCACTATCATATCCTATCCTCTATCCTATCCTATCCTCTATAATATCGTATCCTCTATCATATCCTATCCTCATTCCTATAATATCATCTGTCCTATCCTATCATCTATCCTATCCAATCCCCTATCCTATCCTCTATCGTATCCTATGCTCTATCCTATCCTATCCTCTATCCTATCCTATCCTCTATCCTATCCTATCCTCTATCCTATCCTTTCGTATCCTCTATCGTATCCTATCCTCTATCCTATCCTATCCTATCCTCTATCCTATCCTTTCGTATCCTCTATCGTATCCTATCCTCTATCCTATCCTATCCTATCCTCTATACTATCCTATCCTCTATCCTATCCTATCCTATCCTCTATCCTATGCTATCGTCTATCCTATCCTATCCTCTATCCTATCCTACAGTCTATCCTATCCTATCGTATCCTATCCTCTATCCTATCCTATCCTCTATTATATCCTATCCCCTATACTATCCTATCATCTATCCTACCCTATCCTCTATCCTATCCTATCCTCTATCCTATCCTATCCTCTATCCTATCCTATCCTCTATCCTAACCTATCCTCTATCCTATCCTATTCTCCATCCTATCCTATTCTATCCTCTACCGCCTCCTATCCTGTATCCGATCCAATCCCCTATCGTCTACCGTATCATATTCTCTATCCTATCCAATCCTCTATCCTAACCGATCCACTATCATATCCTATCCTCTATCCTATCCTATCCTCTATCCTATCCTATCCTCTATCCTATCCTATCCTCTATCCTATCCTATCCTCTATCCTATCCTATCCTCTATCCTATCCTATCCTCTATCCTATCCTATCCTCTATCCTATCCTCTATCCTATCCTATCGTATCCTCTATCGTATCCTATCCTCTATCCTATCCTATCGTATCCTCTATCGTATCCTATCCTCTATCCTATCCTATCGTATCCTCTATCCTATCCTATCGTATCCTCTATCCTATCCTATCCTCTATACTATCCTATACTCTATCCTATCCTATCCTATCCTCTATCCTATCCTATCCTATCCTCTATCTTATCCTATCCTCTATCCTATCCTATCATCTATCCTATCCTATCCTCTATCCTATTCTATCCTCTACCCTATCCTATCCTCTATCCTATCCTATCCTCTATCCTATCCTATCCTCTATCCTATCCAATCCTCTATCCTATCCTCTATCGTATCCTATCCTCTATCCTATACTATCCTATCCTCTATCCTATCCTATCCTCTATCCTATCCTATCCTATCCTCTATCTTATCCTATCCTCTATCCTATCCTATCATCTATCATATCCTATCCTCTATCCTATCCTATCCTCTATCCTATCTGATCCTCTATCTTATCCTATCCTCTATCCTATCCTATCCTCTATCCTATCCTATCCTATCCTCTATCCTAACCTATCCTCTATCCTATCCTATTCTCCCTCCTATCCTATCCTATCCTCTACCGCCTCCTATCCTGTATCCGATCCAATCCCGTAGCGTCTACCGTATCATATTCTCTATCCTATCCAATCCTCTATCCTATCCGATCCACTATCATATCCTATCCTCTATCCTATCCTATCCTCTATAATATCGTATCCTCTATCATATCCTATCCTCATTCCTATAATATCATCTGTCCTATCCTATCCTCTATCCTATCCAATCCCCTATCCTATCCTCTATCGTATCCTATGCTCTATCCTATCCTATCCTCTATCCTATCGTATCCTCTATCCTATCCTATCCTCTATCCTATCCTTTCGTATCCTCTATCGTATCCTATCCTCTATCCTATCCTATCGTATCCTCTATCGTATCCTATCCTCTATCCTATCCTATCCTATCATCTATCCTATCCTATCCTCTATCCTATCCTATCCTGTCCTCTATCCTATCCTATCATCTATCCTATCCTATCCTCTATCCTATCCTATCCTCTACCATATCCTATCCACTATCATATCCTATCCTCTATCCTATCCTATCCTCTATCCTATCCTATCGTATCCTCTATCGTATCCTATCCTCTATCCTATCCTATCGTATCCTCTATCGTATCCTATCCTCTACCCTATCCTATACTCTATCCTATCCAATCCCCTATCCATTCCTCTATCCTAACCTATCCTCTATATTATCCTATCCTCTATCCTATAGTATCATCTATCCTATCCTATCCTCTATCCTATCCTATCCTCTACCCTATCCTATCCTCTATCCTATCCTATCCTCTATCCTATCCTATCCTCTATCCTATCCTCTATCCGATCCTATCCTCTATCTTATCCTATCCTCTATCCTATCCTATCATCTATCCTATCCTATCCTCTATCCTATCCTATCCTCTATCATATCCTATCCTCTATCCTATCCTATACTCTATCCTATCTTATCCTCTATCTTATCCTATCTTCTATCCTATCCTCTATCCTATCCTATCCTTTATTCTATCCAATCCCCTATCCTATCCTCTATCCGATCCTATCCTCTATCCTATCCTATCCTCTATCCTATCCTATCCTCTATCCGATCCTATCCTCTATCCTATCCTATCCTCTATCCTATCCTATCCTCTATCCTATCCTATCCTCTATCCCATCCTATCCTCTATCCTATCCTATCCTCTATCCTGTCCTATCCTCTGTCCTGTCCTATCCTCTATCCTATCCTATTCTCTATCCTATCCTATCGTATCCTCTATCCTATCCTATCCTCTATCCTATCCTATCCTCTATCCTATCCTATCCTCTATCCTATCCTATCCTCTATCCTATCCTATCCTCTATCCTATCCTATCCTCTATCCTATCCTATCCTCTATCATATCCTATCCTCTATCCTATCCTATCCTCTATCCTATCTTATCCTCTATCTTATCCTATCCTCTATCCTATCCTATCATCTATCCTATCCTATCTTCTATCCTATCCTATCCTCTATCATATCCTATCATCTATCCTATCCTATACTCTATCCTATCCTATCCTCTATCCTATCCTACCCTCTATCCTATCCTATCCTATCCTCTATCCTACCCTATCATCTATCCTATCCTATCCTCTATCCTATCCTATCCTCTATCATATCCTATCCTCTATCCTATCCTATACTCTATCCTATCTTATCCTCTATCTTATCCTATCCTCTATCCTATCCTCTATCCTATCCTCTATCCTATCCTATCCTTTATTCTATCCAATCCCCTATCCTATCCTCTATCCGATCCTATCCTCTATCCTATCCTATCCTCTATCCTATCCTATCCTCTATCTTATCCTATCCTCTATCCTATCCTATCATCAATCCTATCCTATCCTCTATCCTATCCTATCCTCTATCATATCCTATCCTCTATCATATCCTATCCTCTATCCTATCCAATCCTCTATCCTATCCTATCCTCTATCCTATCCTATCGTATCCTCTATCCTATCCTATCCTATCCTCTATCCTATCCTATACTCTATCCTATCTTATCCTCTATCTTATCCTATCCTCTATCCTATCCTCTATCCTATCCTATCCTCTATCCTATCCTATCCTCCATCCTATCCTATCGTATCCTCTATCGTATCCTATCCTCTATCCTATCCTATCGTATCCTCTATCGTATCCTATCCTCTATCCTATCCTATCCTCTATCCTATCCAATCCCCTATCCTATCCTCTATCCTAACCTATCCTCTATCTTATCCTATCCTCTATCCTATAGTATCATCTATCCTATCCTATCCTCTATCCTATCCTATCCTCTACCCTATCCTATCCTCTATCCTATCTTATCCTCTCTCCTATCCTATCCTCTATCCTATCCTATCCTCTATCCTATCCTATCCTCTATCCTATCCTATCGTACCCTCTATCGTATCCTATCCTCTATCCTATCCTATCCTCTATCCTATCCTATCATCTATACTATCCTATCCTCTATCGTCTCCTATCCTGTATCCGATCCAATCCCCTATCCTCTATCCTATCCTATTCTCTATCCTATCCTCATTCCTATCGTATCCTCTATCCTATCCTATCCTCTATCCTATCCTATCCGCTGTCCTGTCCTATCCTCTATCCTATCCTATTCTCTATCCTATCCTATCCTATCCTCTATCCTATCCTATCCTCTATCCTATCCTATCGTATCCTCTATCCTATCCTATCCTCTATCCTATCCTATCCTTTATTCTATCCAATCCCCTATCCTATCCTCTATCCTATCTTATCCTCTATCTTATCCTATCCTCTATCCTATCCTATCATCTATCCTATCCTATCTTCTATCCAATCCTATCCTCTATCATATCCTATCCTCTATCCTATCCTATCCTCTATCCTATCCTATCCTCTATCCTATCCTATCCTCTATCCTATCCTATCCTATCCTCTATCCTATCCTATCCTATCCTATCCTCTATCCTATCCTATCCTCTATCCTATCCTATCCTATCCTATCCTCTATCCTATCCTATCCTCTATCCTATCCTATCCTCTATCCTATCCTATCCTCTATCCTATCCTATCCTCTATCCTATCCTATCCTCTATCCTATCCTATCGTATCGTCTATCGTATCCTATCCTCTATCCTATCCTATCCTCTATCCTATCCAATCCCCTATCCTATCCTCTATCCGATCCTATCCTCTATCTTATCCTATCCTCTATCCTATCCTATCATCTATCCTATCCTATCCTCTATCCTATCCTATCCTCTACCCTATCCAATCCTCTATCCTATCCTATCCTCTATCCTATCCTATCCTATCCTCTATCCTATCCTATCCTCTATCATATCCTATCCTCTATCCTATCCTATCCTCTATCCTATCTTATCCTCTATCTTATCCTATCCTCTATCCTATCCTATCATCTATCCTATCCTATCTTCTATCCTATCCTATCCTCTATCATATCCTATCCTCTATCCTATCCTATCCTCTATCCAGTCCTATGCTCTATCCTATCCTATCCTCTATCCTATCCTATCCTCTATCCTATCCTATCCTCTATCCTATCCTATCGTACCCTCTATCGTATCCTATCCTCTATCCTATCCTATCCTCTATCCTATCTTATCCTCTATACTATCCTATCCTCTATCGTCTCCTATCCTGTATCCGATCCAATCCCCTATCCTCTATCCTATCCTATTCTCTATCCTATCCTCATTCCTATCGTATCCTCTATCCTATCCTCTCCTCTATCCTATCCTATCCTCTGTCCTGTCCTATCCTCTATCCTATCCTATTCTCTAACCTATCCTATCGTATCCTCTATCCTATCCTATCCTCTATCCTATCCTATCCTCTATCCTATCCTATCCTCTATCCTATCCTATCCTCTATCCTATCCTATCCTCTATCATATCCTATCCTCTATCCTATCCTATCCTCTATCCTATCTTATCCTCTATCTTATCCTATCCTCTATCCTATCCTATCATCTATCCTATCCTATCTTCTATCCTATCCTATCCTCTATCATATCCTATCATCTATCCTATCCTATACTCTATCCTATCCTATCCTCTATCCTATCCTACCCTCTATCCTATCCTATCCTATCCTCTATCCTATCCTATCCTCTATCATATCCTATCCTCTATCCTATCCTATCCTCTATCCTATCTTATCCTCTATCTTATCCTATCCTCTATCCTATCCTATCATCTATCCTATCCTATCTTCTATCCTATCCTATCCTCTATCATATCCTATCCTCTATCCTATCCTATCCTCTATCCAGTCCTATGCTCTATCCTATCCTCTCCTCTATCCTATCCTATCCTCTGTCCTGTCCTATCCTCTATCCTATCCTATTCTCTAACCTATCCTATCGTATCCTCTATCCTATCCTATCCTCTATCCTATCCTATCCTCTATCATATCCTATCCTCTATCCTATCCTATACTCTATCCTATCTTATCCTCTATCTTATCCTATCCTCTATCCTATCCTCTATCCTATCCTCTATCCTATCCTATCCTTTATTCTATCCAATCCCCTATCCTATCCTCTATCCGATCCTATCCTCTATCCTATCCTATCCTCTATCCTATCCTATCCTCTATCTTATCCTATCCTCTATCCTATCCTATCATCAATCCTATCCTATCCTCTATCCTATCCTATCCTCTATCATATCCTATCCTCTATCATATCCTATCCTCTATCCTATCCAATCCTCTATCCTATCCTATCCTCTATCCTATCCTATCGTATCCTCTATCCTATCCTATCCTATCCTATCCTCTATCCTATCCTATACTCTATCCTATCTTATCCTCTATCTTATCCTATCCTCTATCCTATCCTCTATCCTATCCTATCCTTTATTCTATCCAATCCCCTATCCTATACTCTATCCGATCCTATCCTGTATCCTATCCTATCATCTATCCTATCCTATCCTCTATCCTATCCTATCCTCTATCATATCCTATCCACTATCATATCCTATCCTCTATCCTATCCTATCCTCTATCCTATCCTATCCTCCATCCTATCCTATCGTATCCTCTATCGTATCCTATCCTCTATCCTATCCTATCGTATCCTCTATCGTATCCTATCCTCTATCCTATCTTATCCTCTATCCTATCCAATCCCCTATCCTATCCTGTATCCTAACCTATCCTCTATCTTATCCTATCCTCTATTCTATAGTATCATCTATCCTATCCTATCCTCTATCCTATCCTATCCTCTACCCTATCCTATCCTCTATCCTATCTTATCCTCTCTCCTATCCTATCCTCTATCCTATCCTATCCTCTATCCTATCCTATCCTCTATCCTATCCTATCGTACCCTCTATCGTATCCTATCCTCTATACTATCCTATCCTCTATCCTATCCTATCATCTATACTATCCTATCCTCTATCGTCTCCTATCCTGTATCCGATCCAATCGCCTATCCTCTATCCTATCCTATTCTCTATCCTATCCTCATTCCTATCGTATCCTCTATCCTATCCTATCCTCTATCCTATCCTATCCTCTGTCCTGTCCTATCCTCTATCCTATCCTATTCTCTATCCTATTCTATCGTATCCTCTATCCTATCCTATACTCTATCCTATCTTATGCTCTATCTTATCCAATCCTCTATCCTATCCACTATCCTATCCTATCCTCTATCCCATCCTATCCTCTATCCTATCCTATCCTGTATCCTATCCTATCCTCTATCCTATCCTATCCTCTATCCTATCCTATCCTCTACAATATCGTATCCTCTATCATATCCTTTCCTCTTTCCTATAATATCATCTATCCTATCCTATCCTCTATCTTATCCTATCCTCTATCCTATCCTATCATCTATCCTATCCTATTATCTATCCAATCCTCTATCCTATCCTATCCTCTATCCTATCCTATCCTATCCTCTATCCTATCCTATCCTCTATCCTATCCTATCATCTATCCTATCCTATCCTCTATCCTATCCTATCCTCTATCATATCCTATCCACTATCATATCCTATCCTCTATCCTAACCAATCCTCTATCCTATCCTATCCTCTATCTTATCCTATCCTCTATCCTATCCTATCATCTATCCTATCCTATCGTCTATCATATCCTATCCTCTATCATATCCTATCCTCTATCTTATCCAATCCTCTATCCTATCCTATCCTCTATCCTATCCTATCCTCTATCCTATCCTATCCTCTATCCTATCCTATCCTACCCTCTATCCTATCCTATCCTCTATCCTATCCTATCCTCTATCCTATCCTATCCTCTATCCTATCCTATCCTATCCTCTATCCCATCCTATCCTGTATCCTATCCTATCGTATCATCTGTCCTATCCTATCCTCTATCCTATCCTATCCTCCATCCTATCCTATCCTCTATCTTATCCTATCCTCTATCCTATCCTATCATCTATCCTATCCTATCCTCCATCCTATCCTATCCTCTATCATATCCTATCCTATATCATATCCTATCCTCTATCCTATCCAATCCTCTATCCTATCCTATCCTCTATCCTATCATATCGTATCCTCTATCCTATCCTATCCTCTATCCTATCCTATCCTCTATCCTATCCTATCCTTTATCCTATCCTATCCTCTATCGTATCCTATCCTCTATTATATCCTATCCTCTATCCTATCCTATCCTCTATCATATCCTATCCTCTATCATATCCTATCCTCTATCCTATCCAATCCTCTATCCTATCCTATCCTCTATCCTATCCTATCGTATCCTCTATCCTATCCTATCCTATCCTCTATCCTATCCTATCCTCTATCCTATCCTATCCTCTATACTATCCTATCCTCTATCTTATCCTATCCTCTATCCTATCCTATCCTCTATCCTATCCCATCCTCTATCCTATCCTATCCTCTATCCTATCCTATCCTATCCTCTACCGTCTCCTATCCTGTATCCGATCCAATCCCCTATCCTCTATCCCGTCCTCTATCGTATCGTATCCTCTATCCTATCTGATCCACTATCATATCCTATCCTCTATCCTATCCTATCCTCTATCCTATCCTATCCTCTATCCTATCCTATCCTCTATCCTATCCTATCCTCTATCCTATCCTATCCTCTATCCTATCCTATCCTCTATCGTATCCTATCCTCTATCATATCCTATCCTCTATCCTATCCTATCATCTATCCTATCCTATCCTCTATCCTATCCTATCCTCTATCCTATCCTATCATCTATCCTATCCTATCCTCTATCCTATCCTATCCTCTATCCTATCTTATCCTCTATCTTATCCTATCCTCTATCCTATCCTATCCTATCCTCTATCCTATCCTATCATCTATCCTATCCTATCCTCTATCCTATCCTATCCTCTATCATATCCTATCCTCTATCCTATCCTATCCTCTACCCTATCCTATCCTCTATCCTATCCTATCATCTATCCTATCCTATCCTCTATCCTATACTATCCTCTATCCCATCCTACACTCTATCCTATCCTATCATCTATCCTATCCTATCTTCTATCCTATCCTATCCTCTATCATATCCTATCCTCTATCCTATCCTATACTCTATCCTATCTTATCCTCTATCTTATCCTATCCTCTATCCTATCCTCTATCCTATCCTATCCTTTATTCTATCCAATCCCCTATCCTATACTCTATCCGATCCTATCCTCTATCCTATCCTATCATCTATCCTATCCTATCCTCTATCCTATCCTATCCTCTATCATATCCTATCCACTATCATATCCTATCCTCTATCCTATCCAATCCTCTATCCTATCCTATCCTCTATTATATCCTATCGTATCCTCTATCCTATCCTATCCTCTATCCTATCCTATCCTCTATCCTATCCTATCATCTATCCTATCCTATCCTCTATCCTATCCTATCCTCTATCCCATCCTATCCTCTATCCTATCCTATCCTCTATCCTATCCTATCCTCTATCATATCCTATCCTCTATCATATCCTATCCTCTATCCTATCCAATCCTCTATCCTATCCTATCCTCTATCCTATCCTATCGTATCCTCTATCCTATCCTATCCTATCCTCTATCCTATCCTATCCTCTATCCTATCCTATCCTCTATCCTATCCTATCCTCTATCCTATCCTATCCTATCCTCTATCCTATCCTATCCTCTATCCTATCCTATCATCTATCCTATCGTATCCTCTGTCCTATCCTATCCTCTATCCTATCCTATCCTCTATCCTATCCTATCCTCTATCTTATCCTATCCTCTATCCTATCCTATCATCTATCCTATCCTATCCTCTATCCTATCCTATCCTCTATCATATCCTATCCTCTATCATATCCTATCCTCTATCCTATCCAATCCTCTATCCTATCCTATCCTCTATCCTATCCTATCGTATCCTCTATCCTCTATCCTATCCTATCCTCTATACTATCCTATCCTCTATCTTATCCTATCCTCTATCCTATCCTATCCTCTATCCTATCCCATCCTCTATCCTATCCTATCCTCTATCTTATCCTATCCTATCCTCTACCGTCTCCTATCCTGTATCCGATCCAATCCCCTATCCTCTATCCCATCCTCTATCGTATCGTATCCTCTATCCTATCTGATCCACTATCATATCCTATCCTCTATCCTATCCTATCCTCTATCCTATCCTATCCTCTATCCTATCCTATCCTCTATCCTATCCTATCCTTTATCCTATCCTATCCTCTATCGTATCCTATCCTCTATTATATCCTATCCTCTATCCTATCCTGTCCTCTATCATATCCTATCCTCTATCATATCCTATCCTCTATCCTATCCAATCCTCTATCCTATCCTATCCTCTATCCTATCCTATCGTATCCTCTATCCTATCCTATCCTATCCTCTATCCTATCCTATCCTCTATCCTATCCTATCCTCTATACTATCCTATCCTCTATCTTATCCTATCCTCTATCCTATCCTATCCTCTATCCTATCCCATCCTCTATCCTATCCTATCCTCTATCCTATCCTATCCTATCCTCTACCGTCTCCTATCCTGTATCCGATCCCATCCCCTATCCTCTATCCCATCCTCTATCGTATCGTATCCTCTATCCTATCTGATCCACTATCATATCCTATCCTCTGTCCTATCCTATCCTCTATCCTATCCTATCCTCTATCCTATCCTATCCTCTATCCTATCCTATCCTCTATCCTATCCTATACTCTATCGTATCCTATCCTCTATCATATCCTATCCTCTATCCTATCCTATCATCTATCCTATCCTATCCTCTATCCTATCCTATCCTCTACAATATCGTATCCTCTATCATATCCTTTCCTCTTTCCTATAATATCATCTATCCTATCCTATCCTCTATCTTATCCTATCCTCTATCCTATCCTATCATCTATCCTATACTATCCTCTATCCTATCCTATCCTCTATCCTATCCTATCCTCTATCCTATCCTATCATCTATCCTATCCTATCCTCTATCCTATCCTATCCTCTATCCTATCCTATCCTCTATCATATCCTATCCTCTATCCTATCCTATCCTCTATCCTATCTTATCCTCTATCTTATCCTATCCTCTATCCTATCCTATCCTATCCTCTATCCTATCCTATCATCTATCATATCCTATCCTCTATCCTATCCTATCCTCTATCATATCCAATCCTCTATCCTATCCTATACTCTATCCTATCTTATCCTCTATCTTATCCTATCCTCTATCCTATCCTATCCTTTATTCTATCCAATCCCCTATCCTATCCTCTATCCGACCCTATCCTCTATCCTATCCTATCCTCTATCCTATCCTATCCTCTATCTTATCCTATCCTCTATCCTATCCTATCATCTATACTATCCTATCATCTATCCTATCCTATCCTCTATCATATCCTATCCTCTATCCTATCCAATCCTCTATCCTATCCTATCCTCTATTATATCCTATCGTATCCTCTATCCTATCCTATCCTATCCTATCCTCTATCCTATCCTATACTCTATCCTATCTTATCCTCTATCTTATCCTATCCTCTATCCTATCCTCTATCCTATCCTATCCTTTATTCTATCCAATCCCCTATCCTATACTCTATCCGATCCTATCCTCTATCCTATCCTATCATCTATCCTATCCTATCCTCTATCCTATCCTATCCTCTATCATATCCTATCCACTATCATATCCTATCCTCTATCCTATCCTATCCTCTATCCTATCCTATCCTCTATCCTATCCTATCGTATCCTCTATCGTATCCTATCCTCTATCCTATCCTATCGTATCCTCTATCGTATCCTATCCTCTATCCTATCCTATCCTCTATCTTATCCAATCCCCTATCCTATCCTCTATCCTAACCTATCCTCTATCTTATCCTATCCTCTATCCTATAGTATCATCTATCCTATCCTATCCTCTATCCTATCCTATCCTCTACCCTATCCTATCCTCTATCCTATCCTATCATCTATCCTATCCTATCCTCTATCCTATCCTATCCTCTATCCCATCCTATCCTGTATCCTATCCTATCATCTATCCTATCCTATCTTCTATCCTATCCTATCCTCTATCATATCCTATCCTCTATCCTATCCTATCCTCTATCCTATCCTATCCTCTATCCTATCCTATCCTCTATCCTATCCTATCCTCTATCCTATCCTATCCTCTATCCTATCCTATCCTCTATCCTATCTTATCCTCTATCTTATCCTATCCTCTATCCTATCCTATCCTATCCTCTATCCTATCCGATCCTCTATCCTATCCTATCCTCTATCATATCCTATCCACTATCATATCCTATCCTCTATCCTATCCAATCCTCTATCCTATCCTATCCTCTATTATATACTATCGTATCCTCTATCCTATCCTATCCTATCCTCTATCCTATCCTATCCTCTATCCTATCCTATCATCTATCCTATCCTATCCTCTATCCTATCCTATCCTCTATCATATCCTATCCACTATCATATCCTATCCTCTATCCTATCCAATCCTCTATCCTATCCTATCCTCTATCTTATCCTATCCTCTATCCTATCCTATCATCTATCCTATCCTATCGTCTATCCTATCCTATCCTCTATCATATCCTATCCTCTATCATATCCTATCCTCTATCCTATCCAATCCTCTATCCTATCCTATCCTCTATCCTATCCTATCCTATCCTCTATCCTATCCTATCCTCTATCCTATCCTATCATCTATCCTATCCTATCCTCTATCCTATCCTATCCTCTATCATATCCTATCCACTATCATATCCTATCCTCTATCCTAACCAATCCTCTATCCTATCCTATCCTCTATCTTATCCTATCCTCTATCCTATCCTATCATCTATCCTATCCTATCGTCTATCCTATCCTATCCTCTATCATATCCTATCCTCTATCATATCCTATCCTCTATCCTATCCAATCCTCTATCCTATCCTATCCTCTATCCTATCCTATCGTATCCTCTATCCTATCCTATCCTATCCTCTATGCTATCCTATCCTCTATCCTATCCTATCGTATCCTCTATCCTATCCTATCCTATCCTCTATCCTATCCTATCCTCTATCCTATCCTATCCTCTATACTATCCTATCCTCTATCTTATCCTATCCTCTATCTTATCCTATCCTCTATCCTATCCTATCATCTATCCTATACTATCCTCTATCCTATCCTATCCTCTATCCTATCCTATCCTCTATCCTATCCTATCATCTATCCTATCCTATCCTCTATCCTATCCTATCCTCTATCCTATCTTTTCCTCTATCTTATCCTATCCTCTACCCCATCCTCTATCGTATCGTATCCTCTATCCTATCTGATCCACTATCATATCCTATCCTCTATCCTATCCTATCCTCTATCCTATCCTATCCTCTATCCTATCCTATCCTCTATCCTATCCTATCCTCTATCCTATCCTATCCTCTATCGTATCCTATCCTCTATCATATCCTATCCTCTATCCTATCCTATCATCTATCCTATCCTATCCTCTATCCTATCCTATCCTCTACAATATCGTATCCTCTATCATATCCTTTCCTCTTTCCTATAATATCATCTATCCTATCCTATCCTCTATCTTATCCTATCCTCTATCCTATCCTATCATCTATCCTATACTATCCTCTATCCTATCCTATCCTCTATCCTATCCTATCCTCTATCCTATCCTATCATCTATCCTATCCTATCCTCTATCCTATCCTATCCTCTATCCTATCCTATCCTCTATCATATCCTATCCTCTATCCTATCCTATCCTCTATCCTATCTTATCCTCTATCTTATCCTATCCTCTATCCTATCCTATCCTATCCTCTATCCTATCCTATCATCTATCCTATCCTATCCTCTATCCTATCCTATCCTCTATCATATCCAATCCTCTATCCTATCCTATACTCTATCCTATCTTATCCTCTATCTTATCCTATCCTCTATCCTATCCTATCCCTTATTCTATCCAATCCCCTATCCTATCCTCTATCCGATCCTATCCTCTATCCTATCCTATCCTCTATCCTATCCTATCCTCTATCTTATCCTATCCTCTATCCTATCCTATCATCTATCCTATCCTATCATCTATCCTATCCTATCCTCTATCATATCCTATCCTCTATCATATCCTATCCTCTATCCTATCCAATCCTCTATCCTATCCTATCCTCTATTATATCCTATCGTATCCTCTATCCTATCCTATCCTATCCTATCCTCTATCCTATCCTATACTCTATCCTATCTTATCCTCTATCTTATCCTATCCTCTATCCTATCCTCTATCCTATCCTATCCTTTATTCTATCCAATCCCCTATCCTATACTCTATCCGATCCTATCCTCTATCCTATCCTATCATCTATCCTATCCTATCCTCTATCCTATCCTATCCTCTATCATATCCTATCCACTATCATATCCTGTCCTCTATCCTATCCTATCCTCTATCCTATCCTATCCTCTATCCTATCCTATCGTATCCTCTATCGTATCCTATCCTCTATCCTATCCTATCGTATCCTCTATCGTATCCTATCCTCTATCCTATCGTATTCTCTATCCTATCCAATCCCCTATCCTATCCTCTATCCTAACCTATCCTCTATCTTATCCTATCCTCTATCCTATAGTATCATCTATCCTATCCTATCCTCTATCCTATCCTATCCTCTACCCTATCCTATCCTCTATCCTATCCTATCATCTATCCTATCGTATCCTCTATCCTATCCTATCCTCTATCCCATCCTATCCTCTATCCTATCCTATCATCTATCCTATCCTATCTTCTATCCTATCCTATCCTCTATCATATCCTATCCTCTATCCTATCCTATCCTCTATCCTATCCTATCCTCTATCCTATCCTATCCTCTATCCTATCCTATCCTCTATCCTATCCTATCCTCTATCCTATCCTATCCTATCCTCTATCCTATCCTATCCTCTATCCTATCCTATCCTATCCTCTATCCCATCCTATCCTGTATCCTATCCTATCGTATCCTCTGTCCTATCCTATCCTCTATCCTATCCTATCCTCCATCCTATCCTATCCTCTATCTTATCCTATCCTCTATCCTATCCTATCATCTATCCTATCCTATCCTCCATCCTATCCTATCCTCTATCATATCCTATCCTATATCATATCCTATCCTCTATCCTATCCAATCCTCTATCCTATCCTATCCTCTATCCTATCATATCGTATCCTCTATCCTATCCTATCCTCTATCCTATCCTATCCTCTATCCTATCCTATCCTTTATCCTATCCTATCCTCTATCGTATCCTATCCTCTATTATATCCTATCCTCTATCCTATCCTATCCTCTATCATATCCTATCCTCTATCATATCCTATCCTCTATCCTATCCAATCCTCTATCCTATCCTATCCTCTATCCTATCCTATCGTATCCTCTATCCTATCCTATCCTATCCTCTATACTATCCTATCCTCTATCTTATCCTATCCTCTATCCTATCCTATCCTCTATCCTATCCCATCCTCTATCCTATCCTATCCTCTATCCTATCCTATCCTATCCTCTACCGTCTCCTATCCTGTATCCGATCCAATCCCCTATCCTCTATCCCGTCCTCTATCGTATCGTATCCTCTATCCTATCTGATCCACTATCATATCCTATCCTCTATCCTATCCTATCCTCTATCCTATCCTATCCTCTATCCTATCCTATCCTCTATCCTATCCTATCCTCTATCCTATCCTATCCTCTATCCTATCCTATCCTCTATCGTATCCTATCCTCTATCATATCCTATCCTCTATCCTATCCTATCATCTATCCTATCCTATCATCTATTATATCCTATCCTCTATCCTATCCTATCCTCTATCCCATCCTATCCTCTATCCTATCCTATCATCTATCCTATCCTATCTTCTATCCTATCCTATCCTCTATCATATCCTATCCTCTATCCTATCCTATACTCTATCCTATCTTATCCTCTATCTTATCCTATCCTCTATCCTATCCTCTATCCTATCCTATCCTTTATTCTATCCAATCCCCTATCCTATACTCTATCCGATCCTATCCTCTATCCTATCCTATCATCTATCCTATCCTATCCTCTATCCTATCCTATCCTCTATCATATCCTATCCACTATCATATCCTATCCTCTATCCTATCCAATCCTCTATCCTATCCTATCCTCTATTATATCCTATCGTATCCTCTATCCTATCCTATCCTATTCTCTATCCTATCCTATCCTCTATCCTATCCTATCATCTATCCTATCCTATCCTCTATCCTATCCTATCCTCTATCCCATCCTATCCTCTATCCTATCCTATCCTCTATCCTATCCTATCCTCTATCATATCCTATCCTATATCATATCCTATCCTCTATCCTATCCAATCCTCTATCCTATCCTATCCTCTATCCTATCATATCGTATCCTCTATCCTATCCTATCCTCTATCCTATCCTATCCTCTATCCTATCCTATCCTTTATCCTATCCTATCCTCTATCGTATCCTATCCTCTATTATATCCTATCCTCTATCCTATCCTATCCTCTATCATATCCTATCCTCTATCATATCCTATCCTCTATCCTATCCAATCCTCTATCCTATCCTATCCTCTATCCTATCCTATCGTATCCTCTATCCTATCCTATCCTATCCTCTATACTATCCTATCCTCTATCTTATCCTATCCTCTATCCTATCCTATCCTCTATCCTATCCCATCCTCTATCCTATCCTATCCTCTATCCTATCCTATCCTATCCTCTACCGTCTCCTATCCTGTATCCGATCCAATCCCCTATCCTCTATCCCGTCCTCTATCGTATCGTATCCTCTATCCTATCTGATCCACTATCATATCCTATCCTCTATCCTATCCTATCCTCTATCCTATCCTATCCTCTATCCTATCCTATCCTCTATCCTATCCTATCCTCTATCCTATCCTATCCTCTATCGTATCCTATCCTCTATCATATCCTATCCTCTATCCTATCCTATCATCTATCCTATCCTATCATCTATCCTATCCTATCCTCTATCCTATCCTATCCTCTATCCCATCCTATCCTCTATCCTATCCTATCATCTATCCTATCCTATCTTCTATCCTATCCTATCCTCTATCATATCCTATCCTCTATCCTATCCTATACTCTATCCTATCTTATCCTCTATCTTATCCTATCCTCTATCCTATCCTCTATCCTATCCTATCCTTTATTCTATCCAATCCCCTATCCTATACTCTATCCGATCCTATCCTCTATCCTATCCTATCATCTATCCTATCCTATCCTCTATCCTATCCTATCCTCTATCATATCCTATCCACTATCATATCCTATCCTCTATCCTAACCAATCCTCTATCCTATCCTATCCTCTATTATATCCTATCGTATCCTCTATCCTATCCTATCCTATTCTCTATCCTATCCTATCCTCTATCCTATCCTATCATCTATCCTATCCTATCCTCTATCCTATCCTATCCTCTATCCCATCCTATCCTCTATCCTATCCTATCCTCTATCCTATCCTATCCTCTATCATATCCTATCCTCTATCATATCCTATCCTCTATCCTATCCAATCCTCTATCCTATCCTATCCTCTATCCTATCCTATCGTATCCTCTATCCTATCCTATCCTATCCTCTATCCTATCCTATCCTCTATCCTATCCTATCCTCTATCCTATCCTATCCTCTATCCTATCCTATCCTCTATCCTATCCTATCCTCTATCCTAACCTATCCTATCCTCTATCCTATCCTATCCTCTATCCTATCCTATCATCTATCCTATCGTATCCTCTGTCCTATCCTATCCTCTATCCTATCCTATCCTCTATCCTATCCTATCCTCTATCCTATCCTATCCTCTATCCTATCCTATCCTTTATCCTATCCTATCCTCTATCGTATCCTATCCTCTATTATATCCTATCCTCTATCCTATCCTATCCTCTATCATATCCTATCCTCTATCATATCCTATCCTCTATCCTATCCAATCCTCTATCCTATCCTATCCTCTATCCTATCCTACCGTATCCTCTATCCTATCCTATCCTATCCTCTATCCTATCCTATCCTCTATCCTATCCTATCCTCTATACTATCCTATCCTCTATCTTATCCTATCCTCTATCGTATCCTATCCTCTATCCTATCCCATCCTCTATCCTATCCTATCCTCTATCCTATCCTATCCTATCCTCTACCGTCTCCTATCCTGTATCCGATCCCATCCCCTATCCTCTATCCCATCCTCTATCGTATCGTATCCTCTATCCTATCTGATCCACTATCATATCCTATCCTCTGTCCTATCCTATCCTCTATCCTATCCTATCCTCTATCCTATCCTATCCTCTATCCTATCCTATCCTCTATCCTATCCTATCCTCTATCGTATCCTATCCTCTATCATATCCTATCCTCTATCCTATCCTATCATCTATCCTATCCTATCCTCTATCCTATCCTATCCTCTACAATATCGTATCCTCTATCATATCCTTTCCTCTTTCCTATAATATCATCTATCCTATCCTATCCTCTATCTTATCCTATCCTCTATCCTATCCTATCATCTATCCTATACTATCCTCTATCCTATCCTATCCTCTATCCTATCCTATCCTCTATCCTATCCTATCATCTATCCTATCCTATCCTCTATCCTATCCTATCCTCTATCCTATCCTATCCTCTATCATATCCTATCCTCTATCCTATCCTATCCTCTATCCTATCTTATCCTCTATCTTATCCTATCCTCTATCCTATCCTATCCTATCCTCTATCCTATCCTATCATCTATCCTATCCTATCCTCTATCCTATCCTATCCTCTATCATATCCAATCCTCTATCCTATCCTATACTCTATCCTATCTTATCCTCTATCTTATCCTATCCTCTATCCTATCCTATCCTTTAATCTATCCAATCCCCTATCCTATCCTCTATCCGATCCTATCCTCTATCCTATCCTATCCTCTATCCTATCCTATCCTCTATTATATCCTATCGTATCCTCTATCCTATCCTATCCTATCCTATCCTCTATCCTATCCTATACTCTATCCTATCTTATCCTCTATCTTATCCTATCCTCTATCCTATCCTCTATCCTATCCTATCCTTTATTCTATCCAATCCCCTATCCTATACTCTATCCGATCCTATCCTCTATCCTATCCTATCATCTATCCTATCCTATCCTCTATCCTATCCTATCCTCTATCATATCCTATCCACTATCATATACTATCCTCTATCCTATCCTATCCTCTATCCTATCCTATCCTCTATCCTATCCTATCGTACCCTCTATCGTATCCTATCCTCTATCCTATCCTATCGTATCCTCTATCGTATCCTATCCTCTATCCTATCCTATCCTCTATCCTATCCAATCCCCTATCCTATCCTCTATCTTATCCTATCCTCTATCCTATAGTATCATCTATCCTATCCTATCCTCTATCCTATCCTATCCTCTACCCTATCCTATCCTCTATCCTATCCTATCATCTATCCTATCCTATCCTCTATCCTATCCTATCCTCTATCCCATCCTATCCTCTATCCTATCCTATCCTTTATTCTATCCAATCCCCTATCCTATACTCTATCCGATCCTGTCCTATACTCTATCCGATCCTATCCTCTATCCTATCCTATCATCTATCCTATCCTATCCTCTATCCTATCCTATCCTCTATCATATCCTATCCACTATCATATCCTATCCTCTATCCTATCCTATCCTCTATCCTATCCTATCCTCTATCCTATCCTATCGTACCCTCTATCGTATCCTATCCTCTATCCTATCCTATCGTATCCTCTATCGTATCCTATCCTCTATCCTATCCTATCCTCTATCCTATCCAATCCCCTATCCTATCCTCTATCTTATCCTATCCTCTATCCTATAGTATCATCTATCCTATCCTATCCTCTATCCTATCCTATCCTCTACCCTATCCTATCCTCTATCCTATCCTATCATCTATCCTATCCTATCCTCTATCCTATCCTATCCTCTATCCCATCCTATCCTCTATCCTATCCTATCATCTATCCTATCCTATCTTCTATCCTATCCTATCCTCTATCATATCCTATCCTCTATCCTATCCTATCCTCTATCCTATCCTATCCTCTATCCTATCCTATCCTCTATCCTATCCTATCCTCTATCCTATCCTATCCTATCCTCTATCCTATCCTATCCTCTATCCTATCCTATCCTATCCTCTATCCTATCCTATCCTGTATCCTATCCTATCGTATCCTCTGTCCTATCCTATCCTCTATCCTATCCTATCCTCCATCCTATCCTATCCTCTATCTTATCCTATCCTCTATCCTATCCTATCATCTATCCTATCCTATCCTCCATCCTATCCTATCCTCTATCATATCCTATCCTATATCATATCCTATCCTCTATCCTATCCAATCCTCTATCCTATCCTATCCTCTATCCTATCATATCGTATCCTCTATCCTATCCTATCCTCTATCCTATCCAATCCCCTATACTATCCTCTATCCTATCCTATCCTCTATCTTATCCAATCCTCTATCCTATCCTATCATCTATCCTATCCTATCCTCTATCCTATCTTATCCTCTATCTTATCCTATCCTCTATCCTATCCTATCCTATCCTCTATCCTATCCTATCATCTATCCTATCCTATCCTCTATTATATCCTATCGTATCCTCTATCCTATCCTATCCTATCCTATCCTCTATCCTATCCTATACTCTATCCTATCTTATCCTCTATACTATCCTATCCTCTATCCTATCCTATCCTCTATCTTATCCTATCCTCTATCCTATCCTATCATCTATACTATCCTATCATCTATCCTATCCTATCCTCTATCATATCCTATCCTCTATCATATCCTATCCTCTATCCTATCCTATCCTCTATTATATCCTATCGTATCCTCTATCCTATCCTATCCTATCCTATCCTCTATCCTATCCTATACTCTATCCTATCTTATCCTCTATCTTATCCTATCCTCTATCCTATCCTCTATCCTATCCTATCCTTTATTCTATCCAATCCCCTATCCTATACTCTATCCGATCCTATCCTCTATCCTATCCTATCATCTATCCTATCCTATCCTCTATCCTATCCTATCCTCTATCATATCCTATCCACTATCATATCCTATCCTCTATCCTATCCTATCCTCTATCCTATCCTATCCTCTATCCTATCCTATCGTACCCTCTATCGTATCCTATCCCCTATCCTATCCTATCGTATCCTCTATCGTATCCTATCCTCTATCCTATCCTATCCTCTATCCTATCCAATCCCCTATCCTATCCTCTATCCTATAGTATCATCTATCCTATCCTATCCTCTATCCTATCCTATCCTCTACCCTATCCTATCCTCTATCCTATCCTATCATCTATCCTATCCTATCCTCTATCCTATCCTATCCTCTATCCCATCCTATCCTCTATCCTATCCTATCATCTATCCTATCCTATCTTCTATCCTATCCTATCCTCTATCATATCCTATCCTCTATCCTATCCTATCCTCTATCCTATCCTATCCTCTATCCTATCCTATCCTCTATCCTATCCTATCCTCTATCCTATCCTCTATCCTATCCTATCCTCTATCCTATCCTATCCTATCCTCTATCCTATCCTATCATCTATCCTATCCTATCCTATCCTCTATCCTATCCTATCCTCTATCATATCCTATCCTCTATCCTATCCTATCCTCTATCCTATCTTATCCTCTATCGTATCCTATCCTATATCCTATCCTATCATCTATCCTATCCTATCTTCTATCCTATCCTATCCTCTATCATATCCTATCCTCTATCCTATCCTATCCTCTATCCTATCCTATCCTCTATCCTATCCTATCCTCTATCCTATCCTATCCTCTATCCTATCCTATCCTCTATCCTATCCTATCCTATCCTCTATCCTATTATATCATCTATCCTATCCTATCCTCTATCCTATCCTATCCTCTATCATATCCTATCCTCTATCCTATCCTATACTCTATCCTATCTTATCCTCTATCTTATCCTATCCTCTATCCTATCCTCTATCCTATCCTATCCTTTATTCTATCCAATCCCCTATCCTATCCTCTATCCGATCCTATCCTCTATCCTATCCTATCCTCTATCTTATCCTATCCTCTATCTTATCCTATCCTCTATCCTATCCTATCATCTATCCTATCCTATCCTCTATCCTAAACTATCCTCTATCATATCCTATCCTCTATCATATCCTATCCTCTATCCTATCCAATCCTCTATCCTATCCTATCCTCTATCCTATCCTATCGTATCCTCTATCCTATCCTATCCTATCCTCTATCCTATCCTATCCTCTATCCTATCCTATACTCTATCCTATCTTATCCTCTATCTTATCCTATCCTCTATCCTATTCTCTATCCTATCCTCATTCCTATCGTATCCTCTATCCTATCGTATCCTCTATCCTATCCTATCCTCTGTCCTGTCCTATCCTCTATCCTATCCTATCATCTATCCTATCCAATCCTCTATTCTATCTGATCCACTATCATATCCTATCCTCTATCCTATCCTATCCTCTATCCTATCCTATCCTATATCCTATCCTATCCTCTATCATATCCTATCCTCTATCCTATCCTATCCTCTATCCTATCTTATCCTCTATCTTATCCTATCCTCTATCCTATCCTATCATCTATCCTATCCTATCTTCTATCCTATCCTATCCTCTATCATATCCTATCCTCTATCCTATCCTATCCTCTATCCTATCCTATGCTCTATCCTATCCTATCCTCTATCCTATCCTATCCTCTATCCTATCCTATCCTCTATCCTATCCTATCCTCTATCCTATCCTATCGTACCCTCTATCGTATCCTATCGTACCCTCTATCGTATCCTATCCTCTATCCTATCCTATCCTCTATCCTATCCTATCCTCTATACAATCCTATCCTCTATCGTCTCCTATCCTGTATCCGATCCAATCCCCTAACCTCTATCCTATCCTATTCTCTATCCTATCCTCATTCCTATCGTATCCTCTATCCTATCCTATCCTCTATCCTATCCTATCCTCTGTCCTGTCCTATCCTCTATCCTATCCTATTCTCTATCCTATCCTATCGTATCCTCTATCCTATCCTATCCTCTATCCTATCCTATCCTCTATCCTATCCTACCCTCTATCCTATCCTATCGTATCCTCTATCGTATCCTATCCTCTATCCTATCCTATCCTCTATCCTATCCTATCCTCTATACTATCCTATCCTCTATCCTATCCTATCCTCTATCCTATCCTATCCTCTATCCTATCCTATCCTTTATAATATCCTATCCTCTATCCTATCCTATCCTCTATAATATCGTATCCTCTATCATATCCTTTCCTCTTTCCTATAATATCATCTATCCTATCCTATCCTCTATCTTATCCTATCCTCTATCCTATCCTATCATCTATCCTATCCTATCCTATCCTCTATCCTATCCTATCCTCTATCATATCCTATCCTCTATCCTATCCTATCCTCTATCCTATCTTATCCTCTATCGTATCCTATCCTATATCCTATCCTATCATCTATCCTATCCTATCTTCTATCCTATCCTATCCTCTATCATATCCTATCCTCTATCCTATCCTATCCTCTATCCTATCCTATCCTCTATCCTATCCTATCCTCTATCCTATCCTATCCTCTATCCTATCCTATCCTCTATCCTATCCTATCCTCTATCCTATCCTATCCTATCCTCTATCCTATTATATCATCTATCCTATCCTATCCTCTATCCTATCCTATCCTCTATCATATCCTATCCTCTATCCTATCCTATACTCTATCCTATCTTATCCTCTATCTTATCCTATCCTCTATCCTATCCTCTATCCTATCCTATCCTTTATTCTATCCAATCCCCTATCCTATCCTCTATCCGATCCTATCCTCTATCCTATCCTATCCTCTATCTTATCCTATCCTCTATCTTATCCTATCCTCTATCCTATCCTATCATCTATCCTATCCTATCCTCTATCCTATCCTATCCTCTATCATATCCTATCCTCTATCATATCCTATCCTCTATCCTATCCAATCCTCTATCCTATCCTATCCTCTATCCTATCCTATCGTATCCTCTATCCTATCCTATCCTATCCTCTATCCTATCCTATCCTCTATCCTATCCTATACTCTATCCTATCTTATCCTCTATCTTATCCTATCCTCTATCCTATTCTCTATCCTATCCTCATTCCTATCGTATCCTCTATCCTATCGTATCCTCTATCCTATCCTATCCTCTGTCCTGTCCTATCCTCTATCCTATCCTATTCTCAATCCTATCCTATCGTATCCTCTATCCTATCCTATCCTCTATCCTATCCTACCCTCTATCCTATCCTATCCTATCCTCTATCCTATCCTATCCTCTATCCTATCCTATCCTCTATCCTATCCTATCCTCTATCCTATCCTATCCTCTATCCTATCCTATCCTCTATCCTATCCTCTATCCTATCCTATCCTCTATCCTATCCTATCCTATCCTCTATCCTATCCTATCATCTATCCTATCCTATCCTATCCTCTATCCTATCCTATCCTCTATCATATCCTATCCTCTATCCTATCCTATCCTCTATCCTATCTTATCCTCTATCGTATCCTATCCTATATCCTATCCTATCATCTATCCTATCCTATCTTCTATCCTATCCTATCCTCTATCATATCCTATCCTCTATCCTATCCTATCCTCTATCCTATCCTATCCTCTATCCTATCCTATCCTCTATCCTATCCTATCCTCTATCCTATCCTATCCTCTATCCTATCCTATCCTATCCTCTATCCTATTATATCATCTATCCTATCCTATCCTCTATCCTATCCTATCCTCTATCATATCCTATCCTCTATCCTATCCTATACTCTATCCTATCTTATCCTCTATCTTATCCTATCCTCTATCCTATCCTCTATCCTATCCTATCCTTTATTCTATCCAATCCCCTATCCTATCCTCTATCCGATCCTATCCTCTATCCTATCCTATCCTCTATCTTATCCTATCCTCTATCTTATCCTATCCTCTATCCTATCCTATCATCTATCCTATCCTATCCTCTATCCTAAACTATCCTCTATCATATCCTATCCTCTATCATATCCTATCCTCTATCCTATCCAATCCTCTATCCTATCCTATCCTCTATCCTATCCTATCGTATCCTCTATCCTATCCTATCCTATCCTCTATCCTATCCTATCCTCTATCCTATCCTATACTCTATCCTATCTTATCCTCTATCTTATCCTATCCTCTATCCTATTCTCTATCCTATCCTCATTCCTATCGTATCCTCTATCCTATCGTATCCTCTATCCTATCCTATCCTCTGTCCTGTCCTATCCTCTATCCTATCCTATCATCTATCCTATCCAATCCTCTATTCTATCTGATCCACTATCATATCCTATCCTCTATCCTATCCTATCCTCTATCCTATCCTATCCTATATCCTATCCTATCCTCTATCATATCCTATCCTCTATCCTATCCTATCCTCTATCCTATCTTATCCTCTATCTTATCCTATCCTCTATCCTATCCTATCATCTATCCTATCCTATCTTCTATCCTATCCTATCCTCTATCATATCCTATCCTCTATCCTATCCTATCCTCTATCCTATCCTATGCTCTATCCTATCCTATCCTCTATCCTATCCTATCCTCTATCCTATCCTATCCTCTATCCTATCCTATCCTCTATCCTATCCTATCGTACCCTCTATCGTATCCTATCGTACCCTCTATCGTATCCTATCCTCTATCCTATCCTATCCTCTATCCTATCCTATCCTCTATACAATCCTATCCTCTATCGTCTCCTATCCTGTATCCGATCCAATCCCCTAACCTCTATCCTATCCTATTCTCTATCCTATCCTCATTCCTATCGTATCCTCTATCCTATCCTATCCTCTATCCTATCCTATCCTCTGTCCTGTCCTATCCTCTATCCTATCCTATTCTCTATCCTATCCTATCGTATCCTCTATCCTATCCTATCCTCTATCCTATCCTATCCTCTATCCTATCCTACCCTCTATCCTATCCTATCGTATCCTCTATCGTATCCTATCCTCTATCCTATCCTATCCTCTATCCTATCCTATCCTCTATACTATCCTATCCTCTATCCTATCCTATCCTCTATCCTATCCTATCCTCTATCCTATCCTATCCTTTATAATATCCTATCCTCTATCCTATCCTATCCTCTATAATATCGTATCCTCTATCATATCCTTTCCTCTTTCCTATAATATCATCTATCCTATCCTATCCTCTATCTTATCCTATCCTCTATCCTATCCTATCATCTATCCTATCCTATCCTATCCTCTATCCTATCCTATCCTCTATCATATCCTATCCTCTATCCTATCCTATCCTCTATCCTATCTTATCCTCTATCGTATCCTATCCTATATCCTATCCTATCATCTATCCTATCCTATCTTCTATCCTATCCTATCCTCTATCATATCCTATCCTCTATCCTATCCTATCCTCTATCCTATCCTATCCTCTATCCTATCCTATCCTCTATCCTATCCTATCCTCTATCCTATCCTATCCTCTATCCTATCCTATCCTATCCTCTATCCTATTATATCATCTATCCTATCCTATCCTCTATCCTATCCTATCCTCTATCATATCCTATCCTCTATCCTATCCTATACTCTATCCTATCTTATCCTCTATCTTATCCTATCCTCTATCCTATCCTCTATCCTATCCTATCCTTTATTCTATCCAATCCCCTATCCTATCCTCTATCCGATCCTATCCTCTATCCTATCCTATCCTCTATCTTATCCTATCCTCTATCTTATCCTATCCTCTATCCTATCCTATCATCTATCCTATCCTATCCTCTATCCTATCCTATCCTCTATCATATCCTATCCTCTATCATATCCTATCCTCTATCCTATCCAATCCTCTATCCTATCCTATCCTCTATCCTATCCTATCGTATCCTCTATCCTATCCTATCCTATCCTCTATCCTATCCTATCCTCTATCCTATCCTATACTCTATCCTATCTTATCCTCTATCTTATCCTATCCTCTATCCTATTCTCTATCCTATCCTCATTCCTATCGTATCCTCTATCCTATCGTATCCTCTATCCTATCCTATCCTCTGTCCTGTCCTATCCTCTATCCTATCCTATTCTCAATCCTATCCTATCGTATCCTCTATCCTATCCTATCCTCTATCCTATCCTACCCTCTATCCTATCCTATCCTATCCTCTATCCTATCCTATCCTCTATCCTATCCTATCCTCTATCCTATCCTATCCTTTATAATATCCTATCCTCTATCCTATCCTATCCTCTATAATATCGTATCCTCTATCATATCCTTTCCTCTTTCTTATAATATCATCTATCCTATCCTATCCTCTATCTTATCCTATCCTCTATCCTATCCTATCATCTATCCTATCCTATCCTATCCTCTATCCTATCCTATCCTCTATCATATCCTACCCTCTATCCTATCCTATCCTCTATCTTATCTTATCCTCCATCTTATCCTATCCTCTATCCTATTCTATCATCTATCCTATCCTATCCTCTATCCTATCTTATCCTCTATCATATTCTATCCTCTATCATATCCTATCCTCCATCCTATCCAATCCCCTATCCTATCTTATCATCTATCCTATCCTACCCTCTATCCTATCCTATCGTATCCTCTATCGTATCCTATCCTCTATCCTATCCTATCCTCTCTCCTATCCAATCCCCTATTCTATTCTCTATTCGATCCTATCCTCTATCTTATCCTATCCTCTATCCTATCCTATCATCTATCCTATCCTATCCTCTATCCTATCCTATCCTCTATCATATCCTATCCTCTATCCTATCCTATACTCTATCCTATCCTTTATAATATCCTATCCTCTATCCTATCCTATCCTCTATAATATCGTATCCTCTATCATAAACTTTCCTCTTCCCTATCCTATCATCTATCCTATCCAAGCCTCTATTCTATCTGATCCACTATCATATCCTATCCTCTATCCTATCCTATCCTCTATCCTATCCTATCCTCTATCCTATCCTATCCTCTATCATATCCTATCCTCTATCCTATCCTATCCTCTATCCTATCTTATCCTCTATCTCATCCTATCCTCTATCCTATCCTATCATCTATCCTATCCTATCTTCTATCCTATCCTATCCTCTATCATATCCTATCCTCTATCCTATCCTATCCTCTATCCTATCCTATGCTCTATCCTATCCTATCCTCTATCCTATCCTATCCTCTATCCTATCCTATCCTCTATCCTATCCTATCCTCTATCCTATCCTATCGTACCCTCTATCGTATCCTATCCTCTATCCTATCCTATCCTCTATCCTATCCTATCCTCTATACTATCCTATCCTCTATCGTCTCCTATCCTGTATCCGATCCAATCCCCTAACCTCTATCCTATCCTATTCTCTATCCTATCCTCATTCCTATCGTATCCTCTATCCTATCCTATCCTCTATCCTATCCTATCCTCTGTCCTGTCCTATCCTCTATCCTATCCTATTCTCTATCCTATCCTATCGTATCCTCTATCCTATCCTATCCTCTATCCTATCCTATCCTCCATCCTATCCTATTCTCTATCCTATCCTATCGTATCCTCTATCCTATCCTATCCTCTATCTTATCCTATCCTCTATCCTATCCTATCATCTATCCTATCCTATCCTGTATCCTATCCTTTCGTATCCTCTATCGCATCCTATCCTCTATCCTATCCTATCCTCTATCCTATCCTATCCTCTATACTATCCTATCCTCTATCCTATCCTATTCTCTACCCTATCCTATCGTATCCTCTGTCCTATCCTATCCTCTATCCTATCCTATCCTCTATCCTATCCTATCCTCTATCTTATCCTATCCTCTATCCTATCCTATCCTCTATCCTATCCTATCCTCTATCCTATCCTATCCTCTATCATATCCTATCCTCTATCATATCCTATCCTCTATCCTATCCAATCCTCTATCCTATCCTATCCTCTATCCTATCCTATCGTATCCTCTATCCTATCCTATCCTCTACCGTCTCCTATCCTGTATCCGATCCAATCCCCTATCCTCTATCCTATCCTATCCTCTATCCTATCCTCTACCGTCTCCTATCCTGTATCCGATCCAATCCCCTATCCTCTATCCTATCCTCTATCCTATCCTATCGTATCCTCTATCGTATCCTATCGTATCCTCTATCGTATCCTATCCTCTATCCTATCCTATCCTCTATCCTATCCAATCCCCTATCCTACCCTCTATCCTAACCTATCCTCTATCTTATCCTATCCTCTATCCTATCCTATCATCTATCCTATCCTATCCTCTATCCTATCCTATCCTCTATCCTATCCTTTCCTCTATCCTATCCTATCCTCTATCCCATCCTATCCTCTATCCTATCCTATCCTCTATCCTATCCTGTCCTCTATCCTATCCTATCCTCTATCCCATCCTATCCTCTATCCTATCCTATCCTCTATCCTATCCTATCCTCTACAATATCGTATGCTCTATCATATCCTTTCCTCTTTCCTATAATATCATCTATCCTATCCTATCCTCTATCTTATCCTATCCTCTTCCCTATCCTATCATCTATCCTATCCTATCCTCTATCCTATCCTATCCTCTATCCTATCCTATCCTCTATCCTATCCTATCCTCTATCCTATCCTATCCTCTATCCTATCCTATCCTCTATCCTATCCTATCCTCTATCCTATCCTATCCTCTATCCTATCCTATCCTCTATCCTATCCTATCCTCTATCCTATCCTATCCTCTATCCTATCCTATCCTCTATCTTATCCTATCCTCTATCCTATCCTATCATCTATCCTATCCTATCCTCTATCCTATCCTATCCTCTATCATATCCTATCCTCTATCATATCCTATCCTATATCCTATCCTATCCTCTATCCTATCCTATCGTATCCTCTATCGTATCCTATCCTCTATCCTATCCTATCGTATCCTCTATCGTATCCTATCCTCTATACTATCCTATCCTCTATCCTATCCTATCCTCTATCCTATCCTATCCTCTATCCTATCCTATCCTCTATCATATCCTATTCTCTATCATATCCTATCCTATATCCTATCCTATCCTCTATCCTATCCTATCGTATCCTCTATCGTATCCTATCCTCTATCCTATCCTATCCTCTATCCTATCCTATCCTATATCCTATCCTATCCTTTATAATATCCTATCCTCTATCCTATCCTATCCTCTATAATATCGTATCCTCTATCATATCCTTTCCTCTCCCTATAATATCATCTATCCTATCCTATCCTCTATCTTATCCTATCCTCTATCCTATCCTATCATCTATCCTATCCAATCCTCTATTCTATCTGATCCACTATCATATCCTATCCTCTATCCTATCCTATCCTCTATCCTATCCTATCCTCTATCCTATCCTATCCTCTATCATATCCTATCCTCTATCCTATCCTATC
Source organism: Halictus rubicundus (assembly GCF_050948215.1). Taxonomy (NCBI): domain Eukaryota; kingdom Metazoa; phylum Arthropoda; class Insecta; order Hymenoptera; family Halictidae; genus Halictus; species Halictus rubicundus. Next base: position 315,316 of record NW_027488810.1, read on the forward strand.
CTCTATCCTATCTTATCCTCTATCTTATCCTATCCTCTATCCTATCCTATCATCTATCCTATCCTATCTTCTATCCTATCCTATCCTCTATCATATCCTATCCTCTATCCTATCCTATCCTCTATCCTATCCTATGCTCTATCCTATCCTATCCTCTATCCTATCCTATCCTCTATCGTATCCTATCATCTATCCTATCCTATCCTCTATCTTATCCTATCCTCTATCCTATCCAATACTCTATCCTATCTTATCCTCTATCTTATCCTATCCTCTATCCTATCCTCTATCCAATCCTATCCTTTATTCTATCCAATCTCCTATCCTATCCTCTAGCCGATCCTATCCTCTATCCTATCCTATCCTCTATCCTATCCTATCCTCTATCTTATCCTATCCTCTATCCTATCCTATCATCTATCCTATCCTATCCTCTATCCTATCCTATCCTCTATCATATCCTATCCTCTATCATATCCTATCCTCCATCCTATCCAATCCTCTATCCTATCCTATCCTCTATCCTATCCTATCCTCTATCCTATCCTATCCTCTACCTTATCCTATCCTCTATCCTATCCTATCCTGTATCATATCCTATCCTCTATCATATCCTATCCTATATCCTATCCTATCCTCTATCATATCCTATCCTCTATCATATCCTATCCTATATCTTATCCTATCCTCTATCCTATCCTATCGTATCCTCTATCGTATCCTATCCTCTATCCTATCCTATCGTATCCTCTATCTTATCCTATCCTCTATCCTATCCTCTATCCTATCCTATCCTTTATTCTATCCAATCCCCTATCCTATCCTCTAGCCGATCCTATCCTCTATCCTATCCTATCCTCTATCCTATCCTATCATCTATCTTATCCTATCCTCTATCCTATCCTATCATCTATCCTATCCTATCCTCTATCCTATCCTATCCTCTACCATATCCTATCCTCTATCATATCCTATCCTCCATCCTATCCAATCCTCTATCCTATCCTATCCTCTATCCTATCCTATCGTATCCTCTATCCTATCCTATCCTATCCTCTATCCTATCCTATCCTCTATCCTATCCTATACTCTATCCTATCTTATCCTCTATCCTATCCTCTATCCTATCCTATCCTTTATTCTATCCAATCCCCTATCCTATCCTCTATCCGATCCTATCCTCTATCCTATCCTATCCTCTATCATATCCTATCCTCTATCTTATCCTATCCTCTATCCTATCCTATCATCTATCCTATCCTATCCTCTATCCTATCCTATCGTATCCTCTATCGTATCCTATCCTCTATCGTATCCTATCCTCTATCCTATCCTATCCTCTATCCTATCCTATCCTCTATCCTATCCTATCCTCTATCATATCCTATTCTCTATCATATCCTATCCTATATCCTATCCTATCCTCTATCCTATCCTATCGTATCCTCTATCGTATCCTATCCTCTATCCTATCCTATCGTATCCTCTATCCTATCCTCTATACTATCCTATCCTCTATACTATCCTATCCTCTATCCTATCCTATCCTCTATCCTATCCTATCCTCTATCCTATCCTATCCTTTATAATATCCTATCCTCTATCCTATCCTATCCTCTATAATATCGTATCCTCTATCATATCCTTTCCTCTTCCCTATAATATCATCTATCCTATCCTATCCTCTATCTTATCCTATCCTCTATCCTATCCTATCATCTATCCTATCCAATCCTCTATTCTATCTGATCCACTATCATATCCTATCCTCTATCCTATCCTATCCTCTATCCTATCCTATCCTCTATCCTATCCTATCCTCTATCATATCCTATCCTCCATCCTATCCTATCCTCTATCCTATCCTATCATCTATCCTATCCTATCCTCTATCATATCCTATCCTCTATCCTATCCAATACTCTATCCTATCTTATCCTCTATCTTATCCTATCCTCTATCCTATCCTCTATCCAATCCTATCCTTTATTCTATCCAATCAACTATCCTATCCTCTAGCCGATCCTATCCTCTATCCTATCCTATCCTCTATCCTATCCTATCCTCTATCTTATCCTATCCTCTATCCTATCCTATCATCTATCCTATCCTATCCTCTATCCTATCCTATCCTCTATCATATCCTATCCTCTATCATATCCTATCCTCCATCCTATCCAATCCTCTATCCTATCCTATCCTCTATCCTATCCTATCGTATCCTCTATCCTATCCTATCCTATCCTCTATCCTATCCTATCCTCTATCCTATCCTATCCTCTATCTTATCCTATCCTCTATCCTATCCTATCCTCTATCATATCCTATCCTCTATCATATCCTATCCTATATCCTATCCTATCCTCTATCCTATCCTATCGTATCCTCTATCGTATCCTATCCTCTATCCTATCCTATCGTATCCTCTATCGTATCCTATCCTCTATGCTATCCTATCCTCTATCCTATCCTATCCTCTACAATATCGTATCCTCTATCATATCCTTTCCTCTTTCCTATAATATCATCTATCCTATCCTATCCTCTATCTTATCCTATCCTCTATCCTATCCTATCATCTATCCTATATTATCCTCTATCCTATCCTATCCTCTATCCTATTCTATCCTCTATCCTATCCTATCCTCTATCATATCCTATCCTCTATCCTATCCTATCCTCTATCCTATCTTATCCTCCATCTTATCCTATCCTCTATCCTATCCTATCATCTATCCTATCCTATCCTCTATCCTATCCTATCGTATCCTCTATCGTATCCTATCCTCTATCCTATCCTGTCCTCTCTCCTATCCAATCCCCTATCCTATTCTCTATCCGATCCTATCCTCTATCTTATCCTATCCTCTATCCTATCCTATCCTCTATCCTATCCTATCCTCTATCCTATCCTATCATCTATCTTATCCTATCCTCTATCCTATCCTATCATCTATCCTATCCTATCCTCTATCCTATCCTATCCTCTACCATATCCTATCCTCTATCATATCCTATCCTCCATCCTATCCAATCCTCTATCCTATCCTATCCTCTATCCTCTCCTATCGTATCCTCTATCCTATCCTATCCTATCCTCTATCCTATCCTATCCTCTATCCTATCCTATACTCTATCCTATCTTATCCTCTATCCTATCCTCTATCCTATCCTATCCTTTATTCTATCCAATCGGCTATCCTATCCTCTATCCGATCCTATCCTCTATCCTATCCTATCCTCTATCCTATCCTATCCTCTATCTTATCCTATCCTCTATCCTATCCTATCATCTATCCTATCCTATCCTCTATCCTATCCTATCCTCTATCATATCCTATCCTCTATCATATCCTATCCTATATCCTATCCTATCCTCTATCCTATCCTATCGTATCCTCTATCGTATCCTATCCTCTATCCTATCCTATCGTATCCTCTATCGTATCCTATCCTCTATACTATCCTATCCTCTATCCTATCCTATCCTCTATCCTATCCTATCCTCTATCCTATCCTATCCTCTATCATATCCTATTCTCTATCATATCCTATCCTATATCCTATCCTATCCTCTATCCTATCCTATCGTATCCTCTATCGTATCCTATCCTCTATCCTATCCTATCGTATCCTCTATCGTATCCTATCCTCTATACTATCCTATCCTCTATACTATCCTATCCTCTATCCTATCCTATCCTCTATCCTATCTTATCCTCCATCTTATCCTATCCTCTATCCTATCCTATCATCTATCCTATCCTATCCTCTATCCTATCCTATCGTATCCTCTATCGTATCCTATCCTCTATCCTATCCTGTCCTCTCTCCTATCCAATCCCCTATCCTATTCTCTATCCGATCCTATCCTCTATCTTATCCTATCCTCTATCCTATCCTATCATCTATCCTATCCTATCCTCTATCCTATCCTATCCTCTATCATATCCTATCCTCTATCCTATCCTATACTCTATCCTATCTTATCCTCTATCTTATCCTATCCTCTATCCTATCCTCTATCCTATCCTATCCTTTATTCTATCCAATCCCCTATCCTATCCTCTAGCCGATCCTATCCTCTATCCTATCCTATCCTCTATCCTATCCTATCATCTATCTTATCCTATCCTCTATCCTATCCTATCATCTATCCTATCCTATCCTCTATCCTATCCTATCCTCTACCATATCCTATCCTCTATCATATCCTATCCTCCATCCTATCCAATCCTCTATCCTATCCTATCCTCTATCCTATCCTATCGTATCCTCTATCCTATCCTATCCTATCCTCTATCCTATCCTATCCTCTATCCTATCCTATACTCTATCCTATCTTATCCTCTATCCTATCCTCTATCCTATCCTATCCTTTATTCTATCCAATCCCCTATCCTATCCTCTATCCGATCCTATCCTATCCTCTATCCTATCCTATCCTCTATCATATCCTATCCTCTATCTTATCCTATCCTCTATCCTATCCTATCATCTATCCTATCCTATCCTCTATCCTATCCTATCCTATCCTCTATCGTATCCTATCCTCTATCCTATCCTATCCTCTATCCTATCCTATCCTCTATCCTATCCTATCCTCTATCATATCCTATTCTCTATCATATCCTATCCTATATCCTATCCTATCCTCTATCCTATCCTATCGTATCCTCTATCGTATCCTATCCTCTATCCTATCCTATCGTATCCTCTATCCTATCCTCTATACTATCCTATCCTCTATACTATCCTATCCTCTATCCTATCCTATCCTCTATCCTATCCTATCCTCTATCCTATCCTATCCTCTATCCTATCCTATCCTTTATAATATCCTATCCTCTATCCTATCCTATCCTCTATAATATCGTATCCTCTATCATATCCTTTCCTCTTCCCTATAATATCATCTATCCTATCCTATCCTCTATCTTATCCTATCCTCTATCCTATCCTATCATCTATCCTATCCAATCCTCTATTCTATCTGATCCACTATCATATCCTATCCTCTATCCTATCCTATCCTCTATCCTATCCTATCCTCTATCCTATCCTATCCTCTATCATATCCTATCCTCCATCCTATCCTATCCTCTATCCTATCCTATCATCTATCCTATCCTATCCTCTATCATATCCTATCCTCTATCCTATCCAATACTCTATCCTATCTTATCCTCTATCTTATCCTATCCTCTATCCTATCCTCTATCCAATCCTATCCTTTATTCTATCCAATCAACTATCCTATCCTCTAGCCGATCCTATCCTCTATCCTATCCTATCCTCTATCCTATCCTATCCTCTATCTTATCCTATCCTCTATCCTATCCTATCATCTATCCTATCCTATCCTCTATCCTATCCTATCCTCTATCATATCCTATCCTCTATCATATCCTATCCTCCATCCTATCCAATCCTCTATCCTATCCTATCCTCTATCCTATCCTATCGTATCCTCTATCCTATCCTATCCTATCCTCTATCCTATCCTATCCTGTATCCTATCCTATCCTCTATCTTATCCTATCCTCTATCCTATCCTATCCTCTATCATATCCTATCCTCTATCATATCCTATCCTATATCCTATCCTATCCTCTATCCTATCCTATCGTATCCTCTATCGTATCCTATCCTCTATCCTATCCTATCGTATCCTCTATCGTATCCTATCCTCTATGCTATCCTATCCTCTATCCTATCCTATCCTCTATCCTATCCTATCCTCTACAATATCGTATCCTCTATCATATCCTTTCCTCTTTCCTATAATATCATCTATCCTATCCTATCCTCTATCTTATCCTATCCTCTATCCTATCCTATCATCTATCCTATATTATCCTCTATCCTATCCTATCCTCTATCCTATTCTATCCTCTATCCTATCCTATCCTCTATCATATCCTATCCTCTATCCTATCCTATCCTCTATCCTATCTTATCCTCCATCTTATCCTATCCTCTATCCTATCCTATCATCTATCCTATCCTATCCTCTATCCTATCCTATCGTATCCTCTATCGTATCCTATCCTCTATCCTATCCTGTCCTCTCTCCTATCCAATCCCCTATCCTATTCTCTATCCGATCCTATCCTCTATCTTATCCTATCCTCTATCCTATCCTATCCTCCATCCTATCCTATCCTCTATCCTATCCTATCATCTATCTTATCCTATCCTCTATCCTATCCTATCATCTATCCTATCCTATCCTCTATCCTATCCTATCCTCTACCATATCCTATCCTCTATCATATCCTATCCTCCATCCTATCCAATCCTCTATCCTATCCTATCCTCTATCCTCTCCTATCGTATCCTCTATCCTATCCTATCCTATCCTCTATCCTATCCTATCCTCTATCCTATCCTATACTCTATCCTATCTTATCCTCTATCCTATCCTCTATCCTATCCTATCCTTTATTCTATCCAATCGGCTATCCTATCCTCTATCCGATCCTATCCTCTATCCTATCCTATCCTCTATCCTATCCTATCCTCTATCTTATCCTATCCTCTATCCTATCCTATCATCTATCCTATCCTATCCTCTATCCTATCCTATCCTCTATCATATCCTATCCTCTATCCTATCCTATCGTATCCTCTATCGTATCCTATCCTCTATGCTATCCTATCCTCTATCCTATCCTATCCTCTATCCTATCCTATCCTCTACAATATCGTATCCTCTATCATATCCTTTCCTCTTTCCTATAATATCATCTATCCTATCCTATCCTCTATCTTATCCTATCCTCTATCCTATCCTATCATCTATCCTATATTATCCTCTATCCTATCCTATCCTCTATCCTATTCTATCCTCTATCCTATCCTATCCTCTATCATATCCTATCCTCTATCCTATCCTATCCTCTATCCTATCTTATCCTCCATCTTATCCTATCCTCTATCCTATCCTATCATCTATCCTATCCTATCCTCTATCCTATCCTATCGTATCCTCTATCGTATCCTATCCTCTATCCTATCCTGTCCTCTCTCCTATCCAATCCCCTATCCTATTCTCTATCCGATCCTATCCTCTATCTTATCCTATCCTCTATCCTATCCTATCCTCCATCCTATCCTATCCTCTATCCTATCCTATCATCTATCTTATCCTATCCTCTATCCTATCCTATCATCTATCCTATCCTATCCTCTATCCTATCCTATCCTCTACCATATCCTATCCTCTATCATATCCTATCCTCCATCCTATCCAATCCTCTATCCTATCCTATCCTCTATCCTCTCCTATCGTATCCTCTATCCTATCCTATCCTATCCTCTATCCTATCCTATCCTCTATCCTATCCTATACTCTATCCTATCTTATCCTCTATCCTATCCTCTATCCTATCCTATCCTTTATTCTATCCAATCGGCTATCCTATCCTCTATCCGATCCTATCCTCTATCCTATCCTATCCTCTATCCTATCCTATCCTCTATCTTATCCTATCCTCTATCCTATCCTATCATCTATCCTATCCTATCCTCTATCCTATCCTATCCTCTATCATATCCTATCCTCTATCATATCCTATCCTATATCCTATCCTATCCTCTATCCTATCCTATCGTATCCTCTATCGTATCCTATCCTCTATCCTATCCTATCGTATCCTCTATCGTATCCTATCCTCTATACTATCCTATCCTCTATCCTATCCTATCCTCTATCCTATCCTATCCTCTATCCTATCCTATCCTCTATCATATCCTATTCTCTATCATATCCTATCCTATATCCTATCCTATCGTATCCTCTATCGTATCCTATCCTCTATCCTATCCTATCGTATCCTCTATCGTATCCTATCCTCTATACTATCCTATCCTCTATACTATCCTATCCTCTATCCTATCCTATCCTCTATCCTATCCTATCCTCTATCCTATCCTATCCTTTATAATATCCTATCCTCTATCCTATCCTATCCTCTATAATATCGTATCCACTATCATATCCTTTCCTCTTCCCTATAATATCATCTATCCTATCCTATCCTCTATCTTATCCTATCCTCTATCCTATCCTATCATCTATCCTATCCAATCCTCTATTCTATCTGATCCACTATCATATCCTATCCTCTATCCTATCCTATCCTCTATCCTATCCTATCCTCTATCCTATCCTATCCTCTATCATATCCTATCCTCTATCCTATCCTATCCTCTATCCTATCCTATCATCTATCCTATCCTATCCTCTATCATATCCTATCCTCTATCCTATCCAATACTCTATCCTATCTTATCCTCTATCTTATCCTATCCTCTATCCTATCCTCTATCCAATCCTATCCTTTATTCTATCCAATCCCCTATCCTATCCTCTAGCCGATCCTATCCTCTATCCTATCCTATCCTCTATCCTATCCTATCCTCTATCTTATCCTATCCTCTATCCTATCCTATCATCTATCCTATCCTATCCTCTATCCTATCATATCCTCTATCATATCCTATCCTCTATCATATCCTATCCTCCATCCTATCCAATCCTCTATCCTATCCTATCCTCTATCCAATCCTATCCTATCCTCTATCCTATCCTATCCTATCCTCTATCCTATCCTATCCTCTATCCTATCCTATCCTCTATCTTATCCTATCCTCTATCCTATCCTATCCTCTATCATATCCTATCCTCTATCATATCCTATCCTATATCCTATCCTATCCTCTATCCTATCCTATCGTATCCTCTATCGTATCCTATCCTCTATCCTATCCTATCGTATCCTCTATCGTATCCTATCCTCTATCCTATCCTATCCTCTATCCTATCCTATCCTCTATCCTATCCTATCCTCTACAATATCGTATCCTCTATCATATCCTTTCCTCTTTCCTATAATATCATCTATCCTATCCTATCCTCTATCTTATCCTATCCTCTATCCTATCCTATCATCTATCCTATATTATCCTCTATCCTATCCTATCCTCTATCCTATCCTATCCTCTATCCTATCCTATCCTCTATCATATCCTATCCTCTATCCTATCCTATCCTCTATCCTATCTTATCCTCCATCTTATCCTATCCTCTATCCTATCCTATCATCTATCCTATCCTATCCTCTATCCTATCCTATCGTATCCTCTATCGTATCCTATCCTCTATCCTATCCTGTCCTCTCTCCTATCCAATCCCCTATCCTATTCTCTATCCGATCCTATCCTCTATCTTATCCTATCCTCTATCCTATCCTATCATCTATCCTATCCTATCCTCTATCCTATCCTATCCTCTATCATATCCTATCCTCTATCCTATCCTATACTCTATACTATCTTATCCTCTATCTTATCCTATCCTCTATCCTATCCTCTATCCTATCCTATCCTTTATTCTATCCAATCCCCTATCCTATCCTCTAGCCGATCCTATCCCCTATCCTATCCTATCCTCTATCCTATCCTATCCTCTATCTTATCCTATCCTCTATCCTATCCTATCATCTATCCTATCCTATCCTCTATCCTATCCTATCCTCTATCATATCCTATCCTCTATCATATCCTATCCTCCATCCTATCCAATCCTCTATCCTATCCTATCCTCTATCCTATCCTATCGTATCCTCTATCCTATCCTATCCTATCCTCTATCCTATCCTATCCTCTATCCTATCCTATACTCTATCCTATCTTATCCTCTATCCTATCCTCTATCCTATCCTATCCTTTATTCTATCCAATCCCCTATCCTATCCTCTTTCCGATCCTATCCTCTATCCTATCCTATCCTCTATCCTATCCTATCCTCTATCTTATCCTATCCTCTATCCTATCCTATCATCTATCCTATCCTATCCTCTATCCTATCCTATCCTATCCTCTATCCTATCCTATCCTCTATCCTATCCTATCCTCTATCCTATCCTATCCTCTATCCTATCCTATCCTCTATCCTATCCTATCCTCTATCCTATCCTATCCTCTATCCTATCCTATCGTCTATCCTATCCTATCCTCTATCCTATCCTATCGTATCCTCTATCGTATCCTATCCTCTATCCTATCCTATCCTCTCTCCTATCCAATCCCCTATCCTATTCTCTATCCGATCCTCTCCTCTATCTTATCCTATCCTCTATCCTATCCTATCATCTATCCTATCCTATCCTCTATCCTATCCTATCCTCTATCATATCCTATCCTATATCCTATCCTATCCACTATCCTATCCTATCGTATCCTCTATCGTATCCTATCCTCTATCCTATCCTATCGTATCCTGTATCGTATCCTATCCTCTATACTATCCTATCCTCTATCCTATCCTATCCTCTATCCTATCCTATCCTCTATCCTATCCTATCCTCTATCATATCCTATTCTCTATCATATCCTATCCTATATCCTATCCTATCCTGTATCGTATCCTATCCTCTATACTATCCTATCCTCTATCCTATCCTATCCTCTATCCTATCCTATCCTCTATCCTATCCTATCCTCTATCATATCCTATTCTCTATCATATCCTATCCTATATCCTATCCTATCCTCTATCCTATCCTATCCTCTATCCTATCCTATCATCTATCCTATCCTATCCTCTATCCTATCCTATCCTCTATCCTATTCTATCCTCTATCCTACCCTATCCTCTATCCTATCCTATCCTCTATCCTATCCTATCCTCTATCCTATCCTATCCTCTATCCTATCCTATCCTCTATCCTATCCTATCCTCTATCCTATCCTATCCTCTATCCTATCCTATCCTCTATCCTATCCTATCCTCTATCCTATCCTATCGTATCCTCTATCGTATCCTATCCTCTATCCTATCCTATCCTCTCTCCTATCCAATCCCCTATCCTATTCTCTATCCGATCCTCTCCTCTATCTTATCCTATCCTCTATCCTATCCTATCATCTATCCTATCCTATCCTCTATCCTATCCTATCCTCTATCAAATCCTATCCTCTATCCTATCCTCTATCCTATCCTATCCTTTATTCTATCCAATCCCCTATCCTATCTTCTAGCCGATCCTATCCTCTATCCTATCCTATCCTCTATCCTATCCTATCCTCTATCATATCCTATCCTCTATCATATCCTATCCTCCATCCTATCCAATCCTCTATCCTATCCTATCCTCTATCCTATCCTATCGTATCCTCTATCCTATCCTATCCTATCCTCTATCCTATCCTATCCTCTATCCTATCCTATCCTCTATCCTATCCTATCCTTTATAATATCCTATCCTCTATCCTGTCCTATCCTCTATAATATCGTATCCTCTATCATATCCTTTCCTCTTCCCTATAATATCATCTATCCTATCCTATCCTCTATCTTATCCTATCCTCTATCCTATCCTATCATCTATCCTATCCAATCCTCTATTCTATCTGATCCTCTATCATATCCTATCCTCTATCCTATCCTATCCTCTATCCTATCCTATCCTCTATCATATCCTATCCTCTATCATATCCTATCCTATATCCTATCCTATCCTCTATCCTATCCTATCGTATCCTCTATCGTATCCTATCCTCTATCCCATCCTATCGTATCCTCTATCGTATCCTATCCTCTATACTATCCTATCCTCTATACTATCCTATCCTCTATCCTATCCTATCCTCTATCCTATCTTATCCTCTATCTTATCCTATCCTCTATCCTATCCTATACTCTATCCTATCTTATCCTCTATCTTATCCTATACTCTATCCTATCCTCTATCCTATCCTATCCTTTATTCTATCCGATCCCCTATCCTATCCTCTATCCGAACCTATCCTCTATCCTACCCTATCCTCTATCCTATCCTATCCTCTATCATATCCTATCCTCTATCATATCCTATCCTATATCCTATCCTATCCTCTATCCTATCCTATCGTATCCTCTATCGTATCCTATCCTCTATCCCATCCTATCGTATCCTCTATCGTATCCTATCCTCTATACTATCCTATCCTCCATACTATCCTATCCTCTATCCTATCCTATCCTCTATCCTATCCTATCCTCTATCCTATCCTATCCTTTATAATATCCTATCCTCTATCCTATCCTATCCTCTATAATATCGTATCCTCTATCATATCCTTTCCTCTTCCCTATAATATCATCTATCCTATCCTATCCTCTATCTTATCCTATCCTCTATCCTATCCTATCATCTATCCTATCCAATCCTCTATTCTATCTGATCCACTATCATATCCTATCCTCTATCCTATCCTATCCTCTATCCTATCCTATCCTCTATCCTATCCTATCCTCTATCATATCCTATCCTCTATCCTATCCTATCCTCTATCCTATCTTATCCTCTATCTTATCCTATCCTCTATCCTATCCTATCATCTATCCTATCCTATCTTCTATCCTATCCTATCCTCTATCATATCCTATCCTCTATCCTATCCTATCCTCTATCCTATCCTATGCTCTATCCTATCCTATCCTCTATCCTATCCTATCCTCTATCCTATCCTATCATCTATCCTATCCTATCCTCTATCCTATCCTATCCTCTATCCTATCCTATCCTCTATCCTATCCTATCCTCTATCCTATCCTATCCTCTATCCTATCCTATCCTCTATCCTATCCTATCCTTTATTCTATCCAATCCCCTATCCTATCCTCTAGCCGATCCTATCCTCTATCCTATCCTATCCTCTATCCTATTCTATCCTCTATCATATCCTATCCTCTATCATATCCTATCCTCCATCCTATCCAATCCTCTATCCTATCCTATCCTCTATCCTATCCTATCGTATCCTCTATCCTATCCTATCCTATCCTCTATCCTATCCTATCCTCTATCCTATCCTCTACTCTATCCTATCTTATCCTCTATCTTATCATATCCTCTATCCTATCCTCTATCCTATCCTATCCTTTATTCTATCCAATCCCCTATCCTATCCTCTATCCGATCCTATCCTCTATCCTATCCTATCCTCTATCCTATCCTATCCTCTATCTTATCCTATCCTCTATCCTATCCTATCATCTATCCTATCCTATCCTCTATCCTATCCTATCCTCTATCATATCCTATCCTCTATCATATCCTATCCTATATCCTATCCTATCCACTATCCTATCCTATCGTATCCTCTATCGTATCCTATCCTCTATCCTATCCTATCGTATCCTGTATCGTATCCTATCCTCTATACTATCCTATCCTCTATACTATCCTATCCTCTATCCTATCCTATCCTCTATCCTATCCTATCCTCTATCCTATCCTATCCTTTATAATATCCTATCCTCTATCCTATCCTATCCTCTATAATATCGTATCCTCTATCATATCCTTTCCTCTTCCCTATAATATCATCTATCCTATCCTATCCTCTATCTTATCCTATCCTCTATCCTATCCTATCCTCTATCCTATCCTATGCTCTATCCTATCCTATCCTCTATCCTATCCTATCCTCTATCCTATCCTATCATCTATCCTATCCTATCCTCTATCCTATCCTATCCTCTATCCTATCCTATCCTCTATCCTATCCTATCCTCTATCCTATCCTATCCTCTATCCTATCCTATCCTCTATCCTATCCTATCCTCTATCCTATCCTATCCTCTATCCTATCCTATCCTCTATCCTATCCTATCGTCTATCCTATCCTATCCTCTATCCTATCCTATCCTCTATCCTATCCTATCCTCTATCCTATCCTATCCTCTATCCTATCCTATCCTCTACAATATCGTATCCTCTATCATATCCTTTCCTCTTTCCTATAATATCATCTATCCTATCCTATCCTCTATCTTATCCTATCCTCTATCTTATCCTATCCTCTTTCCTATCCTATCATCTATCCTATCCTATCCTCTATCCTATCCTATCCTCTATCCTATCCTATCCTCTATCCTATCCTATCCTCTATCCTATCCTATCCTCTATCCTATCCTATCCTCTATCATATCCTATCCTCTATCCTATTTTTTTTTTTTTTTTTTTTTTTCCGAGGAGGTAATCTCGTTACGGATACCCGAATCCCCCCCGGGGGGGGTGGTCCGGGTTATGTGGGACTCCTCGGCTGGTTGGTGCAACGCCGAGTATACCCACTAACTCCTCCCCGTCCGTCCCTAGACTCCTGGGGGCACCCGTGCTCTGCGCGCGCATGTCAATCCGGTGTGCCCCCGCCTTAGCATACCACCCAGGGGGGGGGGACGCGGCCCCCTCCCGTACCTACTCTATCCGAAGGCACCACGCAACGGACGACGTGGCGCCTTCCCCCCTGTTAGGCCGCCCGATGAGCATCCGGGCCCCCGCCCGAGGTGCCCGGCGGCCTCCGGGGACGCCGTTGGTGACCGAGTGTAAGGGGATATCCGATCCCCCGCCTCGAGATCATCAAGGGCGTCCCCGCTCGCGTCAGAGGCGTCGCAACGGGGGTACGCCCCCGGGGCGTACCCTGCGCCGCCTCCCCCCCCTTCGGCCGGGATCGTGACTACGCTCCCGATCCCGTTCCGCAGCCTCCTTCCGCAGCATAACCCGCTCGCAGAAGGAAGCGAACCCCCTCCACGCCTCCTCGCCACCGGCTGCCGCAGCGACGACAGCCGGGAGCGAGAGGTCGTGGCCCACCGCGCGCCGCAGGGCACGGCGCTCTCCCCCCCATGCCGGACACTCCTCCAGAGTGTGTTGCGCCGTGTCCCGCGGCTCGCCGCAGTGGTGACACGCCTCCTCGGTCTCCCTCCCGATGCGACACAGGTAGTCGCCGAAGCACCCGTGCCCGCTCATCACCTGCGTCACACGGTAGGAGACCCTATGCCCCATCCATCCCCTGTTCCATTGATCGAACACCGGGAGGATGGCCCGAACGGCCCGCCTCTCGCCCTCCCTCGTCCCGGGAAGGCTATCGCGCCACTCCCGGGCTGCGTGCCGCCGAGCATGTCGCCTGAGCTCATCCACCATGAGCCGCGCCTGATCCGGGGCCACCCCCCGGAGCCGGAGTTCCCTGGAGTGCGTATGCACATCCGCCAACACGCGGGCCTCCAGCTCGAGGGGGATCAGCCCCGACATCACCATCGCCGTCGCGTATGAAATGGTGCGGTACCCCCGCACGATGCCTATGGCCAGCCTGCGCTCGATGCGACGCAGCAGCGACCGTGTGCCGCCACTGCGCCCCCTAGCCAAGACATCGTGCGCCCATACAGGGGCTCCATCCTATCCTCTATCCTATCCTATCCTCTATCCTATCTTATCCTCCATCTTATCCTATCCTCTATCCGATCCTCTCCTCTATCTTATCCTATCCTCTATCCTATCCTATCATCTATCCTATCCTATCCTCTATCCTATCCTATCCTCTATCATATCCTATCCTCTATCCTATCCTATACTCTATCCTATCTTATCCTCTATCTTATCCTATCCTCTATCCTATCCTCTATCCTATCCTATCCTTTATTCTATCCAATCCCCTATCCTATCCTCTAGCCGATCCTATGCTCTATCCTATCCTATCCTCTATCCTATCCTCTATCCTATCCTATCATCTATCCTATCCTATCCTCTATCCTATCCTATCCTCTATCCTATCCTATCCTATCCTATCCTCTATCCTATCCTATCCTCTATCATATCCTATCCTCTATCATATCCTATCCTCCATCCTATCGAATCCTCTATCCTATCCTATCCTCTATCCTATCCTATCGTATCCTCTATCCTATCCTATCCTATCCTCTATCCTATCCTATCCTCTATCCTATCCTATACTCTATCCTATCTTATCCTCTATCTTATCCTATCCTCTATCCTATCCTATCCTTTATTCTATCCAATCCCCTATCCTATCCTCTATCCGATCCTATCCTCTATCCTATCCTATCCTCTATCCTATCCTATCCTCTATCTTATCCTATCCTCTATCCTATCCTATCATCTATCCTATCCTATCCTCTATCCTATCCTATCCTCTATCATATCCTATCCTCTATCATATCATATCCTATATCCTATCCTATCCTCTATCCTATCCTATCGTATCATCTATCGTATCCTATCCTCTATCCTATCCTATCGTATCCTCTATCGTATCCTATCCTCTATACTATCCTATCCTCTATCATATCCTATCCTCTATCCTATCGTATCCTCTATCCTATCCTATCGTATCCTCTATCGTATCCTATCCTCTATACTATCCTATCCTCTATACTATCCTATCCTCTATCCTATCCAATCCTCTATCCTATCCTATCCTCTATCCTATCCTATCCTTTATAATATCCTATCCTCTATCCTATCCTATCCTCTATAATATCGTATCCTCTATCATATCCTTTCCTCTTCCCTATAATATCATCTATCCTATCCTATCCTCTATCTTATCCTATCCTCTATCCTATCCTATCATCTATCCTATCCAATCCTCTATTCTATCTGATCCACTATCATATCCTATCCTCTATCCTATCCTATCCTCTATCCTATCCTATCCTCTATCATATCCTATCCTCTATCATATCCTATCCTATCCTCTATCTTATCCTATCCTCTATCCTATCCTATCCTCTATCCTATCCTATCCTCTATCCTATCCTATCCTTTATAATATCCTATCCTCTATCCTATCCTATCCTCTATAATATCGTATCCTCTATCATATCCTTTCCTCTTCCCTATAATATCATCTATCCTATCCTATCCTCTATCTTATCCTATCCTCTATCCTATCCTATCATCTATCCTATCCAATCCTCTATTCTATCTGATCCACTATCATATCCTATCCTCTATCCTATCCTATCCTCTATCCTATCCTATCCTCTATCATATCCTATCCTCTATCATATCCTATCCTATATCCTATCCTATCCTCTATCCTATCCTATCGTATCCTCTATCGTATCCTATCCTCTATCCTATCCTATCGTATCCTCTATCGTATCCTATCCTCTATACTATCCTATCCTCTATACTATCCTATCCTCTATCCTATCCTATCCTCTATCCTATCTTATCCTCTATCTTATCCTATCCTCTATCCTATCCTATACTCTATCCTATCTTATCCTCTATCTTATCCTATACTCTATCCTATCCTCTATCCTATCCTATCCTTTATTCTATCCAATCCCCTATCCTATCCTCTATCCGATCCTATCCTCTATCCTATCCTATCCTCTATCCTATCCTATCCTCTATCTTATCCTATCCACTATCCTATCCTATCATCTATCCTATCCTATCCTCTATCCTATCCTATCCTCTATCATATCCTATCCTCTATCATATCCTATCCTATATCCTATCCTATCCTCTACACTATCCTATCGTATCCTCTATCGTATCCTATCCTCTATCCTATCCTATCGTATTCTCTATCGTATCCTATCCTCTATCCTATCCTATCCTCTATCCTATCCTATCCTCTATCCTATCCTATCCTCTATCCTATCCTATCCTCTATCCTATCCTATCGTCTATCCTATCCTATCCTCTATCCTATCCTATCCTCTATCCTATCCTATCCTCTATCCTATCCTATCCTCTATCCTATCCTATCCTCTACAATATCGTATCCTCTATCATATCCTTTCCTCTTTCCTATAATATCATCTATCCTATCCTATCCTCTATCTTATCCTATCCTCTATCTTATCCTATCCTCTTTCCTATCCTATCATCTATCCTATCCTATCCTCTATCCTATCCTATCCTCTATCCTATCCTATCCTCTATCCTATCCTATCCTCTATCCTATCCTATCCTCTATCCTATCCTATCCTCTATCATATCCTATCCTCTATCCTATCCTATCCTCTATCCTATCTTATCCTCCATCTTATCCTATCCTCTATCCTATCCTATCCTCTATCCTATCCTATCATCTATCCTATCCTATCCTCTAGCCTATCCTATCCTCTATCCTATCCTATCCTCTATCCTATCCTATCCTCTATCCTATCCTATCCTCTATCCTATCCTATCCTCTATCCTATCCTATCCTCTATCCTGTCCTATCCTCTATCCTATCCTATCCTCTATCCTATCCTATCCTCTATCCTATCCTATCCTCTACAATATCGTATCCTCTATCATATCCTATCCTCTACAATATCGTATCCTCTATCATATCCTTTCCTCTTTCCTATAATATCATCTATCCTATCCTATCCTCTATCTTATCCGATCCTCTATCTTATCCTATCCTCTTTCCTATCCTATCATCTATCCTATCCTATCCTCTATCCTATCCTATCCTCTATCCTATCCTATCCTCTATCCTATCCTATCCTCTATCCTATCCTATCCTCTATCCTATCCTATCCTCTATCCTATCCTATCCTCTATCCTATCCTATCCTCTATCCTATCCTATCCTCTATCCTATCCTATCCTCTATCCTATCCTATCCTCTATCCTATCCTATCCTCTATCCTATCCTATCCTCTATCCTATCCTATCCTCTATCCTATCCTATCCTCTATCCTATCCTATCCTCTATCCTATCCTATCCTCTATCCTATCCTATCATCTATCCTATCCAATCCTCTATTCTATCTGATCCACTATCATATCCTATCCTCTATCCTATCCTATCCTCTATCCTATCCTATCCTCTATCATATCCTATCCTCTATCATATCCTATCCTATATCCTATCCTATCCTCTATCCTATCCTATCGTATCCTCTATCGTATCCTATCCTCTATCCTATCCTATCGTATCCTCTATCGTATCCTATCCTCTATACTATCCTATCCTCTATACTATCCTATCCTCTATCCTATCCTATCCTCTATCTTATCTTATCCTCTATCTTATCCTATCCTCTATCCTATCCTATACTCTATCCTATCTTATCCTCTATCTTATCCTATACTCTATCCTATCCTCTATCCTATCCTATCCTTTATTCTATCCAATCCCCTATCCTATCCTCTATCCGATCCTATCCTCTATCCTATCCTATCCTCTATCCTATCCTATCCTCTATCTTATCCTATCCACTATCCTATCCTATCATCTATCCTATCCTATCCTCTATCCTAACCTATCCTCTATCATATCCTATCCTATATCCTATCCTATCCTCTATACTATCCTATCGTATCCTCTATCGTATGCTATCCTCTATCCTATCCTATCGTATCCTCTATCGTATCCTATCCTCTATACTATCCTATCCTCTATCCTATCCTATCCTCTATCCTATCCTATCCTCTATCCTATCCTATCCTTTATAATATCCTATCCTCTATCCTATCCTATCCTCTATAATATCGTATCCTCTATCATATCCTTTCCTCTTCCCTATAATATCATCTATCCTATCCTATCCTCTATATTATACTATCCTCTATCCTATCCTATCATCTATCCTATCCAATCCTCTATTCTATCTGATCCACTATCATATCCTATCCTCTATCCTATCCTATCCTCTATCCTATCCTATCCTCTATCCTATCCTATCCTCTATCATATCCTATCCTCTATACTATTCTATCCTCTATACTATCCTATCCTCTATCCTATCCTATCCTCTATCCTATCCTATCCTCTATCCTATCCTATCATCTATCCTATCCTATACTCTATCCTATCTTATCCTCTATCTTATCCTATACTCTATCCTATCCTCTATCCTATCCTATCCTTTATTCTATCCGATCCCCTATCCTATCCTCTATCCGATCCTATCCTCTATCCTACCCTATCCTCTATCCTATCCTATCCTCTATCTTATCCTATCCTCTATCCTATCCTATCATCTATCCTATCCTATCCTCTATCCTATCCTATCCTCTATCATATCCTATCCTCTATCATATCCTATCCTATATCCTATCCTATCCTCTATCCTATCCTATCGTATCCTCTATCGTATCCTATCCTCTATCCTATCCTATCGTATCCTCTATCGTATCCTATCCTCTATACTATCCTATCCTCTATACTATCCTATCCTCTATCCTATCCTATCCTCTATCCTATCCTATCCTCTATCCTATCCTATCCTTTATAATATCCTATCCTCTATCCTATCCTATCCTCTATAATATCGTATCCTCTATCATATCCTTTCCTCTTCCCTATAATATCATCTATCCTATCCTATCCTCTATCTTATCCTATCCTCTATCCTATCCTATCATCTATCCTATCCAATCCTCTATTCTATCTGATCCACTATCATATCCTATCCTCTATCCTATCCTATCCTCTATCCTATCCTATCCTCTATCCTATCCTATCCTCTATCATATCCTATCCTCTATCCTATCCTATCCTCTATCCTATCTTATCCTCTATCTTATCCTATCCTGTATCCTATCCTATCATCTATCCTATCCTATCTTCTATCCTATCCTATCCTCTATCATATCCTATCCTCTATCCTATCCTATCCTCTATCCTATCCTATGCTCTATCCTATCCTATCCTCTATCCTATCCTATGCTCTATCCTATCCTATCCTCTATCCTATCCTATGCTCTATCCTATCCTATCCTCTATACTATCCTATCCTCTATCCTATCCTATCCTCTATCCTATCCTATCCTCTATCCTATCCTATCCTTTATAATATCCTATCCTCTATCCTATCCTATCCTCTATAATATCGTATCCTCTATCATATCCTTTCCTCTTCCCTATAATATCATCTATCCCATCCTATCCTCTATCTTATCCTATCCTCTATCCTATCCTATCATCTATCCTATCCAATCCTCTATTCTATCTGATCCACTATCATATCCTATCCTCTATCCTATCCTATCCTCTATCCTATCCTATCCTCTATCCTATCCTATCCTCTATCATATCCTTTCCTCTTCCCTATAATATCATCTATCCTATCCTATCCTCTATCTTATCCTATCCTCTATCCTATCCTATCATCTATCCTATCCAATCCTCTATTCTATCTGATCCACTATCATATCCTATCCTCTATCCTATCCTATCCTCTATCCTATCCTATCCTCTATCCTATCCTATCCTCTATCATATCCTATCCTCTATCCTATCCTATGCTCTATCCTATCCTATCCTCTATCCTATCCTATGCTCTATCCTATCCTATCCTCTATCCTATCCTATCCTCTATCCTATCCTATCCTCTATCCTATCCTATCCTCTATCCTATCCTATCCTCTATCCTATCCTATCCTCTATCCTATCCTATCCTCTATCCTATCCTATCCTCTATCCTATCCTATCCTTTATTCTATCCGATCCCCTATCCTATCCTCTATCCGATCCTATCCTCTATCCTACCCTATCCTCTATCCTATCCTATCCTCTATCTTATCCTATCCTCTATCCTATCCTATCATCTATCCTATCCTATCCTCTATCCTATCCTATCCTCTATCATATCCTATCCTCTATCATATCCTATCCTATATCCTATCCTATCCTCTATCCTATCCTATCGTATCCTCTATCGTATCCTATCCTCTATCCTATCCTATCGTATCCTCTATCGTATCCTATCCTCTATACTATCCTATCCTCTATACTATCCTATCCTCTATCCTATCCTATCCTCTATCCTATCCTATCCTCTATCCTATCCTATCCTTTATAATATCCTATCCTCTATCCTATCCTATCCTCTATAATATCGTATCCTCTATCATATCCTTTCCTCTTCCCTATAATATCATCTATCCTATCCTATCCTCTATCTTATCCTATCCTCTTTCCTATCCTATCATCTATCCTATCCTATCCTCTATCCTATCCTATCCTCTATCCTATCCTATCCTCTATCCTATCCTATCCTCTATCCTATCCTATCCTCTATCCTATCCTATCCTCTATCATATCCTATCCTCTATCCTATCCTATCCTCTATCCTATCTTATCCTCCATCTTATCCTATCCTCTATCCGATCCTCTCCTCTATCTTATCCTATCCTCTATCCTATCCTATCATCTATCCTATCCTATCCTCTATCCTATCCTATCCTCTATCATATCCTATCCTCTATCCTATCCTATACTCTATCCTATCTTATCCTCTATCTTATCCTATCCTCTATCCTATCCTCTATCCTATCCTATCCTTTATTCTATCCAATCCCCTATCCTATCCTCTAGCCGATCCTATGCTCTATCCTATCCTATCCTCTATCCTATCCTCTATCCTATCCTATCATCTATCCTATCCTATCCTCTATCCTATCCTATCCTCTATCCTATCCTATCCTATCCTATCCTCTATCCTATCCTATCCTCTATCATATCCTCTCCTCTATCATATCCTATCCTCCATCCTATCCAATCCTCTATCCTATCCTATCCTCTATCCTATCCTATCGTATCCTCTATCCTATCCTATCCTATCCTCTATCCTATCCTATCCTCTATCCTATCCTATCCTCTATCCTATCCTATCCTCTATCTTATCCTATCCTCTATCCTATCCTATCATCTATCCTATCCTATCCTCTATCCTATCCTATCCTCTATCATATCCTATCCTCCATCATATCATATCCTATATCCTATCCTATCCTCTATCCTATCCTATCGTATCCTCTATCGTATCCTATCCTCTATCCTATCCTATCGTATCCTCTATCGTATCTTATCCTCTATACTATCCTATCCTCTATACTATCCTATCCTCTATCATATCCTATCCTCTATCCTATCGTATCCTCTATCCTATCCTATCGTATCCTCTATCGTATCCTATCCTCTATACTATCCTATCCTCTATACTATCCTATCCTCTATCCTATCCAATCCTCTATCCTATCCTATCCTCTATCCTATCCTATCCTTTATAATATCCTATCCTCTATCCTATCCTATCCTCTATAATATCGTATCCTCTATCATATCCTTTCCTCTTCCCTATAATATCATCTATCCTATCCTATCCTCTATCTTATCCTATCCTCTATCCTATCCTATCATCTATCCTATCCAATCCTCTATTCTATCTGATCCACTATCATATCCTATCCTCTATCCTATCCTATCCTCTATCCTATCCTATCCTCTATCATATCCTATCCTCTATCATATCCTATCCTATCCTCTATCTTATCCTATCCTCTATCCTATCCTATCCTCTATCCTATCCTATCCTCTATCCTATCCTATCCTTTATAATATCCTATCCTCTATCCTATCCTATCCTCTATAATATCGTATCCTCTATCATATCCTATACTCTATCCTATCTTATCCTCTATCTTATCCTATCCTCTATCCTATCCTCTATCCTATCCTATCCTTTATTCTATCCAATCCCCTATCCTATCCTCTAGCCGATCCTATGCTCTATCCTATCCTATCCTCTATCCTATCCTCTATCCTATCCTATCATCTATCCTATCCTATCCTCTATCCTATCCTATCCTCTATCCTATCCTATCCTATCCTATCCTCTATCCTATCCTATCCTCTATCATATCCTCTCCTCTATCATATCCTATCCTCCATCCTATCCAATCCTCTATCCTATCCTATCCTCTATCCTATCCTATCGTATCCTCTATCCTATCCTATCCTATCCTCTATCCTATCCTATCCTCTATCCTATCCTATCCTCTATCCTATCCTATCCTCTATCTTATCCTATCCTCTATCCTATCCTATCATCTATCCTATCCTATCCTCTATCCTATCCTATCCTCTATCATATCCTATCCTCCATCATATCATATCCTATATCCTATCCTATCCTCTATCCTATCCTATCGTATCCTCTATCGTATCCTATCCTCTATCCTATCCTATCGTATCCTCTATCGTATCTTATCCTCTATACTATCCTATCCTCTATACTATCCTATCCTCTAATCTATCCTATCCTCTATCCTATCGTATCCTCTATCCTATCCTATCGTATCCTCTATCGTATCCTATCCTCTATACTATCCTATCCTCTATACTATCCTATCCTCTATCCTATCCAATCCTCTATCCTATCCTATCCTCTATCCTATCCTATCCTTTATAATATCCTATCCTCTATCCTATCCTATCCTCTATAATATCGTATCCTCTATCATATCCTTTCCTCTTCCCTATAATATCATCTATCCTATCCTATCCTCTATCTTATCCTATCCTCTATCCTATCCTATCATCTATCCTATCCAATCCTCTATTCTATCTGATCCACTATCATATCCTATCCTCTATCCTATCCTATCCTCTATCCTATCCTATCCTCTATCATATCCTATCCTCTATCATATCCTATCCTATCCTCTATCTTATCCTATCCTCTATCCTATCCTATCCTCTATCCTATCCTATCCTCTATCCTATCCTATCCTTTATAATATCCTATCCTCTATCCTATCCTATCCTCTATAATATCGTATCCTCTATCATATCCTTTCCTCTTCCCTATAATATCATCTATCCTATCCTATCCTCTATCTTATCCTATCCTCTATCCTATCCTATCATCTATCCTATCCAATCCTCTATTCTATCTGATCCACTATCATATCCTATCCTCTATCCTATCCTATCCTCTATCCTATCCTATCCTCTATCATATCCTATCCTCTATCATATCCTATCCTATATCCTATCCTATCCTCTATCCTATCCTATCGTATCCTCTATCGTATCCTATCCTCTATCCTATCCTATCGTATCCTCTATCGTATCCTATCCTCTATACTATCCTATCCTCTATACTATCCTATCCTCTATCCTATCCTATCCTCTATCCTATCTTATCCTCTATCTTATCCTATCCTCTATCCTATCCTATAGTCTATCCTATCTTATCCTCTATCTTATCCTATACTCTATCCTATCCTCTATCCTATCCTATCCTTTATTCTATCCAATCCCCTATCCTATCCTCTATCCGATCCTATCCTCTATCCTATCCTATCCTCTATCCTATCCTATCCTCTATCTTATCCTATCCACTATCCTATCCTATCATCTATCCTATCCTATACTCTATCCTATCTTATCCTCTATCTTATCCTATACTCTATCCTATCCTCTATCCTATCCTATCCTTTATTCTATCCGATCCCCTATCCTATCCTCTATCCGATCCTATCCTCTATCCTACCCTATCCTCTATCCTATCCTATCCTCTATCTTATCCTATCCTCTATCCTATCCTATCATCTATCCTATCCTATCCTCTATCCTATCCTATCCTCTATCATATCCTATCCTCTATCATATCCTATCCTATATCCTATCCTATCCTCTATCCTATCCTATCGTATCCTCTATCGTATCCTATCCTCTATCCTATCCTATCGTATCCTCTATCGTATCCTATCCTCTATACTATCCTATCCTCTATACTATCCTATCCTCTATCCTATCCTATCCTCTATCCTATCCTATCCTCTATCCTATCCTATCCTTTATAATATCCTATCCTCTATCCTATCCTATCCTCTATAATATCGTATCCTCTATCATATCCTTTCCTCTTCCCTATAATATCATCTATCCTATCCTATCCTCTATCTTATCCTATCCTCTATCATATCCTATCCTCTATCCTATCCTATGCTCTATCCTATCCTATCCTCTATCCTATCCTATGCTCTATCCTATCCTATCCTCTATCCTATCCTATCCTCTATCCTATCCTATCCTCTATCCTATCCTATCCTCTATCCTATCCTATCCTCTATCCTATCCTATCCTCTATCCTATCCTATCCTCTATCCTATCCTATCCTTTATTCTATCCGATCCCCTATCCTATCCTCTATCCGATCCTATCCTCTATCCTACCCTATCCTCTATCCTATCCTATCCTCTATCTTATCCTATCCTCTATCCTATCCTATCATCTATCCTATCCTATCCTCTATCCTATCCTATCCTCTATCATATCCTATCCTCTATCATATCCTATCCTATATCCTATCCTATCCTCTATCCTATCCTATCGTATCCTCTATCGTATCCTATCCTCTATCCTATCCTATCGTATCCTCTATCGTATCCTATCCTCTATACTATCCTATCCTCTATACTATCCTATCCTCTATCCTATCCTATCCTCTATCCTATCCTATCCTCTATCCTATCCTATCCTTTATAATATCCTATCCTCTATCCTATCCTATCCTCTATAATATCGTATCCTCTATCATATCCTTTCCTCTTCCCTATAATATCATCTATCCTATCCTATCCTCTATCTTATCCTATCCTCTTTCCTATCCTATCATCTATCCTATCCTATCCTCTATCCTATCCTATCCTCTATCCTATCCTATCCTCTATCCTATCCTATCCTCTATCCTATCCTATCCTCTATCCTATCCTATCCTCTATCATATCCTATCCTCTATCCTATCCTATCCTCTATCCTATCTTATCCTCCATCTTATCCTATCCTCTATCCGATCCTCTCCTCTATCTTATCCTATCCTCTATCCTATCCTATCATCTATCCTATCCTATCCTCTATCCTATCCTATCCTCTATCATATCCTATCCTCTATCCTATCCTATACTCTATCCTATCTTATCCTCTATCTTATCCTATCCTCTATCCTATCCTCTATCCTATCCTATCCTTTATTCTATCCAATCCCCTATCCTATCCTCTAGCCGATCCTATGCTCTATCCTATCCTATCCTCTATCCTATCCTCTATCCTATCCTATCATCTATCCTATCCTATCCTCTATCCTATCCTATCCTCTATCCTATCCTATCCTATCCTATCCTCTATCCTATCCTATCCTCTATCATATCCTCTCCTCTATCATATCCTATCCTCCATCCTATCCAATCCTCTATCCTATCCTATCCTCTATCCTATCCTATCGTATCCTCTATCCTATCCTATCCTATCCTCTATCCTATCCTATCCTCTATCCTATCCTATCCTCTATCCTATCCTATCCTCTATCTTATCCTATCCTCTATCCTATCCTATCATCTATCCTATCCTATCCTCTATCCTATCCTATCCTCTATCATATCCTATCCTCCATCATATCATATCCTATATCCTATCCTATCCTCTATCCTATCCTATCGTATCCTCTATCGTATCCTATCCTCTATCCTATCCTATCGTATCCTCTATCGTATCTTATCCTCTATACTATCCTATCCTCTATACTATCCTATCCTCTATCATATCCTATCCTCTATCCTATCGTATCCTCTATCCTATCCTATCGTATCCTCTATCGTATCCTATCCTCTATACTATCCTATCCTCTATACTATCCTATCCTCTATCCTATCCAATCCTCTATCCTATCCTATCCTCTATCCTATCCTATCCTTTATAATATCCTATCCTCTATCCTATCCTATCCTCTATAATATCGTATCCTCTATCATATCCTTTCCTCTTCCCTATAATATCATCTATCCTATCCTATCCTCTATCTTATCCTATCCTCTATCCTATCCTATCATCTATCCTATCCAATCCTCTATTCTATCTGATCCACTATCATATCCTATCCTCTATCCTATCCTATCCTCTATCCTATCCTATCCTCTATCATATCCTATCCTCTATCATATCCTATCCTATCCTCTATCTTATCCTATCCTCTATCCTATCCTATCCTCTATCCTATCCTATCCTCTATCCTATCCTATCCTTTATAATATCCTATCCTCTATCCTATCCTATCCTCTATAATATCGTATCCTCTATCATATCCTTTCCTCTTCCCTATAATATCATCTATCCTATCCTATCCTCTATCTTATCCTATCCTCTATCCTATCCTATCATCTATCCTATCCAATCCTCTATTCTATCTGATCCACTATCATATCCTATCCTCTATCCTATCCTATCCTCTATCCTATCCTATCCTCTATCATATCCTATCCTCTATCATATCCTATCCTATATCCTATCCTATCCTCTATCCTATCCTATCGTATCCTCTATCGTATCCTATCCTCTATCCTATCCTATCGTATCCTCTATCGTATCCTATCCTCTATACTATCCTATCCTCTATACTATCCTATCCTCTATCCTATCCTATCCTCTATCCTATCTTATCCTCTATCTTATCCTATCCTCTATCCTATCCTATAGTCTATCCTATCTTATCCTCTATCTTATCCTATACTCTATCTATCCTCTATCCTATCCTATCCTTTATTCTATCCAATCCCCTATCCTATCCTCTAGCCGATCCTATGCTCTATCCTATCCTATCCTCTATCCTATCCTCTATCCTATCCTATCATCTATCCTATCCTATCCTCTATCCTATCCTATCCTCTATCCTATCCTATCCTATCCTATCCTCTATCCTATCCTATCCTCTATCATATCCTCTCCTCTATCATATCCTATCCTCCATCCTATCCAATCCTCTATCCTATCCTATCCTCTATCCTATCCTATCGTATCCTCTATCCTATCCTATCCTATCCTCTATCCTATCCTATCCTCTATCCTATCCTATCCTCTATCCTATCCTATCCTCTATCTTATCCTATCCTCTATCCTATCCTATCATCTATCCTATCCTATCCTCTATCCTATCCTATCCTCTATCATATCCTATCCTCCATCATATCATATCCTATATCCTATCCTATCCTCTATCCTATCCTATCGTATCCTCTATCGTATCCTATCCTCTATCCTATCCTATCGTATCCTCTATCGTATCTTATCCTCTATACTATCCTATCCTCTATACTATCCTATCCTCTATCATATCCTATCCTCTATCCTATCGTATCCTCTATCCTATCCTATCGTATCCTCTATCGTATCCTATCCTCTATACTATCCTATCCTCTATACTATCCTATCCTCTATCCTATCCAATCCTCTATCCTATCCTATCCTCTATCCTATCCTATCCTTTATAATATCCTATCCTCTATCCTATCCTATCCTCTATAATATCGTATCCTCTATCATATCCTTTCCTCTTCCCTATAATATCATCTATCCTATCCTATCCTCTATCTTATCCTATCCTCTATCCTATCCTATCATCTATCCTATCCAATCCTCTATTCTATCTGATCCACTATCATATCCTATCCTCTATCCTATCCTATCCTCTATCCTATCCTATCCTCTATCATATCCTATCCTCTATCATATCCTATCCTATCCTCTATCTTATCCTATCCTCTATCCTATCCTATCCTCTATCCTATCCTATCCTCTATCCTATCCTATCCTTTATAATATCCTATCCTCTATCCTATCCTATCCTCTATAATATCGTATCCTCTATCATATCCTATACTCTATCCTATCTTATCCTCTATCTTATCCTATCCTCTATCCTATCCTCTATCCTATCCTATCCTTTATTCTATCCAATCCCCTATCCTATCCTCTAGCCGATCCTATGCTCTATCCTATCCTATCCTCTATCCTATCCTCTATCCTATCCTATCATCTATCCTATCCTATCCTCTATCCTATCCTATCCTCTATCCTATCCTATCCTATCCTATCCTCTATCCTATCCTATCCTCTATCATATCCTCTCCTCTATCATATCCTATCCTCCATCCTATCCAATCCTCTATCCTATCCTATCCTCTATCCTATCCTATCGTATCCTCTATCCTATCCTATCCTATCCTCTATCCTATCCTATCCTCTATCCTATCCTATCCTCTATCCTATCCTATCCTCTATCTTATCCTATCCTCTATCCTATCCTATCATCTATCCTATCCTATCCTCTATCCTATCCTATCCTCTATCATATCCTATCCTCCATCATATCATATCCTATATCCTATCCTATCCTCTATCCTATCCTATCGTATCCTCTATCGTATCCTATCCTCTATCCTATCCTATCGTATCCTCTATCGTATCTTATCCTCTATACTATCCTATCCTCTATACTATCCTATCCTCTAATCTATCCTATCCTCTATCCTATCGTATCCTCTATCCTATCCTATCGTATCCTCTATCGTATCCTATCCTCTATACTATCCTATCCTCTATACTATCCTATCCTCTATCCTATCCAATCCTCTATCCTATCCTATCCTCTATCCTATCCTATCCTTTATAATATCCTATCCTCTATCCTATCCTATCCTCTATAATATCGTATCCTCTATCATATCCTTTCCTCTTCCCTATAATATCATCTATCCTATCCTATCCTCTATCTTATCCTATCCTCTATCCTATCCTATCATCTATCCTATCCAATCCTCTATTCTATCTGATCCACTATCATATCCTATCCTCTATCCTATCCTATCCTCTATCCTATCCTATCCTCTATCATATCCTATCCTCTATCATATCCTATCCTATCCTCTATCTTATCCTATCCTCTATCCTATCCTATCCTCTATCCTATCCTATCCTCTATCCTATCCTATCCTTTATAATATCCTATCCTCTATCCTATCCTATCCTCTATAATATCGTATCCTCTATCATATCCTTTCCTCTTCCCTATAATATCATCTATCCTATCCTATCCTCTATCTTATCCTATCCTCTATCCTATCCTATCATCTATCCTATCCAATCCTCTATTCTATCTGATCCACTATCATATCCTATCCTCTATCCTATCCTATCCTCTATCCTATCCTATCCTCTATCATATCCTATCCTCTATCATATCCTATCCTATATCCTATCCTATCCTCTATCCTATCCTATCGTATCCTCTATCGTATCCTATCCTCTATCCTATCCTATCGTATCCTCTATCGTATCCTATCCTCTATACTATCCTATCCTCTATACTATCCTATCCTCTATCCTATCCTATCCTCTATCCTATCTTATCCTCTATCTTATCCTATCCTCTATCCTATCCTATAGTCTATCCTATCTTATCCTCTATCTTATCCTATACTCTATCCTATCCTCTATCCTATCCTATCCTTTATTCTATCCAATCCCCTATCCTATCCTCTATCCGATCCTATCCTCTATCCTATCCTATCCTCTATCCTATCCTATCCTCTATCTTATCCTATCCACTATCCTATCCTATCATCTATCCTATCCTATACTCTATCCTATCTTATCCTCTATCTTATCCTATACTCTATCCTATCCTCTATCCTATCCTATCCTTTATTCTATCCGATCCCCTATCCTATCCTCTATCCGATCCTATCCTCTATCCTACCCTATCCTCTATCCTATCCTATCCTCTATCTTATCCTATCCTCTATCCTATCCTATCATCTATCCTATCCTATCCTCTATCCTATCCTATCCTCTATCATATCCTATCCTCTATCATATCCTATCCTATATCCTATCCTATCCTCTATCCTATCCTATCGTATCCTCTATCGTATCCTATCCTCTATCCTATCCTATCGTATCCTCTATCGTATCCTATCCTCTATACTATCCTATCCTCTATACTATCCTATCCTCTATCCTATCCTATCCTCTATCCTATCCTATCCTCTATCCTATCCTATCCTTTATAATATCCTATCCTCTATCCTATCCTATCCTCTATAATATCGTATCCTCTATCATATCCTTTCCTCTTCCCTATAATATCATCTATCCTATCCTATCCTCTATCTTATCCTATCCTCTATCATATCCTATCCTCTATCCTATCCTATGCTCTATCCTATCCTATCCTCTATCCTATCCTATGCTCTATCCTATCCTATCCTCTATCCTATCCTATCCTCTATCCTATCCTATCCTCTATCCTATCCTATCCTCTATCCTATCCTATCCTCTATCCTATCCTATCCTCTATCCTATCCTATCCTCTATCCTATCCTATCCTTTATTCTATCCGATCCCCTATCCTATCCTCTATCCGATCCTATCCTCTATCCTACCCTATCCTCTATCCTATCCTATCCTCTATCTTATCCTATCCTCTATCCTATCCTATCATCTATCCTATCCTATCCTCTATCCTATCCTATCCTCTATCATATCCTATCCTCTATCATATCCTATCCTATATCCTATCCTATCCTCTATCCTATCCTATCGTATCCTCTATCGTATCCTATCCTCTATCCTATCCTATCGTATCCTCTATCGTATCCTATCCTCTATACTATCCTATCCTCTATACTATCCTATCCTCTATCCTATCCTATCCTCTATCCTATCCTATCCTCTATCCTATCCTATCCTTTATAATATCCTATCCTCTATCCTATCCTATCCTCTATAATATCGTATCCTCTATCATATCCTTTCCTCTTCCCTATAATATCATCTATCCTATCCTATCCTCTATCTTATCCTATCCTCTTTCCTATCCTATCATCTATCCTATCCTATCCTCTATCCTATCCTATCCTCTATCCTATCCTATCCTCTATCCTATCCTATCCTCTATCCTATCCTATCCTCTATCCTATCCTATCCTCTATCATATCCTATCCTCTATCCTATCCTATCCTCTATCCTATCTTATCCTCCATCTTATCCTATCCTCTATCCGATCCTCTCCTCTATCTTATCCTATCCTCTATCCTATCCTATCATCTATCCTATCCTATCCTCTATCCTATCCTATCCTCTATCATATCCTATCCTCTATCCTATCCTATACTCTATCCTATCTTATCCTCTATCTTATCCTATCCTCTATCCTATCCTCTATCCTATCCTATCCTTTATTCTATCCAATCCCCTATCCTATCCTCTAGCCGATCCTATGCTCTATCCTATCCTATCCTCTATCCTATCCTCTATCCTATCCTATCATCTATCCTATCCTATCCTCTATCCTATCCTATCCTCTATCCTATCCTATCCTATCCTATCCTCTATCCTATCCTATCCTCTATCATATCCTCTCCTCTATCATATCCTATCCTCCATCCTATCCAATCCTCTATCCTATCCTATCCTCTATCCTATCCTATCGTATCCTCTATCCTATCCTATCCTATCCTCTATCCTATCCTATCCTCTATCCTATCCTATCCTCTATCCTATCCTATCCTCTATCTTATCCTATCCTCTATCCTATCCTATCATCTATCCTATCCTATCCTCTATCCTATCCTATCCTCTATCATATCCTATCCTCCATCATATCATATCCTATATCCTATCCTATCCTCTATCCTATCCTATCGTATCCTCTATCGTATCCTATCCTCTATCCTATCCTATCGTATCCTCTATCGTATCTTATCCTCTATACTATCCTATCCTCTATACTATCCTATCCTCTATCATATCCTATCCTCTATCCTATCGTATCCTCTATCCTATCCTATCGTATCCTCTATCGTATCCTATCCTCTATACTATCCTATCCTCTATACTATCCTATCCTCTATCCTATCCAATCCTCTATCCTATCCTATCCTCTATCCTATCCTATCCTTTATAATATCCTATCCTCTATCCTATCCTATCCTCTATAATATCGTATCCTCTATCATATCCTTTCCTCTTCCCTATAATATCATCTATCCTATCCTATCCTCTATCTTATCCTATCCTCTATCCTATCCTATCATCTATCCTATCCAATCCTCTATTCTATCTGATCCACTATCATATCCTATCCTCTATCCTATCCTATCCTCTATCCTATCCTATCCTCTATCATATCCTATCCTCTATCATATCCTATCCTATCCTCTATCTTATCCTATCCTCTATCCTATCCTATCCTCTATCCTATCCTATCCTCTATCCTATCCTATCCTTTATAATATCCTATCCTCTATCCTATCCTATCCTCTATAATATCGTATCCTCTATCATATCCTTTCCTCTTCCCTATAATATCATCTATCCTATCCTATCCTCTATCTTATCCTATCCTCTATCCTATCCTATCATCTATCCTATCCAATCCTCTATTCTATCTGATCCACTATCATATCCTATCCTCTATCCTATCCTATCCTCTATCCTATCCTATCCTCTATCATATCCTATCCTCTATCATATCCTATCCTATATCCTATCCTATCCTCTATCCTATCCTATCGTATCCTCTATCGTATCCTATCCTCTATCCTATCCTATCGTATCCTCTATCGTATCCTATCCTCTATACTATCCTATCCTCTATACTATCCTATCCTCTATCCTATCCTATCCTCTATCCTATCTTATCCTCTATCTTATCCTATCCTCTATCCTATCCTATAGTCTATCCTATCTTATCCTCTATCTTATCCTATACTCTATCCTATCCTCTATCCTATCCTATCCTTTATTCTATCCAATCCCCTATCCTATCCTCTATCCGATCCTATCCTCTATCCTATCCTATCCTCTATCCTATCCTATCCTCTATCTTATCCTATCCACTATCCTATCCTATCATCTATCCTATCCTATACTCTATCCTATCTTATCCTCTATCTTATCCTATACTCTATCCTATCCTCTATCCTATCCTATCCTTTATTCTATCCGATCCCCTATCCTATCCTCTATCCGATCCTATCCTCTATCCTACCCTATCCTCTATCCTATCCTATCCTCTATCTTATCCTATCCTCTATCCTATCCTATCATCTATCCTATCCTATCCTCTATCCTATCCTATCCTCTATCATATCCTATCCTCTATCATATCCTATCCTATATCCTATCCTATCCTCTATCCTATCCTATCGTATCCTCTATCGTATCCTATCCTCTATCCTATCCTATCGTATCCTCTATCGTATCCTATCCTCTATACTATCCTATCCTCTATACTATCCTATCCTCTATCCTATCCTATCCTCTATCCTATCCTATCCTCTATCCTATCCTATCCTTTATAATATCCTATCCTCTATCCTATCCTATCCTCTATAATATCGTATCCTCTATCATATCCTTTCCTCTTCCCTATAATATCATCTATCCTATCCTATCCTCTATCTTATCCTATCCTCTATCCTATCCTATCATCTATCCTATCCAATCCTCTATTCTATCTGATCCACTATCATATCCTATCCTCTATCCTATCCTATCCTCTATCCTATCCTATCCTCTATCCTATCCTATCCTCTATCATATCCTATCCTCTATCCTATCCTATCCTCTATCCTATCTTATCCTCTATCTTATCCTATCCTGTATCCTATCCTATCATCTATCCTATCCTATCTTCTATCCTATCCTATCCTCTATCATATCCTATCCTCTATCCTATCCTATCCTCTATCCTATCCTATGCTCTATCCTATCCTATCCTCTATCCTATCCTATGCTCTATCCTATCCTATGCTCTATCCTATCCTATCCTCTATCCTATCCTATCCTCTATCCTATCCTATCCTCTATCCTATCCTATCCTCTATCCTATCCTATCCTCTATCCTATCCTATCCTCTATCCTATCCTATCCTCTATCCTATCCTATCCTCTATCCTATCCTATCCTCTATCCTATCCTATCGTCTATCCTATCCTATCCTCTATCCTATCCTATCCTCTATCCTATCCTATCCTATATCCTATCCTATCCTCTATCGTATCCTATCCTCTACAATATCGTATCCTCTATCATATCCTTTCCTCTTTCCTATAATATCATCTATCCTATCCTATCCTCTATCTTATCCTATCCTCTTTCCTATCCTATCATCTATCCTATCCTATCCTCTATCTTATCCTATCCTCTATCCTATCCTATCATCTATCCTATCCAATCCTCTATTCTATCTGATCCACTATCATATCCTATCCTCTATCCTATCCTATCCTCTATCCTCTATCCTATCCTATCCTCTATCATATCCTATCCTCTATCATATCCTATCCTATCCTCTATCTTATCCTATCCTCTATCCTATCCTATCCTCTATCCTATCCTATCCTCTATCCTATCCTATCCTTTATAATATCCTATCCTCTATCCTATCCTATCCTCTATAATATCGTATCCTCTATCATATCCTTTCCTCTTCCCTATAATATCATCTATCCTATCCTATCCTCTATCTTATCCTATCCTCTATCCTATCCTATCATCTATCCTATCCAATCCTCTATTCTATCTGATCCACTATCATATCCTATCCTCTATCCTATCCTATCCTCTATCCTATCCTATCCTCTATCATATCCTATCCTCTATCATATCCTATCCTATATCCTATCCTATCCTCTATCCTATCCTATCGTATCCTCTATCGTATCCTATCCTCTATCCTATCCTATCGTATCCTCTATCGTATCCTATCCTCTATACTATCCTATCCTCTATACTATCCTATCCTCTATCCTATCCTATCCTCTATCCTATCTTATCCTCTATCTTATCCTATCCTATCCTCTATCTTATCCTATCCTCTATCCTATCCTATCCTCTATCCTATCCTATCCTCTATCCTATCCTATCCTTTATAATATCCTATCCTCTATCCTATCCTATCCTCTATAATATCGTATCCTCTATCATATCCTTTCCTCTTCCCTATAATATCATCTATCCTATCCTATCCTCTATCTTATCCTATCC
Organism: Halictus rubicundus; assembly: GCF_050948215.1. Taxonomy (NCBI): domain Eukaryota; kingdom Metazoa; phylum Arthropoda; class Insecta; order Hymenoptera; family Halictidae; genus Halictus; species Halictus rubicundus. Next base: position 351,731 of record NW_027488810.1, read on the forward strand.
TCTATCCTATCCTATCATCTATCCTATCCAATCCTCTATTCTATCTGATCCACTATCATATCCTATCCTCTATCCTATCCTATCCTCTATCCTATCCTATCCTCTATCATATCCTATCCTCTATCATATCCTATCCTATATCCTATCCTATCCTCTATCCTATCCTATCGTATCCTCTATCGTATCCTATCCTCTATCCTATCCTATCGTATCCTCTATCGTATCCTATCCTCTATACTATCCTATCCTCTATACTATCCTATCCTCTATCCTATCCTATCCTCTATCCTATCTTATCCTCTATCTTATCCTATCCTCTATCCTATCCTATACTCTATCCTATCTTATCCTCTATCTTATCCTATACTCTATCCTATCCTCTATCCTATCCTATCCTTTATTCTATCCAATCCCCTATCCTATCCTCTATCCGATCCTATCCTCTATCCTATCCTATCCTCTATCCTATCCTATCCTCTATCTTATCCTATCCACTATCCTATCCTATCATCTATCCTATCCTATCCTCTATCCTATCCTATCCTCTATCATATCCTATCCTCTATCATATCCTATCCTATATCCTATCCTATCCTCTATACTATCCTATCGTATCCTCTATCGTATCCTATCCTCTATCCTATCCTATCGTATCCTCTATCGTATCCTATCCTCTATACTATCCTATCCTCTATACTATCCTATCCTCTATCCTATCCTATCCTCTATCCTATCCTATCCTTTATAATATCCTATCCTCTATCCTATCCTATCCTCTATAATATCGTATCCTCTATCATATCCTTTCCTCTTCCCTATAATATCATCTATCCTATCCTATCCTCTATCTATCCTCTATCTTATCCTATCCTCTATCCTATCCTATCATCTATCCTATCCAATCCTCTATTCTATCTGATCCACTATCATATCCTATCCTCTATCCTATCCTATCCTCTATCCTATCCTATCCTCTATCCTATCCTATCCTCTATCATATCCTATCCTCTATCCTATACTATCCTCTATCCTATCTTATCCTCTATCTTATCCTATCCTCTATCCTATCCTATCATCTATCCTATCCTATCTTCTATCCTATCCTATCCTCTATCATATCCTATCCTCTATCCTATCCTATCCTCTATCCTATCCTATGCTCTATCCTATCCTATCCTCTATCCTATCCTATCCTCTATCCTATCCTATCATCTATCCTATCCTATCCTCTAGCCTATCCTATCCTCTATCCTATCCTATCCTCTATCCTATCCTATCCTCTATCCTATCCTATCCTCTATCCTATCCTATCCTCTATCTTATCCTATCGTATCCTCTATCGTATCCTATCCTCTAACCTATCCTATCGTATCCTCTATCGTATCCTATCCTCTATACTATCCTATCCTCTATACTATCCTATCCTCTATCCTATCCCATCCTCTATCCTATCCTCTATCCTATCCTATCCTCTATCCTATCCAATCCCCTATCCTATCCTCTATCCCATCCTATACTCAATCCTATCCTATACTGTATTATATCGTATCCTCTTTCCTATCCTCTAACATACCGTATCCTCTATCCTATCCTATCTTCTATCCTATCCTATCCTCTATCCTATCCTATCCTCTATCCTATCCTATCCTCTATCCTATCCTATCCTCTATCCTATCCTATCCTCTATCCTATCCTATCCTCTACAATATCGTATCCTCTATCATATCCTTTCCTCTTTCCTATAATATCATCTATCCTATCCTATCCTCTATCTTATCCTATCCTCTATCCTATCCTATCCTCTATCCTATCCTATCCTCTATCGTATCCTCTATTCTATCCTATCCTCTATCCTATCCTATCCTCTATCCTATCCTATCCTCTATCCTATCATATCCTCTATCCTATCCTATCCTCTATGCTATAATATTCTCTATCCCATCCATTACGTTATTCTATCCTCTATACTATCATCCATCCTATCCTATCCAATATCCTATCCTATCCTCTAACCAATCCTATCCTTTACCCTATCCTATCCTCTATCCTATCCTATTCTGTATACTATCCTATCCTCTATCCTATCCTATCCTCTATCCTATCCAATCCCCTATCCTATCCACTATCCCATCCTATACTCAATCCTATCCTATACTGTATTATATCGTATCCTCTTTCCGATCCTCTAACATACCGTATCCTCTATCCTATCCTATCCTCTATCCTGTCCTATCCTCTATCCTATCCTATACTGTATTATATCCTATCCTCTTTCCTATCCTCTAACATACCGTATTCTCTATCCTATCCTCAATCCTATCCCTATCCTGTACCCAATCCTATCCTCTATCCTCTATGCT